>NC_073723.1:1826057-2129087 GCF_023634155.1 Falco peregrinus
AAATTGAAGCCCAGGAACAATAGAATCATAGAATCATGGTGAGGCCACACCTTGAATGCTGTGTTCAGTTTTGGGCCCCTCACTTCAAGAGGGACATTGAGGTGCTGGAGTGTGTCCAGAGACCAGCAATGGAGCTGGTGCAGGGTCTGGAGCACGAGTCTTCTGAGAAGTGGCTGAGGGAATTGGGGTGGTTTAATATGGAGAAGAGGAGAGTCAGGGGGAACCTTATCGCTCTCTACAGCTACCTGAAAGGAGGCTGTACGCAGATGAGGTCAGTCTCTTCTCCCGTATAACTAATGACAGGACAAAAGGAAACAGCCTCAAGTTGTACCAGGGGAGTTTTAGATTGGATATTAGGAAAAAAAAATCACTGAAAGGGTGGTCAAGCATTGGAACAGGCTGCCCAGGGAAGTGGTGGAATCACCATCCCTGGAGGTATTTAAAAGATGTGTTAATGTGGTGCTTAGGAACATGGTTTAGTGTTGGACTTGGCAGGTTGGACTTGATGGTCTCAAAGGTCTTTTCCAACCTAAATGATTGTATGGTTCTATGATAGAATTGTATATAAAACCTCTCCATTCTGTTCCCCATGAACAATGTTACAGCACCAAAAATAAAAAAAAGGACATAAAAGATTTGCTCTTAAATGGTCTTATAATGAGAAAAAATGTTAAAATACAGGGCTGATGAGATTCTTTCTTTCATTTCATTTCATAGGTGGTTTCAGTCTATGACGGACTTCTCATCCCATGACTGGGCTTGTAGTTTTGCTGTATTTCAGTGTCCTTTATCTTGGAAGGCGTTAGCTGCTTTCCCCATACTGTTCTCAGAAATGCAAACTGGCAACACAGGTTCTACTTTTGAACCTCAAGTCTGCATTTCATCTCAAGATGAAGGCATCTGTTAGCCACCATGTAACAGGGGCTCAGATGAGTACAAAAACACTGCCTGCCTTCCCACCCTCGCTAAACACTTCCTAATGATACATGGGTTGTTTTTATTTATCCTGTCCTAAGAGAAGAGACATTCTAAATCCCAGAATGCAAAACGTTTCAACACCACAAGCTTTGTTGTGTGCTCACTCTGCAGGGAAAGAGGGCATCCTCTGTGAGGAACAGCTGTTAAACATTTAAAGATGACAACTTACATAAAAGTTACACTCCACACATCAGTGTTTAGCCAACACAGTCCCCTATTTCAGCGTAACAGACATTCCATCATCCCACCAAGCATCCCAACCAGTGCTTTGTTTTTTTGGTTTTTGTTTTTTTTAAGGAGAAAAGAGAAGGAAATATTTGTAATTGTGGAAGAACAGCTAGCTGTGGGAGGGGAATATAAATTATCTGCGCTGCTGCAGAAGAGTCTTAGCTTTTTGTCTTGTGAGACATCTGTGATACATATATGGAGTGGTAATGAACACATTCATTCTTGGCAAACCAACTTCTTTTTGTCTTATGTCTTGTAAAAATGTGAGCCTCAACTGCCATGGAATAACACTGCCTCATGAAATAACATGAGGTCTTAATAAAGTATGACCCTTTGGATATTTTAGCATCTCTGCTAACTTGCAGGCATTCATCAGGATTGGGAACATCAAGCTAGATTCAGACTTGTTTGTACAGCTACAACTGTAGTGTTAAAATAAAAGGGAATGGACTTGACCATGCTGTGATCGCGCCTATCACAAAAGCTGGTCCAGTTTTGGTCCATACCAGTCAGTGCTCCCCTGCAGATGTTGAAAGCAGCCTGCCTATGGCCTAGAGGTGGGCGAGATTATCTGCCTGAGAAAGAAAATCCACATTAAAGCTCTGGGCTTTCTGTTTCTAGTCAATGTAAAGCATATCTGGGTAACTATATGCTATGTGGTTGTCACTTGCCATATGCATAGCTTACAGACCCCTTCAAAATTGAAATGAGTTTCTAGACACCATAGTACTGTGCTTGTCAAAGCCATTCATTGATGAAGTTGCCAAAGCCAAGATATGATAAACTTGGTTATAATAATAGTTTACTACATCGTGTTCACTAAGGGTGCAACCTTCTCCTAGGAAAATGTGTCCTCCCTAGACCAAGGTGCCCCTAGTTTTGGGAAGCCTCGGGTTTAGTGGCTTTTCCCTGAGCAGAGTCTATGTACGGTTCTGCAGCTTGGCCAGATGTGCTTCGGGTTGTAATGGTCTGGATGTAGAAGGGTTAATCTTCGGCCTCTGTCTTAACCATGTTGTAAGGCATGGCAAAAGAAAAACACTATCCCTGTAAAAATAAATACAATTGTCAATAAAAGTCAGCATAGCACTGAAGGAGCTTTACAAAGCCAAGCATTTCACATTTACACTGTACTAAATTTGCTGTAAACTTGGGCCGTTATTAAAGAAGTGTGTGTGAGGTGAATAGTAATTTACAATGAGCAGTGGGACCTGCATTGATAAATTGCAATCTTGGAGCAGGCCACATGAACCACGCACTAACAAGGACAGCAACAGTGAAGCCTCAGCTTGTCTTCAACTGCTCTGATGTGCTGCTCAGGGATATACCATTCATCAGAGCAATGCCCAGCATCCGGCAGGTGACTCTTGGAGTCATTCTGTGTGACTCTGCTGCAGCTCTGCCTGACATCCCTCCAGAACAGTGTTAGAGGCCATGGTGGACCTGCAATGGGAGTTCAAGACAGGCCATACTTCTCTGTACGGGTGGTTGATTGTGTAAGCTGGCATGTTTGAATCTAAAAAAAAAGAAAAAGAAAAAAAAAAAGGTCACACTTTAAATGCTTTTTTTGGACAGCCTTTCACAGGAAGACATGTTGTTGCAGGATCTGGAGCCGAACCCCATGTGCTGGATGCCGGAAAAATTTGACTCTTCTTCTGAAGACAAGGTAGCACTTAAAATATTCCAGATTTTATTACTGATATGAGCTAACATCCTATGAAAGCAATGGACATGGACCAGTGAAGACCCTGCCCTCTATGTATGTTTAAGGACCATATGAATATCGTATCCTACTGACAGGACTTCTGTTTGGGCTTTTGCCAGCTGAGCTACTGTGAATCCAGTATCTCTTGCCCTCTTGAATTTTTCTTCTAGGCTTCCCATTGCACAGTGGCCAATTCTTACCAGTTAAAGATCTGCTGCCTGGACGCATATGCCCAAATGCGTCTTATTTGATTTACTTACTTGACTGAAGCTTCCCCAAGCAGGAATACATCTGGCCAAGGTTCCACTTTCTTTCAAAGAAGAAAGTCAGTCACCTTGGCAGTCCCCACTAATGTGGGATGAGCTTATCTCTGAAAGTCTCTATTTCTTTTTTTCTTTCACCGTCTTTCTCATCCATTGACTACATAGGAAGCCTAGAATCAAATCTCATTGGGCTAAATCTGGACCTATGTGATTTTCCAAAGCCACCTAGAAACCTTGTGAGAAAGCCTTGCCTCCTAAGATCTTTGTTTAGTCTTTATCTTTGAATGCTGTAGTGATAAATGGCAGAAAAAACCCAAAAGCAACAGTAGCCTTTAACAATTTTGCGAATAATGTTTCCATATTTAGGCCGCCCTTGAGTTATTTGAATGCTGTCATAAAAAACAGATTCTACTATCGAGATTACAGTATTCAAATAACATTAAAGATCACTTGGAAACCCCCAGAAATAATAAGTTCAAGAACTAAGATAAAATCCTTTCCAATTCACTCAAACCACCTGGGTGTGGAGGGACTCTTCAGTCCCTGAGAGATCTCACTGTACATACAACATGAGAATTATGCTGTAATAGTTAAGCAATGTGGAGTGAATTAGGGGTAAACTGGAAACCTTAATTAAGCGTTTTCATTACTGTCATGGGTTGTAGCCAGGCTTGCAACATTATTTAAACATAAGGTTTGTGGGTTTGATTCCATGACCTCTTTCCAAGGAAATGATGGGATTCAAGCACCAGAGGACGCTTCTTGCAGTGTGTAAAGAGTATGACGCATCTCAAATAGCATTCCTATTACACATTGTGATAATAACAGTGATTTCTTTATTTTTGGAGGGTTGCTGGGGATTCCAAGGTTCTTTCACCATTTATGGATATTGGTATGTTCTACAGTACTGGGGCGGCTGCTAAGTGAAAAATCAAGTGGGTTATTTGTGTGTGTTAAGCATGGACTGAGCCATATTGTTGGGATATTTCAACTTTAAAAGTGTTTACTCTGAGCATTTTAGGAGGAACAGAAAGGTAAAACCTCTTTCCTAAGCCTAGAGGACTAGACAGAGAGGAGTCAAGTGGGAAGGCTTTATAAGCTGCATAGCCAGGCTGCATTTATATTGTTAAATATATCTATTTAACATTAACAACATTTCAGGCTGCATTTATATTGTTAAATATATCTATTATAGCCATTCTGGGACTGAATACGGGCCCGCAGCCAAATGGTGCAGGAAGCTTGTATCCACATCGTTCAGGGCTGGCACTTTCTAGTTGTCACACTACATGACACTTAGCACTGGTCTTTTCTGGGCATCAGGTGCCCTGTGCCTCTAAGATAATATTATCCATTTATGTGCATTATTTTTGTTTTAATTGTCCAAAAGAGTTTGTGGACCACTCTGTGGACCATGGGTGTTTTGATGGCATGGACCATCAAAATACATGGCATGCCTTGGAGGACTGTTTGTGTTGGAGGATGCAGCATGAGGGTTGGAGCTACGCACATTGCAATCTTACTCATCCTGTTCCTTGGGAAAGGCCCTTAAGGTCAGCTATCCCCGATGACAGGTTTTGTGTTGGATGAAGAGACAGTTCACTCCAAATGAAAGCACAAGTTACAATTTATATTTAGTCAAAGTGAATGATTAAGGGAGTAGACTTGAAAGTAAATTTTGGGTGATGCTATCTGACAGTGTGAATGTATCACCCAATATTCACTGAGGAAGAGTGGAGACAGGCAAGTACATTGCTTGGAGATCTGGGTCAACCGATAGGTCATGCTGACTTTTGCTGGTGCTGTTCATATTTTGTATCCTGCTAGCTGAAATCATCAAAACAAGATCATAAATGTGGAATTAATAAGTGACCTCAGCAAAAAAAAAATAGAGACACAGGCAGAGAATTTTGAGTTGGTGACATATTGTTTGCAACTTTTCAGTAGGATTTCCAATAAAAGCTTGTTTACCAGCATCTCAGAACAAGACCCGTTTAAAAACATGCTGAGGACAGTCAGGAAATACAGCAGTGAGTTTAAGTTTCATATACAAATGTTCAATCTGTAATTAATTTGAATGACTACAGAAATCACATTTTCTAATAGTTTTCTAAAAAGTGTTCCAGAGTAGAGGAGCACAGCTGGTGTCACTCAGCCCTCAAAAGATCAGCCAGTGACTGCTCTACAGAGAAGAATATGCCCTGCCAGGAGTAACTCCATCGTCTGTAAAGGAATCCACCATAGATTTCAGTAGCATCCAGCGGGTAAATTATTTTTCCTTCTCTGGTCTTTGTGTCTCCTGCATTGCCTTCACAGCTGGTAGGTCACAACATGCTCAGCAACAGCCATAATGGTGGCACAGCATAAGAACGGAGCAATACAAATATTTACCTTGACCTTGTCATAACACAGGGAGAGATACAGACACATTTGTCAGACTTCCTGAATTATTCTCATGTTTTGAGAAATGTAAGAGGATCTTTTCTGTCTGCCGGCCTTTGAAATTTCACTGCAAGGAAGTCTACAGTCTAGAGATTTGGGGTTTTCTTTCATTGCGTGGAATTCCTGATGTATTCGAGCTGCATTTAGTCATAAAGATCAGCATTTTTCTGTCAAGGGTGATTCTCAAGAAAATTCTGTGAGCCTGCTACGATGCTAGAGCAGGAATGTTCACACAGACATTTATGCTCTCCATAGCAGGGCCCCTGCCAGTAAAAACCCACTGACAGTAGTTCAGAGACATAAAAGTGGGGGGCAAAAAGAGAAAGACAAGATCTCTGTAAACTCACCTGTGCCTACCACATCAGGCTCAGGAGCACAGCGCTTCTCAGCACCTGGCTGGCTACAGCTGACAGATGCTTCCTGTGAGTGGTTAATATTAGCTCTGTCTCTGCTGCAGCGCTTGAGACGTGGTTCAAGCTGTGTTGCTGGTTCGTAGTGCAGAGACTGATGCAATAGGTTGTGGGATTCTTCGCTTACCACAAAAAGGGGAGAAATCCATGGCAGCAGCATATTAAAAAATCAAGCAAACAAACAGCAATGTATGTAAGCAAAGCGACCTTCTTCCCTCAGTAAAAAAAAAAAACCAACCAACAAACCAAAAACAAACATAAAAAAATAATCCCTAGGAAACAGCATATTAAAAAAAGCAAGCAAACAAGACAAAATATGCAGAAGAAAACTTTTTCATTGCAAGTTAAGTCTTTGCATAGTCAGGAACACCAGATTTGTGGCTGCATCCACAGCCTCCACTGAACTCTTCTTAGGCATCGATATTGACTATACAATCTATTCATTGTTATCTATTCATATTCAAAGGACCAGTAAAAGACTAGTCACATAGCTGGGTAGTGGCAGAGGTTAGCCGATGTCTTAATTCGCCCAATAATGAAACTGGTGCCTTGTGCACTCCTCTGATGCCCTCGGGTAGCTGCTTTAACAAAATCACCAGCAGATTGCTTGCACTAATTTATTTTTCTTAATTATTGCTTTTTTGATGCTTACAGATAATGTGTGTCTCTATGCTGGGACTCTTCTGCTGAAGTTTCAAACTTTTTGTCACTTGATCAGCATTGCCCATGGCAGAAATGGAACAGTGAGGTTTACCTATAAGCTTGTGGCTTGCAACCAAAAATGCACTAAAATGCACTAAAAGAAAGAAAAGTAAGAGTCATCAGGAATAATAATTGGACTTCACTTATGAAGAATGTATCAGATCATCAGAAAAGAAAGGAAAAAACCCACACCAGTTTTAGTTAAAAGTGCAATTGGCAAGTAAAGGCAGTAAGTGGAAACAATTTAAAAAGGAGAGAATACAACAAGTTAGAAGTTTGGAAATGTTTTGTATTTTCTCTCTAATTAGGTCACTGATAAAGGAAGCTGAAGACATCAGGCATTATCCAGAGCTGAAAGGCCAAAGACAGGAAGAAAGAGAGGGTTTTCAAGTGTGTCAGGAACAAACTAAATGCTAGGAGCAATGAAGGCAGCGTGCCTCTACTCTGTATGCTGGAGCAAGCAGAATGATACAATGAGATCACATGAGGATGATAAACTACTTTCTGAGCCTTTAGTGGTTCAGAGAACATGAAACAACTCTTTTTGAAATCAACAGGCCTGGATAACTTTGAGTCGTGTTTCTTAAAGCGAAGGCTGATGCGGACTGTGGTTCCCTGATGTTTCCTTTTAATCTCACAATACTGGGGAAATTACAAACGACTGGAAAAATGTTAATTCTCTGCCAGTATTTGCTGAGGACAAACAAGACAATGCAAAGATAGGCTGAAAGCCAACCAGCTTTTTGTATCAAAAAGAGACATGTTTGTAAGTCAGCAACGAGGTTAAAGGCTAGGACTACAATTAATGACCATTACTGACATGTTAATACGAAAAGAGCTCTTATCTAACAAGACTGGCATTTTGCATACGGCACTAGACTGACTGATCAAGGAGACTGCATGGCTTGAACATACTCTATATAATTTAGGCTTTTAATACCATGCAATATTCTAAATAAAGTAAGATAAAATATGCCCTGTAAAACATCAAAACACATTTTTAATGGATTAAAGAACAATTGAACTGACAGCTATTGATATTTTTTTTATAGCGAGTAGATTTTATCAAGCAGTGGATCTTCTAGTGGATTTCACAGTGACTGATCCAAAACCTTCCAAGTTTTTACCAGCAGCTTTGAGGTTTAATCTAGAGTTTCCCAATGACATAAAGATTGGCAGACTGGTAAATTATCCTGTGACTAAGCAATAATACAAAGAATATGAAACATTTTGTAAATTGGGCCCATTGAAAGTAAATGCAAATGCATAAAGGTGGCACCTGCATCCTAGAAGCACAAACCAAAGCAGACCTAAAGATGGTATTGGATACACAGGTGAACTTTAACCTTAAGAATGATGCTGGGGAAAATTCCATCACTGATGTCATCATCAGAGATACACAGAGGAGGAAAGTGAGTAAGAGAAGGGATGTGATTTCCACCTGGCTTTGTAGCTGTGGTGTGTACTAATAAAGGGATGTTGAAAAATTGTACAGGAAGCAGAGAAAAGCCACAGAAAAAAACCTAAAGGGCGGAACGAAAATATTTCATAATAAAATAAGCAAGTTATTAGAAAATTTGACTTCTGTAAGTTACTAGGTAAGAAGAAGAATGAGATGCCTTGTGGAGGCATGGAGAAAACACAAAGAGAAGTTGCACAGGAAAGGACAGACGAGCTTCAGGCGGAGGCAAGGTCTACCAGTCTTTCTAAAGGGAGACTGATTAGATCACTGGAATAAATCAGCAAGAGGAGTGGTGCCAGCTCAGCCTCCTGCTGTTCCCAGCCATGCCTGGATGCTTTTCAAGATAATCCTTTGACATGACCTGATTGCAGGCAACTGGGTGATATTCTGTGACTGGCAATTCACCGAAACAAGAAAGGTGGTCTTAAATCCTATAAAAATGACCCTTCTATGAACTGCTAGTAATGTACAAGGTATATGTAATTATACAGAGGTTTCAGAGCCCATTGATTAATACCTGTTGCCACATCTCATTTTTTAATAAAGAATTATGAATCAAGATATATGAAAGTTTCCCCATTTTTCTCTGTTCTTTTTGACCCCTTTCTTTTCCTTTAATGGTAGCAATCCAGCATGTCAGACGTGGCTGGCACCTCAGACCCCCGTGTATACATCGGGCATTGCATATCCATCAGTGATGCATTTCCACCAAGTAGCATATTTCCTACTGAAACATCCCCCTCCCCTCCCCCCCCCCCAAAAAAAACCCCAACCCCCAAACCCATGCAGTTCTATGGAAGGGTGATTGCTGCAGATTCCCACAGAAGTCAGTAAGTGGGTTTGACATCACATAGTACACATCTCCATAAGGTGTCTATATGTGACCAAACAAACCCAGGCTCACTTTATGGTCAATGGAGTACTACCAGATCAGTAGTGTCCGTAGGGTTGAGGGGGTGATTTACCTCTTGAAGTACACACCTATAGGTGGGTGGATAAACGGAACCATAAATTCTACTGACTGAACCAGCTATGACGGCAGCCCAGACAGCCAGCTCAGGTTTACCTTCTACAATGGCAGATGTGACGAATGCCACCATTTTTGGTCCTATAGATCTTCCCTTAATGCTGTTGCTGAGGGTCTTGATGTGAGTAGCATATACGACCAAAATGAATACATTGCTTTGGCCTATGTTGTAATTACTTTTATTTCATATGGGAAAGGAAAGTAAATGTCTCTGCTTTTTTAGGATATGGCCAAGAAAATTACTTCAACACATGCATAAACTGCATGCAAAGGACTTCATCATATAGAAACTTTGGCCAAGTTGGCAGAAGAGGGGTTTATATTTCTATCATCATACATCTGTCTCAATGAAAAATTATTTAAAAAAATTAAACTTTTTAACCTTGATACAGCTCTACCTGTCGCTTATTTCTTTCCCCTTTCTCCTCTCATCTTTAACAAGGAGTTAAAGAACGGCTCCCAGGATTCCTGACAACTGCACATGACAATGTGATGATGTAATATAATTTCCTCTCCATGGTCCATATGTGCTAAGGCAGAGACTACACAGACATGCCATATTTATGGGATAATGACAATATTTCCTAAAACAGAGCAAATTTTTACTGCTTGTGCTGGGCTCCAAGTTATTACTGCATCTTTCAAGCGGTATTTCCCTAACCTCATGATTAGTAGTGTGAACGTAAGGAAGTGCTACAAGGAATTACTCACGATCAGAGTCATTTATACCAAAACTCCATCACATTTCATTCTGTTTACAAAGAGAGAACATGGTATTCACGTAATCTAGAGTTGATTTTAGATCAACACATACAGCATCCTGGGGATATTCAGCTCTGCTACATGTGCTCAGGCCCACTGGAGAGGCAGCTGTCAATGGAGCATTGTTCTCTCCCAGCAGTGCAGCTGGAGGCAGGCACTGCCTGGTTCCTAAGGGTGGGGTTACGATATTTCATGCGGTGGCAAACCCAAAAGTTTGAGTCCCAGTTCAAGTCCCAGGGGCTACATGGAGAAAGGAGTTCTGCTACTGTCTCCAGTGCTGGCTCCTGTCAGCGCCTCTACAGTAGGTATGAAAATTGCACAGAAAACAGAAAGAATAGACTGAGGATTTGGTGCGCTAATCTCTTCTGAGACCTCAGCCATTCTGCATGTGCAGAAACAAATCAGTTTTCAGAAACATATTGTGTGAACAACTGCAGTTTTAAAAAAAGGCATAAGAAAACATCATGAATGGTAACCTACCTCTAACCCTGAGCCCACCTCAGTGTGAAGAGTTGGACTATGTAGTCTCCTAAAATCCCTTTGAGCATTACGTCTATGATTTTAAGGGTTATGCCTTTCATACAATGGAAACTATTCTGCAAATGTCAGATTCTCCAGGGTACTCCAACTCCTTTATGTTGGTTTGGGAAAGCAGAGAAATGAAATGCTTTAGCTTGCTTTATAGCTGCTTTGTGTCTCTGGGGCAGTGCAAAGGGGTTTGATGCATTTTCACTTGCAAAGCCTAGGGCATGCTAATGGTAGGTGTAAGAATAAATGTTCTCACCTGGGAGAAGACAACAGAAACAATCATGCCCAGAAGCCTTCCAGAGACCTTGAGCATACTGAAGGGCACTGGGCTTAGCATTAGCTGGGGAAACAGGAATATATATTTTATGGAGTTTTCCAAATAATTTGCCAAAAGTCTCACTTCCAGCTAAGAACTGGTACAGAAATGCTGCTGGGTGTGAAAGAACTAGCACGTGTGTGGTTTAAGGGATAAGCTGTGGAAAAAACTATATCATCAGGAGGTAGATTTGGGATGCCCACTAAAACTCCTTGTTCCATGCTGTAATAGGATTTCTCATTATCTAGCCTGCCTGCAGCCCCAGATCATGAAAAGTTCATGCATATGAAACATCTGGTTTATCACTCATGACAGCAACTCAAACAGCAGATAATTTACTCCAGCACATTCTTCACCATGCTTCTCCACAGGAAAGTACAGTGGAAAGAGCTATCCCTCAATAAATAATTGCAGCTCCCCGGAATGCTTACAGGGGAGATGACACAAGAAATCAGGGTTTGGGCTTGCTGGTGCAGATGTGCTCCCATTCTGACTTTTTCCAAAGCAAAACTTTTAAGAAATTCGGGGAGAGGATTCACGCACACTAGTGTGTGTCTGAGACCATTTAATACCCTATTCCTCTTCAGAATCCCTATGCCCCAGTTTTCAAGGAAAGTGTAATTAAGACACATTGATAATTGAATATGGAGGGTTGACACCTTTTGTCGTTTGATGGCACAACTCTTTCTTAGGCACCTGCTTCTCCAACCCAGTGCAACAGTGAGGTTACCCTTCACGCACAGAAGCAATGATCCTACAATATTTCCTCTTAGTAACCTCATCCTGGTGAAAATGAGTTGATAGAGGATCCCAGTTCTCCCCAGTCTCCAGACTGGAGGTGAAATACAGCCTGTGCTGGTAATGGCTGGCAATTGCATGCATCAGACAGATGGTCTATGAGGACATGCAAGAAGTAGAAACTAGGTCAGTTTACTAAAGATGCATATAAGAGTTGCTGGAGCATGTAGGGAAAAAATCTTAAAGGCCAAAGCACAGAATTACATAAAACCAGCAAGGGATATGAAAGGTAACAAAGAGCTTTCTATAAATTTCATCAGAAAGAGGAAGATGAAGGAAGAAAGTGGTCCTCCACTTAGTGAGAAAGGAAAGCTAATAATGCCTGGAGGGCTGAAGTTGTTAATGCCTTTCACATATCACTCTTCACTAAAACTGCTACCAGCCAACGCCTAATATGTTGACACCAATGAGTGGGAAGGAGGAATTCAGTCTACAATAAGCAAAAGGCATGCTAGGGGAATTCTTTGAAAAGACAGATCTTTTTGTTCACATCAGAGAACTGGCCAGCCAATGTCATGAAGGATATGTGAGACTTCAAGAGGGAGACAAAAGGGCAGATATGGGTGTATTGATGTGGAAGAAAAGGAAGAGCTAGGGAATTATCAACCAATCAATGTACTTTGAACACCCAGAAAAATGTTGAAACATTCGGGACAACAGACCACTTCTGAACACTTTGAAGATCAGAAGGAGCTTAGCAACGCCAAGCATATGCTGGTTAAAAACAAATCATGATTAAGATAACACAGATTTGTGAGAGATCTTGAGGATATGGAAGACAGAGTATGTACCATAGCAGGTGATGAAGTTTCTATGGTGTGATTTCATCTTGACTGTAGTAAGACTTCTGGCACTTCTTCACATGAAATTTGCTCAAGTGAGATGGGAATCTCGCCCAGGTTAAATCCCGTAGTGTAGATGGCTATCTGGTAGAAGAGTGCGGTTATCTGTGCTGTTCTCTTGCCCTGGAGGAACAGCTGGAATGAGGTGCTGGGATGTAGCCTGGGGTCTTTCAAAATCTTCCTGTCTTGGACAGTAGCACATAAAGGCTACATCTGCTGATGATACAAGTCAAGTTTTGGGAAAAAAAAAAAAAAAATCCCACAGAGATCCTCTGGAACTGTCAGTTCATAAAGGAGCTCAGGACAACAGTAGGCCTGGGTTTGGCTCAGGCTCCTCAGCTGTATCAACAACCCCGACTGATTTTTTTTCTTCAAGGATGAAGGAACAGCATTGACATGCATTTGCCATTGGAAAACTAACACAGGGAAAGTAACAGAGGGAGAGAAGTAAAGCCCTGCTGGTTACTGGTGCTGCCAGGGCATACCTGAGATTGGTTAGTGCTGCTGCTGTGATTTTGTTGCTCTTGCCAACCATTGTATCCCAGCAGATATAACCGATGTCGCAGGCATCCTCCCTCTTCTGCTGCAGCGGCAACCAGACTTGCTTTCCCAGATGCAAACAACTGGGTTGTGGCCATTCAGGTGGCTGCTGACTTTGGCTTGGCAGTCGTTTACCTCAGTGGGAGCAACCAGCGTGGTGGGAACAGGTGGCTTCCTTCAGAAGTAGAATAGGGATTGCAGGTCAAGAAGTAAGTGGGAAGTAAGTGAACTCAAGCAAGTGTAAACAGCAGGTCTCTGTCTAGTCCCAGTGCTAGTCCTGATTTTGGGCATCTCAGAGATTACAGACAGAGCAAGCAATTTCAATGTCTGAGCAAAGAGTGGGAGAACTGGGGAAGCATAGAAGGCTGCAGTGGAGATATGCGTACTGTCTTTAAACTGGTTAAATGCTGCAATGAAGAGGAAAGAAATAATTCCTCCAGTGTGCCCAAGGAACAGTAGACTTTAACTGCAGCAAGGGAGGTTTAAGGTAGAGACCAGGCTTAATTCTCTGAGGACAGTGAAGGGCTGGAATAGGTTGCTGCAGAGTGGGTAGAGGGAAGCAGTCTTACTCCCTGAAGACAAGGTTAGATAAACTTCTCTCAGGAAAAGTTTAGTTAATGCAGTTTGTGCCTTGAGGCAGGGGTAATATAAGAGGTCCCCTTGAACCTCTTCCAGCCCTCTGGATATGCCTTGGACTTATTCCCTTGCCTCCCTTCCCCTCCCATTTTTCTTCAGCTCCTAAGTCTGCTCCCTAGAGGCTTAGTGCCTTGGCCTTGCTCTCAGCCCAGGCCCTTCCCTGCTCCAAAACCCGATAAGCCTGGGGTCCTGAGGCAGGAGAGAGGTTGTTATGGTTCCCACACAAGGAGGTCCCTTGCCAGGAGCTATATTCTGTCACTGGTACCCGGAGGGAGGCAGGCCCTCTCCATCACCTGGGCAGGCACTTTCCCTAGGAGCATTTCAAGGCCCCTGACCCAGCACATGGTGAACAAATAAAGCCAAAAGGCTTTAAAGACATGAAAGTTCTCCTAAGCTGGCACCTTACTTGTAGTCTCAGCAGCCACCTTGAGGCCTCAAACGGGTCAGAGATTTTTCCTCCTAAGGTGTCTCTGGGAGGTGACACAAGATGATGACAACAGTCTCCACTGTGGAAAGAGAAGGCTTTCCTGGGAAACCACTTACCTCCATGGCCTGCAAACAGCTTGAAGTAACTGAAAATAAAGGAAACTATCAACCACCCCAAGGGCATTCTGATGGCTCAGTCATGGGGGCAAACTGTGCATTCTTGGCTCCATACTGAATCCTGCTGTACGAGGTGCTGGGAGTGCATCCAGCCAGTACCTCAGGGGCTGCCACCAGGAACCAGGGATGTCATGCCAGAGAAATGCATTTGAGACTGAAAAAGCAAACAGATAAGACTGCAACAGGCAGCAGAAAGAGCTTGCCAAATTAAGTTAGAACTTAATGGTCAAAAGTGACCACTTCTGCTTGAAATTCCAGTTTCCTCCTGTAAAACTGAGCACTTGCATTTGTTCCGAGAGGTGTTTATGTGGGATGCCCCAAAGGACAATCTGGGATGTGTGGGTTGTGTTGTGATGGACCAAAAGGAGGTCGGGGGGCTAGAGTGAGTGGAAGTAGTGGAAACCAGCCTACATGGAGCTGAAAGACCCTACAGGATCAGGGAGGGGGGCTTCACTCCAGCTAAAAGAGCTCCCACTTATTGCGGCCTTGAACACACTCTTCAGGGGCTGAAACTGTGTTATGGTAGGCCCTAAACAACAGTTCTGAGCTCTGAACATGTAAAGACTACACATTGTAACCCAGTGGAAGGGAACAGCTGAATCAAAAAAAGTGCTGGAGTGGGAATAAAGTGAGAAAGGCCCTTTGATTGACTGGATTCAGCCCCCAGAGTCCTCAACCTGTTATATCCGAAGTCAAGCTGGTCCCTTTGGGACTTTAAGTCGACACCCTACTCCCTTGTTAGGTGAGCAGTGGGTATCATGACTGCATTGGGGCAGAAAATTGCTTTGTGGGACATGGTGAAGAGTTTTCATTTTTGACACCTAGTTGTGCTACTAATGTCAAATTGAGTTCCAACTCACAAAGAATAGATGTGACCATCTCAGTGAAACTGCTTTTCAGGGCTGATGGCTGTAGAGCTTGTATTTTTAGCTTTCCTTCTTTAAAAAAAAATAGCAAAAAAAAAACCAAAAAACCCAAAAACCCAAAACCAACAAAAGATGCTGGCCACAATTTTTGATAATTGAGGGACACAGGATTTACCCTCTGTATGTTTTTCCAGTGCTAAAAATCAGGCATAACTAATGCAGCCTCAGGAGCTTGGTGCTGTGGATCCCATGTGGGGATCTTTTCCTTTTTCTTCCCCATCCCTGCTCTGTGCCTATCTCACAGTGTCCTGCTTGTTCAAATTCCCTTTGGGAAGCCTGTTCTGGCTGAACATGTGGAGCCCAGCAGTTCCTCAGGGACTTAACAATTTCAGGCATGATTAAAGGGAGATGGACCAAAGCCACGTTAAAGGGAAAGAAGTACTGCCAGAACCCATGAAAGCTTTTATTACTTGATGAAGAAGAAAAATGTTTGCTGGATCAAGGTAGACACCAACTGCACCAATCTTTCCCCTGAGCCTGTGGGCTCAAGGCCGTTTTCCAGCCTGTTCTCTTTTTTCCCTCAGGTTGAATACAAGATTGTATAATCCCATCTGCTCCAAAAGGCTGACAGGAGGAAGAGGAAGGAAAAATAATCTTTTTTTTAGGAAAGAAAGAAACAGTGATTACTCTGCATGGTGCTCTTAGTCCATAAGAGGGTGGGAAGGCAGGGATGGAGCAAGGTGGACACTGATCACAAACAACAGAGCTTGGGGCAGTGACCTGCTCTGGCACTGTGGGTGGGTGTGATACATCACCTCCCATGCCCCATTCCCTTTCATTGCCTCAGGACTGTGTCTTTTGCATTGGCAAACAGCAATGCCCCAAATTAATTCAGGAAACAAAGTCACAGTGCTCCCGATTTTTGTAAAATGACGGCTAGTAGGAATTGTGGTGAACACCCTCCAGGGCATGGAAAAGTACTTTATTATCTTCATTATCATCTTTTTTAAACACTTCAGATGCAATTATCAATGGTAATGAAAACACATATTCCCTGAATGCTCTCCATAGCCAAGACCTCCTTCTGCTGAGCCCTCTAGAACAGCTCATATCAGATCCTCAATTTATTCACCTTCTTGAGGCAGAACCACTCTACATCCACTGGGAGGTGACTGTATCTTTGCACTTTGAAAGAGTACAGGGAAGATTTTGTGACAGACTTACTATTTTACTTCCTAAGGTGGTAGTGTGAAAATGTATACCTTTATTTTCACCCTTTTTTTGCTTTTATAACTGAGACTAAATTAAGGGAAAATATTGGCATGGGCTGAGAAGACAGCAAGCTTAAAGTGCTCCTTGCAAGAAATGAAAGTATAAAAAGATGAGGACTTGAGAGCATTTATACTACGTGTGCCTAAAGTAGCAATATTTTTGCGAGCAATACATCAATAAAGCCGCTTTCCCCACAGATTTCTGTCTGGTGGCTGACTGCAAACTGCAGCTGAAGTTGTTTTACTGCAGCTGGCCATCTGAAAGGACTCAGCTGTGTGGCTTCTCTGGCGTCTAATAGTGCGTGAATAAACACTCCACTTTTCCCAGAGGTATGATACTCCTACGGCCTCTCTTTTCTTCCTTGGTGCCTCCTTTCACAAAATCCACAGGAATGTGATTTTCAGTGAGATATCTCTCTTTCTGTCAAATTTGGCTTGATTTTGGCCAAGAGGCTCAAAAATTACTGCAAAGGGACACAGACAGACGTGAACACAAATGAAGCAATTGCATAAGCTCCATTTCCCCAGGAAACAGAGACTGAAAGCAGCTCGGTTGAAAGAGAACCGTTTACTAACCAAATACCAAAGGAAACTTTGAATAAAATGCTACCAGAGTTAGAGTGCAGAATTTGGATACTCGGGCTTCAGAGGGAAAACTGGTCCTCAAATATTCCAGGCTTCAAACAGGTTTAATATCTTGGGGATCTATTCATAAATTTCTAAACATCTCATAAGTTTTATTTCTTATTTTCTTTAACATGAAAAAAAATTGTCTGCATTTAGTAACGAAGTATTTTAAAAACAACACATGGGCTAGAAGGGTAGACCTACTTTCCAACAGAAAAACAACCCCACCTGTGATAGGAGATTGTTATGCTGTATAGCCTTCTTTCTTTTACACTTAATGCAATTTCATTAGCTGCTTCCCCTTCACCTCCCCCCAACCATAGATATGTATAATCTAACCCATCCTTGGAAATCCACTGACATATTTACAGTGCTAGGAAGATTCAGTGTATGATTGAAAAGGTCAGATCTGATTCCAGTCTTCCCTAGACCCAACTAGGAACAATAACACTGTCTTATTATATCTTCTTCATATATATATATATATATAAATATATATAAAAATAAATAACTAGGAACACAATAACAATAACAACTAGGAACAAAACCACAGTGAATTTCCAGCAGAACAGAGGAGATTTCCCTCCTTGTGTAGCCGATTCCATCCCAGAGTCTGGAAAATATTGCTGCACTTGTAGAAGGAAAAAAGGCTCAGATGAATAAATAGTTGTGTAATTATGTGGTCACTGATCTAAAGAATAGAAATACCAAGGTGTGCATATTACCTGCAGTGGGTGAAGTAATTTTTTGGAGCATGTCATGAAGGAGACCACGGTATGAAGCAGGCCAACCTACAAAGGGAGCAGACTATGCCACTTCAAGAATGTGTTCCATATTTGTTGGGATTCTTCATCCTTTCATAGTCTCTTAGTCAATATATTTTCCTGTCTTTTCATGTTCATGAAGAAAAAACATCTGCAGGAGGAAAACCCAAAGGTTAATTTCTCCCCTGCACTTCCTGCATTTGTTCAAACAGTTGAACTAATATTTATGAATAATGCATTGCACCCATGAATGTCAAAAATCAATGCAACTCCAAGCACATCATTTTTATACCAGATGAGGCTCAGACTCAATATGTGTTATTAATCCACCGCCTTTTATTGGTTAGCAAATATTACGTAAAAATTTATTTCCAGAATACTACTTTTCTACAGCAAGGATTTATCAGAGCTTGTTCCTATTTCTGACAGGTTCTTCATTCTCTGTGGCGTATTCATTTTGGTTATTAATTATTCTCAGTACTTTGCATCTTATTTGTGTAGTGGCTTGTTTGTTGTTTTTTAGTGGGGGTGGGGGTGTGTTTATTTTTTTACTCTAAGTTCTGTTTGAAAGCTTTAATTAACAAACTGATGTTTTTTGAGAGCAGATACTGAGATGGACAATTGCTTAGGAAAAACACTGGATACCCCAGAGTACTGTTGCTGCTGTCACAAATGCCTGGTACTGGTTCAAAACCACCAGCATCCATCAGAATATCTATTTTGCCCACAAAATGCCCCCATAAATGTCCAACAGGAAATTACCAGAATTTAAGAATAAATGGGCACAATAATCAGGCCATTGCTTTTGAGAGCAATGAAGAAAATGCAGTATCTGAACTTACTGGCATCAATAACTGAAACCCTAATATAACACAGATATGCAAATTGTTATCAAGTTCTACTTTTTTTTTTAATGGGGACTTACAGAAACTAGGATTTTAATGGCTTAGGTTTTTTGCTACTGTCATTTAAACACTCATGTTTTTGCTCACAGTGGAACAGCTCAGCTGCTGTCAGCCAGATTAATACTGCTGAAATCAACAGTCACACAGATTGACACCAGCTGAAGGCCTGTCCTAATAAATCTGAGTCTATTTATGGGGGATGAAACCATAGTCATGTCTCCCCAAAGGCAGTATTCTCACTTGAATATAAATGATTTTAGCTGCATGAATGAATTTAGTATTGAAGGTGCCATTTTTCAGACTTAGCTGTGACTTCACCCGTATCAGTAGATCTGATTTATACCAGCTCTTTGGATACATAATCACTCAGTCCTGGAGTGCTGACAGTCAGGCTGGTTTACCTGAACTGGCCTATTTTCCTTGTAGCTGTTGGGTGTATTATCAGCTTTACAAGATGTCAGAATGGGGCCTGCAAGCTACACAGCATTGTGTGTACTTAATAATGGAAACCTGGGTTGAATAACATTTCAGGGTGCTTCCCTTCACCTGGCATTTTTTAAGTGACTGAGGGAATCCAGTGGTGGGTTTACCGCATTAGCTCCTCACTGGTACCTTCTGCATCATGGTACCAGAGATAAAAGGCTGAATAGGAGCAAAGGAGTTTTTGGCTCTCTATCCATGTTGTGATTCCTGTCCATCATCTTCTTGGGAAAGACTGGTTAGACAGAAAAGGAGTGAGTCCTCCTGCTGTATTGCAGCTTCTTGCACTCTGTGGTGTCAAGTCTCATCTGCAAAGACCAGTAACTCGGTGGAAATGAGATGTTCACCTGTGTTGAAGTGGGGCTGGCTGAGTGCTCAGATGCCTGATGTTATTAAGAGTCAGCTAAACCAGATGTTTCGTAGACTTGTTTCTAAAGCTTCTTTGATATTTCAAAGGGACAGGCTGATGTAATTCTCCCTCCCATCACCTAAGTAGTTACAACAACTATAATAGGTGATGCAGTTTGACTCCCCCACCTCCCTTCCCATTCCAGTATGTGCCTCCTGAAGCGGGTGAGGTCCTAGCCATCCTGTCGATTGCAGGCCCAGAGGGGTCCCCGCTATTCAACAGGCAAATCCTGCATGGAAGGGGTGTCTTCTCCATCTCCCCAGCATGCAGAAAGGCAGAAAAAAGGGCACCCTGATAGAAAAATGACACAACTACTTGTTTGACTTGTTTAAAAGCCAGATTAATGACTCAGCCTTTACCTTTTATGAGTCAGGAAATTCCAAGGTGCTCTTTTTTCCCTTGGACTCGTAGGCAGACTCTGATCTCACTTATTACAGGGTAAATCCACTACAGGCAATGAGCTATTTCTGCCACACATTTGCAAGCAAGAGCAGCATCCATCTTCCCTGAACTCTCTGTTCTTAGCAGTCCCTGTGTTCTTTGGCCAGCTACATCCCCCAGTAAAAGTGTCAGGCACATCAAACAGCATAAAATAAATCAATTTCCCAGTTTATTTAGTCTAAAAAGACTGTAAAATGGAGTCAAATTGAGAAACCTGTTTATGTGGCGAAGAGGCCTAAGGGACGTCTTGAGGAAGGAGTGATATTAAAGTGTTAGGCTAACAGAATCAGAGCTAGTTTGCACTGGGGTGTGCTACCTGTTTCCAGTTCACTGTGGATGGTGTGACTGCAGAGTGATGGATAGTTGCATTCTCAGACATAATGTCCATGGAAGGTGAAAGGTAAAGAGACAAATGCCATAAAACTATAAAATTGCTTCAAGGTTCAGAAAACCAATTAGACACTGAGACTTAAAAGCAATGTGGCTTCCTTGTTTTATTGAAGAGAAGAGTCAGCAGTGATTTACTGAGCCATTGCATGTTTATGTGTTGGAAGAAGGTATTGAATTATCATCAGCCAAGTAGACATTGGCAGAAAGATGAAACCAGCAAACTCAGACTGAAAATACAGCACAAACTTATAATACTGAATGTAACTGAACTCACCAAAACACGAAGTGGATTTTCCATCATTTGGAGATTTTAAATTAAAGTCTTTGAACTAGACAGAGAAGTGTCTTTAGAGCTTCTGTTTATCGGGGTCAGTACAAGACTCCCCAGGATTAAGGCAGGTTGACACAGGGTCGCAACAACCTCTTTTAGCATTGTCATCCTTAGCGGGAACTGAAAGCCCCCAGAAGCAGAAGCCAAGGTGAGAGCTGCTGCCATCACTGAATTAAACAAGACCCTAAACGTCTCTGCCATTAGAGACTGAATGAAATAACCTTACACCCAGTCACACCTGTAAGTGCTCTGATGTGTCATCTCCACACAGAAATTGCTATCAGAAAGGCTGCTGCTGCTCTCAGCACCCCTGCCCCGGAGCTGCAGGCCTGCTCCTGGATCCCTGTCTCACCCAAGCTAAGACACTGTCTGGTTTATAACCACCATATGACAAAATCCCATGACACGAACTGTGGAGCTACACGCAGCTAGACGTCCACATCTCAAAGTCTCTGTCCTTGCTGACACGTTTGAACACAGCATCTGCTAAGGAATTCACTGAGGAGAATGAAATATGCAGTGGAAATAGTCAAAAGAAAGTGAGATAACCGAAGTTTTTTGGGGAAAAAAAACAAAACCAACACACTGCCATTTCTGGTGTCATTTATAAAGCGTTCTTTCCCTTAATTTTGGAGTCTTGTAACCCAGGAACTTTGAAATCTTGTTCCTCATTCCTTTGCAAAGCTACTTTTGCTAGGCTTGCTAGCATGGCCCCTTCAGCTCCAAGCCACCAAGCATGACTTGGATGAGGTATTAGCCACCTACTTTACATCAGAGCCTATTACCTTAGTCTAATTCATCGGGTTTCACCTCTTTTTTTAAGAGGCCATTTCACCTAGGTCAGAGGAATTGCACTCTCAAAATATTCCTTTCATTTCACAAAGTATCCAGGGATTTGGACCCTGAAGTCAGGCACTGAGTGGTAGCCACGTGCAGATGACCACCACCCAGGTGACATGAAGATTGTAGGCTTCTTTCTAGATTCCTCAGCAGAGAGAGTCCCTGTGACTGAATATTGCTGGTATACAAGGAAGGGTGCGTGCTGGTGACAGAGAGGGGTGAGAGAGAAATATTGAAATAGAGATAGTTGGAATGAGGAAGCAAGGGAAGGATATAGAAGGAGGAGAACAGAAACAGCCCTGGAAGAACCTGACAGAAAATACAGTCCCCAACCTGGTCTTCAAGGTGGTATGTCCTGGGATAGGGCGGTGGTAGGAATGAAGGTGCTGGAGGAAGAAGGCAGAAGGTGGCACTTCCTCCAGTTTGCAGCCAAGCTCTGGCTGAATTGTTTCCCAAAGCAGCTGGGTGTCCAGACTGTCACACAAAAAATCTGGTCCTTTTACTGTTCCCTGATCCAGCTGGTGCAAAATCATTAAAATGTTTGTGTCATGTCACACAGCACGTAAGGGATGAAAGCCACTGTGAGAATACATTTTGCTGGAGTACAGCTCTGCTCTCACCCCACCCCACCCCACCATCAGATGTGCCAGGTCCAAGGACCAAACCCCATCAGAGCACCAGCTCCCCTGGAGGGCTGGGACAGAACCATAGAATGGTTTGGGTTGGAAGGGACCTTAAAGATCATCTCATTCCAACCCCCTGCCGTGGGCAGGGACACCTCCCACCAGACCAGGCTGCTCCAAGCCCCGTCCAGCCTGGCCTTGAGCACTGCCAGGCATGGGGGATCCACAGCTTATCTGGGCAGCCTGGGACAGTGCCTCACCACTGTTACAGTGAAGAATTTCTTCCTAATATCTAATCTAAATCTGCCTTTTTTTCAGTTTAAAGCCTTTCCCCCTTGTCCTATCACCACATGCCCTTGTATACAGTCCCTCTCCAGCTTTCTTGTAACCCCCTTTAGGTACTGGGAGCTGCTCTAAGGTCTCCCTGGAGCCTTCTCTTCTCCAGGCTGAGCACCCCCAACTCTCTCAGCCTGTCTTCCTAGCAGAGGTGCTCCAGCCCTCTGATCACCTTCGTGGTCCTCCTCTGGACTTGCTCCAAGAGGTCCATGTCCTTCCTATGTTGGGGAGCTGCTTGGGGGGAGCTGGGAGCAGCTCACTCCAATGCGACCAGGCACACCTGAGTTACAGGAGATAGCCGAGGCTGAGCAGAGGTTAAGGCACCATCTCAGTTCCAGTTTGGCCGTCACAGTGTTCACCACCTGTAGCTGCCTAGCCTGCTACATCAAGCAGGAACATTTGCCTACTATTAAATTTGCCTTGATGAGTCTTTTAGCCCACACCTCAACTCCTTTGGGTTTAAAACCTGTGAAGCTGTTTAATATATTTTCCTTATACTATTCTATTTCACTTTAAGGATGAAAGAGACTGTAAATCCTTTCAAATTCAGATTGAGAAGGGTGAAGGGAAATACTGTGCCTGTGCCCGGGCAAAAGGAGATGACCCAGCTAAAATCATAAGGAGATGACCCAGCTAATATCATAAGGAGATGACCCAGCTAATATCAGGCTATACATTAGCAGTGATACAGGTCATCAGAGAGTTTAGCTCTGTTCAGAATGGAGTTTGCACTCCCATGTACCTGGGCAATATTTATGCCCACTGCTGGCACATGACAGAAATAAGGAGCTGATGCATACTCTGATACACTCCACCGAAATGATGGAAGGGATGTGTAGCCTGGGAGGGGATAGTGTGCCCTTCCTTTCTTTTCCTGTGTGGGTTGTTCTCTAAAGAGGGGGGTTCCGAGGGAACCAGGAGACTGCCTCCCATGGGGTGCGCTTGCAGGACCATCATCCTTCCATGCTTCAAATAAAGCCACTCCTTTTTAAAGATTAAATAAATCTAGCACCTCTGCCTATTTGTGTACATGTCGGATCATTCGTCGTAATCAGTAAAGCTCGATGCAATGTTTCTTGCTGCACTCGCGGAGTGGCAAGGGTCTGGATGCCAGGAGCAGCGGGAGGGGTGAGCTTTGGGTGCTGCGGGGCCGAGCCAAGGCACAGCACGTTGGAGCACGGCGCGGTAACGTTCCCTTTAAGAGCCCTTTGGCTAACGGCGATGCACTGAAATGCAGGAGGTGGGACAACACCACACACAAAAATGAAGAAGTGAAGGCAGGAAAAGTTTCTCCAGAGGAAAAATGCAGGGCTTGTCCTTCACCCTGACGTCAGATCTGTCTTTAATAAAATCCCCAAAGAGCCAAGAGAAAAAGGCAGAGTGCCTAGGCTAGGTTGCCAGTTCAGGATTGCTCTGCATTCCCCAAAGTGGTGTTTTTGTTCAAAACGGCTCTAAATCTGGGTTCAATCAATGTATTTAATCCCGGCTTCCAGGGATGAGGTGGCTTTTGCCCTGGATTCTAGCAACGAGCAGCATTTTGCAGGTGAGTTTGGAAACTGCAGGAGAGACTCGTCTGCTGCAAGCACGCCTGGGTTTAGTGCAGGGTGGGCTGGGAGAGCGGGTGCGGTGGGGTGCGGGCGGGAGGGCGGGCGGCGGCGAGGCCGGGGAGGTGGGCGAGGGGAGAGCCGGGGGGAAAGGTGAGCTGTGGGGGAAAGGAAAGGGGAAGGGAAAGGGGAAAGGAAAGGGGAAAGGAAAGGGGAAAGGAAAGGGGAAGGGAAAGGGGAAAGGAAAGGGGAAGGGAAAGGGGAAAGGAAAGGGGAAAGGAAAGGGGAAAGGAAAGGGGAAAGGGGAAGGGAAAGGGGAAGGGAAAGGGGAAAGGAAAGGGGAAAGGAAAGGGGAAAGGAAAGGGGAAAGGGGAAGGGAAAGGGGAAAGGAAAGGGGAAAGGAAAGGGGAAAGGAAAGGGGAAAGGAAAGGGGAAAGGAAAGGGGAAAGGAAAGGAAAGGAAAGGAAAGGAAAGGAAAGGAAAGGAAAGGAAAGGAAAGGAAAGGAAAGGAAAGGAAAGGAAAGGAAAGGAAAGGAAAGGAAAGGAAAGGGGAAGAGTGCAGAAGTGTCTCGGAGTTGAGTCCATCTCTGCTCACCATCCAGGTGGATCTGCACAGAAAACTGTAGTGTGGTTTGGCGTTTGGTTTTCCTTTATTATTATTATTATTATTATTATTATTATCTTTTATTGCTATTATTTGTATTGTGGAGCATGAGAGGGAGAAGATCACCCATTCCATTCCTGTCTGAAGCAGCCAGGGTGAGGCTGGTGGAGGAGCGGGCTGGAGGGGAAAGGGCAGGTCCCCGACGGGCAGCGGTGCCCAGAGGGGCTGGGGCTGAAGCAGCACGGGACCGGGACCGGGACCGGTGCGGGGTCAGGGCCGTGCCGTGCCGTGCCACAGCGGGGCCGTGCCGTGCCGTGCCACAGCAGGCGCCGTGCCGTGCCACAGCAGGGGCCGTGCCGTGCCATAGCAGGAGCCGTGCCGTGCCGTGCCACAGCAGGGGCCGTGCCGTGCCGTGCCATAGCAGGAGCCGTGCCGTGCCACAGCGGGGCCGTGCCGTGCCACAGCAGGAGCCGTGCCGTGCCACAGCAGGGGCCGTGCCATGCCACAGCAGGAGCCGTGCCGTGCCGTGCCATAGCAGGAGCCGTGCCGTGCCACAGCAGGAGCCGTGCCGTGCCGTGCCACAGCAGGGGCCGTGCCGTGCCGTGCCACAGCAGGGGCCGTGCCATGCCACAGCAGGAGCCGTGCCGTGCCGTGCCACAGCAGGGGCCGTGCCATGCCACAGCAGGAGCCGTGCCGTGCCGTGCCATAGCAGGAGCCGTGCCGTGCCACAGCAGGAGCCGTGCCGTGCCGTGCCATAGCAGGAGCCGTGCCGTGCCACAGCAGGAGCCGTGCCGTGCCGTGCCACAGCAGGGGCCGTGCCGTGCCACAGCAGGAGCCGTGCCGTGCCATAGCAGGAGCCGTGCCGTGCCACAGCAGGAGCCGTGCCGTGCCGTGCCATAGCAGGAGCCGCAGGTGTGCAGCTGCGCGGGGCGGCCAGAGGAGGGGGGTTTGTTTCCCCCTCTCCGACCTCTTGTAGCTGCCCAGTCCACGCAAGCAGTAGCTGCTTTCCTTCCCCCTCTCTGGAAAAAACCTGTATGGGGAAGCCGCTCATCTCAGAAGGTGTTTTACTTTTCTTTTCTCGGTGCGTGCTTATGGCTTGTGTGAAATCCCCGGGGCGGCTGGCGGCTGCGAGCTGCGCTGCTCGGGAAGGTGGCGATGGCGGCAGGCGGGCGGGGGGAGCGGGCAGTGCCTGCCCCGGCCCCCTCCCCCCGACCCCGGGGGCGGCGGCCGCACGCCGCCTGGGGACCGCGCCGTTCCCCTTCCCCATCCCCATCCCCGGAGGCTACGCTGGACTCGGGGCTCGGGCAGCCCTGGGGACCCCGGGAGAGAGGGTGGCTCCTCGGGACCCGCCTGGGCTACCCGGCTCCAGGCCGGGGCATTCCCGGAGCCAGACACAGGCGAAGCCGCGGTTGTGCCCCGCTTCTGCTCCGGGGCGGGTAACGTAACTGCTTTGCACCGGGGATATTTTGCTTTGCAGGGCTGCCGGCATCAGGCTGGCTTGTGTACTGCGAGATAAAGCGGGGCTTTAAAGCAAGAAGGTAGCACACGTGATGTGGTACACCAGCCGCACCTGTGTGAAAGCAGATGGAGAAGTGATAAGTCCTGCGTGAATGTTGAGATGGACTGATAACGGGGGCTCTTCTAGAAAAAAATCCAACACAAAACTAACAACAAACAAAATGCAGCGCTTGGGCTCTCTGAGGTGGGTTGGTTCTTACCTCAGTTGATCTTTGCTGAGCAAGTAAAAAGTCACACAGAGGGAGCCACCCGCCACCCCCCACCCCCTGACAGTGTTACTAGGGAAGATCTGTGTGAGCCTTATAAATCTTAGTGGTTGTCCTGAGTTTCTTTGATATCAAAGATGCTTGTAACAAAAGCTGCTGTAGCATGTAACTATGGGTGAGTGCATGCAGACACATGTGCCGGCTGTGGGGGTGAGTGCAATCCAAATATTGCTGGCAGCATATATGGTCAAAAGAGTATCTAAAAAGAGTTTGAAACAGTATCAAAAATAGCCTACAAAGAGTCCTGGGTCTCAGCTGTTTCAGTTCAAGCTGTCCAATGAACTGAGCAGGTGAAGCCATGTCTTTCTGGAGGGTCCCAGGGGCATTGTCATCACCCCCATGGAGCTGGACCTTAGAAGGTTGCGCTTAGAAATCATTGAGCTGGGGTGATTTCTCCCCACTAATGAACTGGCTTTCTGTGGGTCTTTTCAAACCTGAACTGGGATGTGATGGGGGGGTTAGTAAGCTGATGAAGGCATACATAATGGGGAAATGGAGAAACAGGGGTGAAAAGAGTGTACAGCATGGATAGATGAGAGGGGCTGCAGAGTGCGACTGGCAGGCAGTATTAGTCTACATAATACTTAAAGGACTTTTAGGAAAGGAGCAGGCTTAGTCTGCTTAAGGAGACAGTGTCTGAAGGAGCAAAGGGATATTGCCATTGTTGTGGGATATAGTGAATATTTAGCTGGTATTGGCCACCCTGCTCATGAGACATATTTTAGCTAAGTTACAATGGTCACAACAAATGAGTGCTGATAAAGCTCTGACACTATCCCACCTCATTGTCTATTGTGTTGCATCTTTGTGGCATCATCATAACAGTAATAAAGATATTTTCAACACTGCAGAGGCATCCATGGAGTGGCAGCAGCAGGCAGGTCACTGTACACAGGCCCATGGTCTCCCTGGTGACTTGTCACTCTTCACATAGGTGAAGAAATATGGACAGAAAAAGATGCTCCACTGGGAAAAAGGATGGTTGATTATCTGGAATATGACTGGAATATACCTACTTGTTTGAGGGAAAAAGGCAGAGTTGATATGGGAAGGTCAGGCAGGCCTCAAAGGGCATTTCAGAAGACAGCTGTCAGGTTCTGCGGGAGTGTCCCTTACCCCCCAGTACTGTATTAAGCTACAGGCAGTTAATGAGTTCTTAAACAGTTTTATCAACAAGTTTTTTATTAGGGCATAACTTCACGGGTGATGGGCTTGGGAAGAGAAAAATAGCTGAGCATAGCTGGACTTTCAGGCATAAGTTTTCCAACATTTCTTAAATATTTGTTTTCCTTTCATAAAGATAAGGGCAGAGACCATGAGAGCCCAAGTCCCATCAAGTAGGTTGAGATTCCTCAGTGGCTGAGTCATTTTTGCAGCAAGGACTTTAAGGCTGGATGTGTTGACCCCTTTTCAGTGTGGTACATTGAGGAACTGGAGCCAGGATCTTCAGCCTTTAGTCCTGATGACTCAGCAGATATGAGACCCCTTGTTTAGATGGGACGAAATGTCCCAAACCAGGATGATGATTAGAAAAGAAATTCTGCACTTTGTAGAAAATTAGTAAAGGAGATTATATAGGAAGAAGAATAGCACTGGAAGTATATAAAACATTTGAAGTGGAGGAATGGGTGGTGTGTAGATCTAGAAATCTAAATTAAAATAAATAGAAAAGGAGTGAATGCAAACCTGCAGGCTTTTCCTTTAATGGTGCTAGTGAGCAGCAAGTCAAATAGCAAAGAATAGTGTTGCACTTCATCACATAACTAGTAGGCAACTATTGACACTTCTATTTGATGTGATGGCAGTCATGGCACACAACACCAGACTTTTGGCTTTAGTGGGTGGGAGGGAGGAGAGAGATGTTCAAAGATGGTTTTATAAAGGCACCATCTCCTTTGTGAACACTGATTTCACTAGATAGTCACTGATAATGACCCAAGTTCAGGGCTGCCTCCGCCTGTGTGGAAAGTGGTTTGAGAACCATAATGCGTGGTTTTTCCTTCTTCTTTTTCTAAAATTATTGCTATGGATGTGAGGCCAAGAATTTGTAAGATGTTTGGATTTGGTGGCAGGAAAAAATGATTACATTTCTTTGGACTTCCAGGCAAAACCACATTCTGACCAAACATGACCCTCCCCCCCCCCCCCCAAAAAAAAAAGCTACATAATGATTTTTTAATTTATCTATTTGCTCTGCTAGAGGCTCATATGTAGTCTAAAGCTAAAGGTTCCAGACACCTTTATTCTCGCCTGCAAAATCCTGTGGCTCCCCAGGAGAGGTGAGCTGAGGTTTAGCTATTGAGTGCTTCTTAACGGAAGGCTACAGGCTTGCAACATGGATAGTGATGCACAGATAATCTTAGGCAGCGTAGGTTCAAAGTTGATGTGTCTTGTCCCTTTGACCTTCTACCATTCCCTGTTGCTTGACAGTATCTGATTACCAGAGACAGGCTTGATAAACTTCTCTTTAGAAAGTCTCCTATCCTACACGTCCATAAATTGTAGATGTTGATTAAAATTATCCTGGTTACAGCAGCTAAGATTCAGCTATGCAAGTGAGTATCTGGTGGCTCAAAGCTGGTAGACTTAATCCCTGTGGGTATGGCTGCATCATATGTGGGGCTTTCCCAAAACTGATCTTTTATTTGGCAGTCCCCCTCACAAATCCACTTGCAGAAGGAAATCATTGCCAAGGCAACATCCTAAAGGTAGCACTGAATGTGCTTCACATTTATCAGAGGTCCTGACCAAAGACTGTTTCTGATGAAGATGCCTCCTAAACACACAAACTCACACATAGCTTTGCTAAGAGCAGCAGGTTTTCATGCATTTTCTTCCTAACTTCTGTCAGTATTTGAATTTGCTTTGGTAGCCATCAGTAGCCAGTGTGCGACAGTCTCTTGCTAGTGTTAACCAAGAGAAAGCCGGGGGCAGGAACTGGCTTCCTCACCACCCTTGCAGTGTGCCACTGCCTATTTGTGTCCCCTCGGGCAGGTCATGTCCCCATTTCACACAGTCCTGTCTGCGCTGAGAGTACTTTGCTATTGGGGCTTCTCCAGGGAAAGGTATTAATTAAAAATGATAGCTGTGGGTTTTAGCAAAAGCATGAGATTTACATAATTATACTGGGTGTCTGTCTTTTGAAAGGCTTGTGCATGTTTAGCTTCTCCTGCCCTCCCCAGGAGCTATGAAAAGGCACCAGCCAAAAACGTTTGAAGTCCTCCATAGCCATATGGGACATTTGACTTCTTTCTTCAGAAGCTATAGGCACCCATGTCAGGATGTGAAGAGTTGCTTTAGCATCTTTCCAGTACTCAGCTTAGTGAAAACTGCTCTTTTTGGATGGCCTCAGTGTCCCAGAGGGGCCTTGAGCATTCCTGTCTGGACAGCTCTGGCTTTCATGCACAAGTGAAAATAAGGCTGTTTAAAAAAAATAAAATAAAATAAAATAAAATAAAATAGTATCATGTATGTGAACACTGGCAGCTGCAGCCTGGCAAAAGCTGAATGCCCACAGCCTCAGCTGAAGATACATTTGAGTATCAAGCCTGACGGTGTCCCATGTTGTGGACCAGAAAGCAGGGTAAGGTTTCCTAAGTCTTCCAGATTTGTCAGCAGGAGGTGCAGGCAGGCACCCTCGATTAAGGTGTTCCCCCTGATTGCCCCTTTGGTTTCTTATAATACAGCTCAATCATCCTCATTCTTAGGGTCCTTATGTTAAAACCAGAATTTTTTGTTTCTATTAAATAGAAACTTTGAGTGACAGCTGTCAGTGGGCAATGATGGGCCCAAACAAAGCCTACCCATTCGTTTTCTTTCTGTGTTCTGAGGTCCACCAAGAATTCGGACCTAGTTTCTTGGACTGGGTTTATAGCACCCAATTTCCCCATCACTCCCTCTTTCAAGTTTTGTCCCACCCAGGATTTGCTGCGTCCTGAGATGAGTTCCCTTCAGCATCCCATTCCTGCAGGCTGGCAGGGGCGTCACAGGGCTTTATATTTACAGATGTGTTCCTGGGCCAAGGGACTCTGACTCTGCTACTTTAGCAGCTACTTAGTGCTGCTTTGGTTTCCTGGGTGTGGGTGAGGATGACTGGTTCTCCTGCACCCTGGTGGTCTCCCAGGTCTGGATGGAACCTCCACTGGTGCCTCTGCTATTTATTGCCTCCATACTGAAACCTTATGTGTTTCCCTCTTTGCTGCTGCTTGTTCTGGCATCCTGGATGAAGCTAATGGAGTCCTCTTAATCCCTTGTGCTTTCTAATAGCCTGCTGCTGGGCTTTGACTTGTACTCTTTGCATCTGGGCTAGCTGTGGGAAGGTAGAAGGGAGAAAAGGCATTTTTATCTCTGTGGGCGCCAACAGCTGGCTCTGCTCTACAAGTAATTCTTCTTGTGGATGGGGAAGGAAAGGACATCCTTCAGGTTGAAACAGCTGTGGAAGAAGATAACACTTAAGCTAAGCTTTGCAGCACAATTTGAAAAATGGATTTCTAATACTTGGGTTACTAATGCATTCCTGGACTGTGTGGTCATCTCTGTGTTCCTCTTCTCTTTCCCAATAGCTCCCACATTGTTCTTCTGTTTTACTAGTCTGGATCTGTCATTCTACTTAACAAATGAGAGATGAGCAAGTTGGAAGGCCAAGTTTCATGAACTCCAGAATGGTGTGCAATGAGCACACAGGGAAACCTGAGAGGTATTTGCAGAAATAATCTTGGGCTTATGCATCATCTACGGAGGGTTGTGAGTCACCTAGATCCTGATGTTGCTGGACATATGCACAGTGATGTCTTTGCTGTCATGGAGCAACTCCAGCCCTGCAGAAGGACCTTCTCCTAAGAGATTGCCTTGCAGATTCGGATGGAGTTAGAAGAAAAAATGTCTCATGCTTGGTGGTGGGGCAGCATAGCAAGATCACTTGGTCTAGCATTTCATTGACAGATGAACAGAAATCACAAAACCTGTAGTGCTTTGAGTGCTTTTATACCTTTTTGTTAGAGTTGAAACAAACTTCTTCTACCCAGCTTGAGGTAAACCTGTCCTTTCTCTTCCTAACATACTGAAATCACCTCCACTGAAAGGCTTCCAGGTGGATATGAAGCATTGGTTTTATTTTGCAAAAAAAGGTTGGACCAGATGATCCTTGAAGTCCCTTTCAACCTGGTATTCTATGATTATTACATCTCTAGCATGCAACTGTCTAGCTTGACTGAATTAGTAGCTACATTAGATTTAGAAATATAGAAAAATTGTATCTGTATATAATGGAAAGAACACAGTAACGTCAGTAGTAGTAAGCAACTTTGTCATTCTGTACCGTATCTGACACAAAACTTGCCACGTGCCACCAGAAATAGTGCAATCCCCACAGACTTCACAACTTTGACCAAAATTGCTCTTGATGACTCGAGGATTATCTTTTTTTTTTTTTTTTAATTTTATTTTTATTTTTTTTTATTAGAAGGTAGCAAATTTTTAGCTGTACAGGAACGGTTGCACTTTCCCCTTTCTAGCATTCATGAATGCAACTCAAACTTTAATTTCTCAGTGGTTTAGAAGTTTTGATTCCTTTCCATGCTCTGTCAGCTTTCCAAACTACCATCCTGCCTTCCTTTTTGGTCTTTCCTTACTGAAGCTTTTTGAGTAACAAAACAACAGTAAGATGAGTGGGGGATTTTCTCTTTCTCTTGCTGAAGCTTCCTCATCTCCATATAGATGTGCTTGGCCTGTGAAAGGAAGATTAGTGGAAAGAAGGGAGCATGACTTTGCTGAAACTCGGTTTGATGCCTTTTGGGGACAGCACGAATCACCTGAAGCAGTGACTCTGGTGAACTATTTTTACTCCATGAAGGGGCCAGCCTTCTTGCCCTGGGCTGACAAGTAATGTACCAGGCCCCTGCAAAAAGACTGGCCATTTCCCCAGGAAGTTCTACACTATCTCAAAGCATCTCCTGACTCTGCTCTGAACACGTATCTCATTGTCACTGCCATACCTCTTACATGATGTTCGTGGCATTCTCACATTTGTGATGCAAGAGGTCACGCTGCATCTGTGTTTTTTGGACTTGTGAGCCCTCCTTTCTGGTTTTTGAAGTCCACCAATACATTCCTGGATGTGTATGATGACCAAGCAGGCTATAGCTCGCATGATGATCACCAGCTTATACCTGCTCTGACAAAGAACTTTCTGTATCTGGTCTGATAAGAAGGCAGAGGCATCGAAATCCATATGGGAGGAATTAAGTGCTCCTCTGAACGGCTGGCATATGTACTTGACTGCCTGCAGGCTACTAGTTCCCTGGTTTTAGAGTAACAGCTGGGTCATTTTAGCTGTTTAGCAAGGAGGGACCAAACCACAAAACCTGCAGCCAGTGCTGAGAATCTGCAAGTGGATTACATTATAAAACTCTTTGGTTACATTTTTATGAGAAAATAAGGATGGAAAATTAATTAGGAAAATATCCAGGTTCCGTTAACTTGTTTGGCCATTCAGCAGGTGATTTATTTATCAGCACTGCTGGCAATACTTCCTGCTGGATCTTGGTCTGAGAGGACTAGGTCATACCCACAGCATCTGTATGTGGGCTGATATACATTGCTGTAAGAGAATGAGGGCAAATTCCATTGGCTTCTTTCTGTGAGTTTTTCTTTCACATTTGACCCTAGCTATTGCAGTTACTGTAATTAAATAAATAATGACCGCCCTGCTATTTAACAGTTCATTCATGGAGATCATTCAGTATTAATTTTCACTGTTTTACTAGAGTGCCAAGTGTACATTTTTAAAATCACATTTAATTGAACATTTCTATGAGGTGTAGCTCTCCATGAGCCTGGCAGAGGGGTCAGAGAGACTGCAAGTTGACATCTGTGAGACAGTGGATTTCTGGAGGTCACTTGACTTATTTTTCCAGATTTTGCATCAAAACCAGTACTAAGCTTCTTCAATGCACTAGGGTTCCCCAAAGAGGTGGTGTGATCATGCACATACAGGCTGGTGAATTCCTTGCCCACCAAAAGCTGCCTGTGTGTGGGTGGGCTCCTGAGTTTGTGGTGGAGCGACACATTATGTGCCTGGTTTCAGGCTCAGATAAGATGCTTCTGCTTCTTTTAGATTATATGCCCAATTCTGTGTGATGTACATATACATATATATAATACACATACGCATATACCACCCCACACCCCCACACCTGAGTATTTTTATCGTTTGTGTCACTTTTTCCATATGTATCATATAGGCAGTCTGTTTGGACTAGAGGTGACATGTGTGCCATATCTTTGACTGTCGCCCCCCTTCCCCTAACTATATTAAAATGCTTTCGGAGTATCATCTAGGAGGCTGGAGTATTTTATTAGAGGAGTAAATGGATATTATGGCAGCAAAGCTGAAATCCCTTTAACACCTCTGCATCCTCGATGATCGTACCATTTTATAGAGGAATAATTAAAGAATTGCATTTGTCTCATTCCCATGCGACTGTATGACCATAAAGGTGTTGAGCCTGGTTTTATTGTTCACCCTGTAACATACAGGGGAAGCTTTCTTAGAAAAACTGTCTCTACAGCGGGAGCTGGGTGGCTGGGAATATTTTGGCTTAACACTCACTCCCCATACACTTCCCAAAAGTGTTATTTTTTTTCTGACACATCTTGCGCCTGAGGGGCAGCCTTGGCCGGGGGAGATGCTCGGAAACAGCAGGGTACTGTGCAGGGCTGCTGGGGAGGGGGCACCGCTGCCCCCCACACGTGCACCGGTGGCTGGGGAATGCCGGTGCCCGAACCTGGCCCGAGGCTCCGCTCTCTGGACCCCCAGGCAGCCAGCGCCAGTTAGGGGAGACAAGCAAAAATGTCGGTACTCATATAATTAGAAATTCGTCTTTATCCTCCTGGAGACAAACCACAGAGCTGGTGTCCTCCTCTGTGTACGAAAGCAGTAGTGTCAACTGTTTACAGGCTGTGATGTTGCTGCTTTCCCGTTTGGGGTCTTTTAGGATGGGGAAGTGGCAGCATTTGCATGTTGTGGGTTTTGGGAGGTATGTGGGCACCGATGGGCATGAAATCTAAGCAATTTCCTCCTTGCGACCTGCTAAAGCGCTTCAGTGCCAAGGTGCCAGATTCCCCATGTCAGTGGGTTATGATAAAGCTGCAGTGATACCCTGGCCTGAGCAAGGCTTCTTGGTATTTGGGTGGGGGTTTTTTTTGTGGTTTGGTTTTAGGTTGGTTGTTGGAGGTTTTTTTATTATTATTATTTTTTATCATTCATAGTGTCAGCAGGTGTCTGGATCAGAAATGGGAATTTTGTCACCTCGTTGGTTTAGACCTCGTCTCCAGCAGGTATCGTAGCTGCATGGAGGCAAGAGTGAATCACAGGTGAAGGACTCATTTCATCACTTTGCACAGATCCAGCAAGTTATAAACTGCTTATCACCACTGATCTGTTGGTTTGGAAGGTGTTGGAGAGGTGAAAGAGTCTTGCCCTTCTGCAGGCATCAAGTGCATGCGATGGTTCAAAATTAAAACACTAAGCAACTGACTTTGCTGAACTGACAACATCTGAGAGTCAGCTCAGTGGAACAATTTCATTTTTGCATCCAGTAAAAACTAAACAACTTAGTTTACTAGCTGTGTGTAGGAGGAGTATCATGGTATAGTTACAGTGTAGGAACAAGAAATCTCACTTCTTTTTTTGGCTCTACTACAGACATCCTCTCTGCCTTTGGGACAGTCTCTTCATCTCTTGGGTCCCAGATGAAAACAGAGTTATTCAATAATTTCATTCTTGTGAAAGGTGCTGCTTTCCACCATGAGAAATCCCTCCTAGAAGCAGAATGCAACATGCTCTGCTTGCTCATGCAGGTGCCATGTGTGCATTCCCATCCGGAGAGCTGACACCTCTGAGTATATCAGCCTCTGCATTTACTGCTTGCACCAGTTACTTTAGGTTCATACTCTGGCATCTTTTTCACCGAAGCCCTGAATTTCAGTTCTGTTTCCACTGGCTTCAGGGGAAGGACCATTAATTCTCCAGCACAATGCATAGTTTTCCTATGCTAATATCTTCACTCTTTTTCTTTTTTCTTCACGTAATTGTGCCAGGAGGTGTTCTCATTTCCTTGCTAGTAATTTCCACTGTATTTAATTCGAAAGCAATGGCTTTGTCCCCGGAGCCTTGTAAAAGCCAAAGGCAAATCTACTGGCTTCTCTCTTTTTCCTCCTTCCCCATTTGCAATGTGTCAGCTTTTGTGGGAGGTGGGAGGGAAGGTACAGATGCTCTTGGGGGCTTTCTGTTGTGTTTTAAAACAGGATCTGAGCTTCAAATGTGTCTGGAATAATGTTTGTAGTGCAAAGACCAGACTGGCTTGAGAGCTGGCTCTAACTCCTTCTGAGTCCCCTCCTTCCCATTGCCTGGGTTTGCTCTTTCTGCTATTTCTGGGCCAGCTCTTCAGGAACAGCCTGTTCCCCCTGTTCTGGGGCTCACCACCACTCCTCCTCCTTTTCCATAACACATGGGAGAAGATGCTGTCTGTAGCCATCACTCTGCTGATTGCTGCCTTGTAGCAGTGCATGCTAAAAAAGAAAATGCCCCTTAGAAAAGTTGTTTGGATCAGTCCATCTCTCAAGCCTTGCATGGGAGACTTACATGGGTGATCTTTTCACCAAGCTCCCCTTGGCTGTCTCTCCCTGTGATCCTGATGGCTCCTCATCCTTGGTGCGCTGCTCAGCTACCACTATGGGCAGCCAAAATGTGGGTGAGAGAACCCCATGTTCTTATCCTGACAGCATCCAGGACACACTCCTGGGGCTACAGCGTGGGGCTGGCCAAGGCAGCTAAGCCTAGACTAGTGACCCAGGTGTCTGTGCAGCCACAGCCTCAGGTGGCCCCCTCTTGACATGGGGCTCCAGAGCAGGAGATGGGCTTTTGGCCTGCTGCAAAACTGTTTTGCAATGTGATGGCCATGTGAACTTGCATGAAGGCTTAACCAGCTTCATCCAAGCCTTGCAAGCCAAATACTCTGGGACAAGCCCTGCTGATTTTCAGAAAGGGAAAGAATTATGTTCCTAGCCATGAGCTAGCAGCCAAAAGACGGTTCCTTCCGATGCCAGCTCCATAACATTTTAAATGTGGTGCTCCATGGATATCCAGACAACACAGACAAGATGTAGAGAAACAGTCCATGACAAGGTAAGGAAACTTTGATGACTGTAAGAGAATATCAAAGTGAATATTTTGAATCCAAATACAAGGTTTTCTTTAAAGAATGCTATCAAGTGGCCAAACTATTCAATAGAAACTTCTCTTTGAATTCAGAGTGCAGAGAAGATCTCAGAGCATCCGTGGATGGGAACTTCCTCATGAATCCCAGTTCAGTGCTGAAGGAGCACTGTTTTGGACAAAACTACTTTTATTCTCTTCTCATTCATGTCAAACAAACCTATATGAGGTAATACGACTACTAGTCATTCCCAGTGATCTGAATGTTACCAGTGGACCTGCTGTCTCCTAGCAGTTGCACTGGCTTTTCAGCCTCTGCCTGTGGAAAGCCCCAGTGTTTCCTTCTGTTGCAAAATCTCATAATATTTTGTGGTCATCTTATTTCATTTTAATGCTATTTAAGTGATGTACATTTCCTACAGTTTTCACTTATTTTTTTGCCAATCTGCTACCTATATGAATTATCTGATGCTATTAAGATCTACTGCATGAAATTATAGATCAACATTTAACCTGAATCGTGTAATCCCATGAGACAAAAAGCCCAGGATATGGATCTAAATCACTCTAAGACGCTGAGTAAGAAGGACACCCCAAGTGCCATGTGAGTAGCAAAATTCTCATCTTTTGGCTCACCTTCTGATAAAGCTAAATGCATTTCATGCCTTTTTCTGTGGTTCTGATGAGCTGGAGGGGTTTCAGACACCGAGCATTGTCCCAGGCTTACACAGTGCATTAACAGATAGTTTCTGTTGGCTGGTGGGGGTGGGCAGAAAAGCCCTTGTGTGTTACAATTACAATGCTGAATTCAATTGTGTTCTTGGAAAGGTTAATGAGAGCTCTGTTTAGGGTCAGGAACCTGAGACCAGATCCACATCAGTGTTCTAATATCTCTATTTTTCTCTGCTGGTGTCTGAATCCAAATGGAAACGAATGAGACTTGGACAGCCCTCTGAGGCTGTGAACCTGGCTGAAGAAATGGGGAAATAGAAAATCAAAATTAAAACTTCATAGGGTTATTCAGCCAAGGAGAGTAAGGGAGAGAGGAGAAAAGTGGCCTGGAGACCCAGGGAAATGTGGTGTATGCTGAGAAATGGACAGTCATGAGATGTCTGGTCCACAGTGGTTTGGCTGCTTCTGGATCAGCTCAGCCATAGGGTCTGGCAGTCATCCTCAAGCTGGTAAATTCGCATCGTGTGAGACTTCCTTGAACTTGAATAGGCTTTATTTCTTCGTGGTGGCCTGGAAAGTGGATGCTATTGCTGATAAGTGCTGTCCAGCTGCCAGCACACTGGAGCCTGCTCTCTTCCCTCTCTGTACTTTGTTGCTGCAGAACTTGCACAGTCGAGGTCTTTCTTTTTTGTATTAAATCTCAACTGTTAATCTTCTTGGTAAATTTGAGGGGAAAAAAAGACAAGTTAAAAAATGAGCTTCTGACTCCTGATTCCACTTTCCTGTTGATACAGCTGTGTGTTTCCTACTGGCTCAGTAAACATTTTAACCCTTCAAATCTTGCAGTTGTGTTGCTTCAGCATCACCACTTTCTCTCATTAAAGCAGATTTCCCCTCTGGTATCAGTCCAGAGGAGCTTTCTGAGCTTTTTTTTTTTTTTTTTTTTGTGCACATCCCCACATGTTTATACATCCCGTTGTGGTTTAACACTTTATTCACAAAGACCAGTATTTCCTTTTGGTGAAAACACTTCTCTCCTTTGAAACCTCCACTTTCTGGTGTTGTGTTCTGGGAGGAGAAAGTAATTATACCTTCCAAATTTAATTCACAGTAATTACAATTCAATTAATAAATCCCAAGCAGAAGCGATGTACCAAAATTCTATAAACAGAATTTTTATTGAATAAGATGAGAAAGTATCTACTGGACTTCAGCTTGGGATAAATTATATGCCAAGGATTTTTCAGCTCTTCATACCAGAACAAAATCTTCATCGCATGTTTTCATTCTGGTGTTGCATGGCTATTTAATTGACGACGTTGGTGGTATCACATCCATTGGTGGGGAACTGTTGCATGCTGAGTGAAACCTCTCTGCTTCTGTATACCCAGGCTGAAGAATACTCTGGCTGTCAGATAATCATTCCTCTTATATGAACAAAAGGGAAAAACTTTGTCTTTTTGCTGAAGTAGATGGGTTGAGGGTGCTCAGCTGCAGTGTCCCCCGTTTGAAGTCCTACAGACACCTCTGAAAGTCATACTCAGCAAAATTAATATGCTAACAAGATGAATTCTTGTTTTTCTATGGGTGAACAGATAGAACTTTGCTCTTCTCAGGCATATCACCAGCATAGTGACAGGCTTATAGCCCTTTTAGCAGCTCTGGATTTCCTACCTCTCCCAATCCATACTGATATCCTCATAGAGGAATTCTCTTGGGATCTCCCTTGCCCTTATTCTCTGACTGCCATCTCCCTTGATGGCAGCTGCACATTCCTCCATGGTCTGGGCAGCTCACAATCTTCGGTGTTCTTTTCTTGTAGCAAAAGGACCGTTACCACTCCTGTTCTGCAGGCCTAGGGAGGCTAACAGCTCAGATCAAATTGCAAAGTCACGCCCTAGTCCTTCAGACTGGAGTTTATCTTCTGGACCTTTAGCAGCCCTGAAGTTCGGCATTTTCTCTAGATGAGCTACTGAGTCTCTTGTGTGGTCAGTGCAGTGGTCCTGTCTGCTGGCAGCAGGGAGAGGTCAAGGCTTTGCATCCAACAGCTGCAACTGCAGCTTCTTGCATGGGGAAGCGGAAGAGAGTGGGGTCTTTTGTACATAATCTCACCAGTGCAAAACTTCCCACTGACCTGCTGAGGGAGCGTCTTGCCAATGTGGTAGCTGCTTATAACCAAATCTGCAGTCTTTTACAACACTGGACGGTGAGCTGGTGATTTGCTCAGTGACATCTTTGGAGCCATTGTGGATATGCATTTGATTGTCAGTGGTTGTTATTTGGTGACTAGCTCTGTATCAATCTGACTGTGCAAACATCTGCATTTCATTAGCAACAATATTCTTTTAAGGCATTTATGTTTTAGTCATGCTGTTCTGGCAGCCTGACTGCAGTGACTGCGGGAAGCAAACAAGATACATCCCTGTGCAATAACCATGTGGCTTGTGGTCTGCATTAGAAAGGAACATCCATTCTCTTAAGCAACTGCCATTAAATGCAAGTTGCTTACATTGTCTCCTTTTAGTAGTTTTACCTGTAACTATGTCTTACTGCATTGGTACCTCCAGGTCCCAATCAAAACGGATTGCCTCTCACTCTCCAGTGAGAGGAAATGTTCCCAGATAAACAAAAGTATATCTTGTGAGAGTTTTGTTGTTGTTTTTTTCTCTCCTTTCTTTCCTTTTCTCAGGGAAAGCTGATCAGACATCTCTGTTGTGCAAGAACTGAGTAGCTTCTACATTGACTGAGAAGGAAAAAGTTATTTTTCTGCCTTTAACGGGATGAATTGATCCTCAGATGGCTGTGTACTCCAAAGTTTTGCCCTCCTGTTGGACTTGTCTGGAAAGCAGCATTTTTTTCCTTTCTTAAGAAAGAAGTGGAGGTTGGTTTGTTGGTTGGTTGGACCCGTAGCTCAAGTGAAGTTAATGACAGCATTCAGCAAATTAATAATAATGTAAAAACACTTCATGGTTTTCCATGCCTTATTAAAGTCACTCTTTGGAATTGCTTTATTATTTTTTCGTTTCACTGAAAGCAGTGATGATGTTGATTTCTAGCATGGTCCCCAGATAGGTTAGAGTCTCTTAAGAAGAACTCATTTATGTCAGATTGGTGCCAGCTTTAAGGGATTAGTTTCATATTAGATGGCACTCAGTTTGTGGACTTCTGATGGATGTCCTTTTTCATTCCCTTAGGCTCTGGCACTGTAGGGCATTGCACACCTCACCACCGCTGAGACTGAGCTGAGGAGCTGGGTAAGAATATCAGTAGATCTCAGTTTCCCAGATGTCAAAGAAAGAGGATGCTTCATTCTACCATTCCCCTTTTGGTAGACTATGAACTATGTGGACAGGCTTGCCTCTTGTAACAGATCATAAAAATAACTCATCACGGGAGTGTCCTGAATCTGGTACATCTGATGATGAGTTCACTGAGTATATTCATTTTACAATCCCCTCCTTTCTGATTACAAAACCTGTACTACAATCTACTTCTGGGTATTGACTATCATCTAGAAAAGTTAACAAAATCCAGATTTGTTTACTGGTTTTGTTCATCCTCATAGCTTTATCCCTCATGACCTCAAATATCATCTGTGTGAAGGGTCTTTGTATACATGTTTTGGCAAGTAATGTCTTTGCTCCACATGCTGAGCTAGTAAATTCCTGGTCTTGTTCCAGGGACTTGGGGCAGATAAACTCAGCTAAGCTTGGGAAAAGGGGGCCTCTAGCTAATCACCACACTCCTGCTAAATGATCTCACCATAGATTTGGCAAGGTCATTTGTGCTAATCTCACTTTGAATTCTAATATGAGTTTACAACAATTCATCATTCCTCTAGCTTATGGGTCACCATGTTTCTGGCTTGCTGTCCACCTGGTGTGCAAGGGCACGGGCTCCCTTTCAGCCATGCTCCGCACATCTGAACCCATCCAGAGCTTGCAGCTACATTTCTGTTGAATCTACTGGGTTTATTTAAAAGTCTTTAGTCTTTTTGTGTGTGTGTGTTCTTGTTCTGTGGATTTTCACTTTTTGAGTCAGATTAAGAAAAAATGTTCAGAAGTGTTTGCTTAGCATTCTGCTGCTTGCTTCTCTTTTTAGGCATCAGATATTGTTGCAAAGGAACTCAGATTTCCTTTTTGAGAGCCTTTTCAGTACATTCTAAAACACAGTGACAAAATGTCTAATTAAATCTTTTGGGGTGATTTTAAGAGGCAGTTTATGTGACATTGGTACTCTGTGATATGGCTAAAAGCTTGATACCATATTCAGGAATAAAAGAGATCAGGAAGTTGATGTGTTCCCAGGGAATTAAATGCTTCAATTCCTTGGGGAAGTGATTTAAAGCAGCATCTGCTCTGTGCTGTGTATCATTTTATACTTTCCTTCAGATCCCTGAACCTGAAGTAGGTTATTTGAATATGTGTCTAATTGTGTGAATCAGTTTATATCACTCAGAGAAACGTAATAGGAATATTGGCTAGGATTTTGAAAGGGGCAGAAGGGACTCACATAATAGTGAAGACAGAAAACTTTACTGTTGAAAGTAGCGTGCCATGGCACTGTTTCTGTCCCACTGCTGATGTGACAAGGTGCCTGTAGAGTTTGTTGCGGGAGGAAGTAGACGTGTTCAGTTCTCTTTTCATCCTTGTGACAACACGGGCACGCCAGTTATTTCAAGTTTGTGGTTCACTCCTCACCCTGCCTTAACCATTTCATATGACTAACTTGCAGGGAGGTTTTGTGGTTTGTGTCCTGACTGTGTAAGTCTCTTTTTGCCTCTGCACCCTCAGCATGATAACAACACCCATTTGCTTCCCATGTATCTTAACACCCCTATGGTTCTGTTTTCAGAGATTTCCAGATGCCTGGCACTTGTTCAGAACATCAGTACAACCCATTGTCTTCAGCTCCATTTTCCCTTCCTTAATTGAAATACTACTATGCCTAGCTCAAAAAGTTTTTAGCACCATGAATACTTCCTTTACCCTCTTGAGTTTTCTTCTGTCAGACTTTGCACACTGTGCACAGTTGCTGATGTGGAGGGGTGCAGCTCTTGCCATCTCTTCAGTCTTCCCTATATCTGTCCAAATTAGTGTAATCAAACCCATTTGCCTAATAATCCCTAGATTTTTTAGAACACAGTCTGATTTTCATATACAGAGATTAAGGTTCCTTTACACTTCTGTGGCCTTATAAAAGAAAACTAACTTTTCTGTATTTCCCATAATGCTATCAGTATGTTGTAATTTAACCCGAACCAGCAACTCACTCATTCCCTCCACAGTGGGATGAGGGAGAGAATCAGAAAGGTAAAAGTAAGAAATCTTGTGGGTTGAGATAAAGACAGTTTAACAGGTCAAGCAAAACCCGCACACACAAGCAAAGCAAAGCAGGGGATTCATTCGCCGCTTCCCACGGCAGGCAGGTGCTCAGCCATCCCCAGGGCAGCGGGGCTCCGTCACGTGTAACGGGGACTTGGGAAGACAAATGCCAGGACATTGAACGTCCCCCCATTCCTTCTTCTTCCCCCAGCGTATATACCCAGCATGACGTTCTGTGCTATGGAACATCCCTTTGGCCAGTTCGGGTCAGCTGTCCCGGCTGTGTCCCCTCCCAGCTTCTTGTCCCCCTCCAGCCCTCCCGCTGGCAGGGCCTGAGAAACTGAAAAGTCCTTAACTTAGTATAAACATGACTCAGCAAAACTAAAAACATCAGTGTGTTATCAACATTATTCTCACGCCAAATCCAAACCACAGCACTGCACCAGCTACTGAGAAGAAAATGAACTGTCCCAGCCATAACCAGGGCACAGGAACTCCATGTTACTTGTACCAAACACAGGAACTTGTTTTCCACTGTGGTACATCATGTACTCCTTTCTAGCTGCATGCAGTGAGCACCAGCGATTCAGTAAACCCTTGCACAGATGTTTCTGGGTATGGGAAGTTAAGTGCAATAAGCATTGGTCCATGATGTTTGGAAGTTAACCTGTTTATTCTCAGGGGATCTCATGTGGGTGATATCAGCTGAACCTGTCACAATACAGATGTGAAAGTATCACAAGGCCTCCCAGTATAGCAATATTGCTGTATGTGTTGAACATAGGGGTGTTAAGATATATGGGAAGCAAATGAGTGTTGTTATCATGCTGGGGTTTCTGGAGGTAGTGAGGGAGGTTCTGCATCTTTCATCCTTCACTTAATCTCTTTTTCCTATTCTGTCTGGTTTGAATGGGACCTGATCTTGGGCAAGGGAGATTTTATCCAGTGGTGAATCCTTCAGGTTCTTCCTCTTTGTACGTTCCTGATAATACTTTCTCCTCTTCTGGACCAAATTATATCCTCTAATGTCCTCTTGTCATTTGTGAACTCTAGGTACTGCAGCTCTGCTTTGGCACTTGGCTGGGAAGAGGAATAAATGTTGCACTCCAGGAGAAAGACAGAAAGGGTCACATTTGATTGCTCCACATCCTCACTGCTGAAGCAGAGAAGCTGTCCCCACGCCCTCAGGCTGTCTCTGTAGTGGGAAGCAGAAGAGAGGATGGAGCCAGAAGCACAGTAGACCTAAGTTGGGCCATGTGGAGATCAAGGCACAAGACTTGCCCTTGCAAGCACAACACAGGAGTCACATGGATGGGCATTGATGGTACTTTAGAATCACAGCATTACCATTATTCATTCCCACTGTAACATCCAATCTGATGATATCCCTCTCCCACTCTGGGTCTGGTTTCAGTGATTTGCTGGTTTGGTTTTCTAGGAACAGCCGTAAGCACTAGTAAGACTCTGGTTGAACATTTTGGTTCCATGATTTTGTGAAGGAAAGCTGCTTTCCTCCAAGAAGTGTGGCCAGACTATACCCAGATCTGATGACCAGGCTGAGGCAGATATTGATGTGGATGCCTTTGTTCCAAATGTACAAATGCTGCTCTGCTGATGTCTGCACACACAGAGCTAACTCACTTCAGATGCTATAAGAGGCTTTGGCCTTGATTTCGCCTGGCAAAGGGAAAGATAAATCATTTCAAGCTGGGTCCAAATGTTCTGCAATCAGACTCTGAATTAGCTTCAGGTCCTCCTAGAGTGTGCAAAAGTCTGGTGTCTTTTGTTGGTCCTAAGGCTGTTGCTGACCTATATGTCTTCCATCTGCATTCTCTATCTAACAGATTTCATTAAATACTGCAAGCTACAGTTGTGACAATATGCCATGCTTGGCTCAAAAATATCCTTTCATGATGGGACTCATTACCTGGAAATGCTGCTGTTTATTCAGACAAGTTGTAGGTTTCATATGTTTTTTAGTTAACCATAGGGATGTAGCAATGCAGTCTTACTTCTCAGCTTTCACTGAGAGTCCTGAGGTGGCTTTGATATAATGATACAGCACTATATTAAGTGGCAGTTATGTTTTTTTGGATAAAGCTGTGCATGCTGTGTGTTCCAAAGGGGCCATTAAACTAGCAGTAGCAGCAGCTTCTCTTTCCTTCTGTTTCTTGAAAACTTTCAGCTACAAGACCCTATTTCTCGTAGGTTTCCTATTATCAGATAAAATAATAATTAGCTCCTAAATAGCATTTTTGGCTGTGGTCATGATATCAGAGGGGATGGACCTGCAAAATAGAATTCTTTAGTCTGCATTAAATGCACCATTTAACAAAAAGATTAGTTTTTATTTCTCTGAGCCAGAACCAGACTTTAGGTGGCACAACAAAGGACCAAACTGATGAAGACATCTTATTGTTTGTTTGGCTTTATGGTCATATTGTCATAATCTGCATCCTTTATAGGATGAGGTGGGGAACATTCCCACAGAAGACAAGGAAAAGGCTGAGGTACTCAATGCTTTCCTTGCCTCAGTCTTTAATAGTAAGACCAGCTTCCCTCTGGGTACTCAGCCTGGAATACAGGGATGAGGAGGAACAGAATAAAGTCCTCACAGTCCAGGAGGAAACAGCTGGTGACCTGCTGCTCCACTTAGATGTGCACAAGTCTATGGGGACAGATGGGATCCACCCGAGGGTACTGAGGGAGCTGACAGAAGAGCTTACCAAGTTGCTCTCCATCATTTATCAGCAGTTTTGGAAAACTGGAGAGGCCCCAGCAGACTGGAGGTCAGCCAATGTGATGCCCATCTACAAGAAAGGCAGGAAGGAGGATTCGGGGAACTACAGGCCTGTCAGCCTGACCTTGGTGCTGGGGAGGTTATGGAGCAGATCATCCTGAGCTCCATCACATGGCACATGCAGACAACATGGGCATCAGGCCCGTCCAGTATGGGTTCATGAAAGGCAGGTCCTGCTTGATGAACTTGATCTCCTTCTACAGCAAGATGACCTGCCTAGTGGATGAGGGAAAGGCTGTGGATGTTGTCGACCTGGACCTCAGTAAAGCCTTTGACACCATCTCCCACAGCATCTCCTGGAGACACTGGCAGCTCATGGCTCGGATGGGTGTGCTCTGTGCTGGGTTAAAACCTGGCTGGATGGCCGAGCCCAAAGAGGGGTGGTGGATGGAGTTACAACCAGCTGGTGGCCGGTCACAAGTGGTGTGCCCCAGGGCTCAGTACTGGGGCAGTCCTGGTCAATGTCTTTATCGATGATCTGGATGAGGGGATTGAGTGCACCCTCAGTAAGTTTGCACATGACACCAAGCTGGGGTGGAGTGTTGATCTGCTTGAGGGCAGGAGGCTCTGCCGAGGGACCTGGACAGGCTGTATTAATGGGCCCAGGCCAGTTGTATGAGGTTCAACAAGGCTCAGTGCCGGGTCCTGCACCTGGGTCACACCAACCCCACACAAGCTGCAGGCTTGGGGCAGAGCGGCTGGAAAACTGTGAAGAAAAGAACCTGGGGGTGCTGGTTGACAGCCGGCTGAACATGAGCCAGCAGTGTGCCCAGGTGGCCAAGGAGGCTGACAGCATCCTGGCCTGTATCAGAGACAGTGTGGCCAGCAGGACAGGGGCAGTAATCGTCCTGTACTCGGTGCTGGTGAGGCTGCAGCTCGAATACTGTGTTCAGTTTTGGGCTGAACTGGATGTAAAGGTGCTGGAGCGTGTCCAGAGACCAGCAATGGAGCTGGTGCAGGGTCTGGAGCACGAGTCTTATGAGGAGTGGCTGAGGGAATTGGGGTGGTTTAGTCTGGAGAAGAGGAGAGTCAGGAGGGATCTTACTGCTTCTCTACCACTACCTGAAAGGAGGTTGTAGTGAGGTGGAGGTCGGTCTCTTCTCCCACATAACTAGTGACAGGACAAGAAGAAATGGCCTCAGCAGAGGTTTAGATTGGATATTAGAAAAATTTTCTTCACTGAAAGGGTGGTCAAGTGTAGAGGACTGAAAGCTGTGGGTTGATTAACACTGATAATCTGCAGTCGTGGCCTTGCCTCCAAGGCAGTGGGTTGAGGGACATGGATGATGTGCAGCTGTAGCTCGTTCTTGACAGGTGGCTAAATAGCCCTGAGGAGTGTGGGCTGGATGGAGGAGCAGCAGTGTGGAGGAAGGAGGGACAGCATAATCTGACTGATGGCAAAGCCTTGTTGCAGCCTGATAGCTTGCTTGTGCTGCAACACTTCAGCAGTGGTACAGGCTGCCCAGGGAAGTGGTTGAGTCACCATCCTGGGTGGTATTTAAAAGACTGTAAATGTGGCAGTGAGGGGCATAATATAGTGATGGACTTGGCAATTTTGGGTTAACAGTTGGACTTGATGATCTCAAAGGTCTTTTTTTGATCTAACTGGTTCTATGATTCTTTATTCCATGTGTGGTTTTGGAGAGGTGTGTATTCACAGGCTGGCAGGAACGCTGGTTGTCAGTGTCCTCTGGAGGTGTTTAATCAAACAGTTGAGGATGAAGATTTGAGAGCTTCCCTGGATGACCTGTCATGGTGTTGCACTGCTCTTCGAGTGGAGAAGTTGCCTTCCTCGTGTTCAGACTAAACCTCCCCAACTACGTTTTTATGGCTGCTGCCCATTAGTATACCCTCTGCTACCACTGAGAAGAGTGGACTGATACTAGATCAGTCATTAACCTCTTTGCCAGACTACCCAAGCCCAGCTCCCTCAGCATCTTGTCATGAATCATGACCTTTAGGTCTCTGACCATCTTGGTTGCTATCCTCTGTACTGCCATTTCCTTTATATCCCATTTAAAGTGAGGGTTCAAAACCATAGCTCAGAAAGTGAATTAGCTATTGAGATCTCACCAAGATTCTTTTCTATATTCCATCTAAACAAAGTGGCAAAATGAGAGCAGGTAATTAGCCCTTAGTATGGTTTTTCAAGGAGGAGGATGCTTTGACAGTTGGAAAATTAAGTGATCAACTTGGAAAGGCAAAGCTGGGGGGAGTAACAGTCGAAACTTGACTTGGGAGGAAAACTACTACTTAGAGGAGTAGGGATGCGCCACTTTGTCAGTTCATCAGCAGCTCTAGGGAAGTACAGGTATTAGGTCAAGCCAAGTGTTTCAGATTTGAGATTGTAAATACTAGCGAAAATGAAAAGTTGTTTTACATCAAAATGTTCTGCATTGGAACAGAAACAGAAAATTGTTGATACTTGAAAATGCAAATTTCTGGTTTTATTAGAAAAATCATGAAAACCAAGATGATTTTGAGAAATGCTATGGAATCTGTGCTAGTTTACCATGGGAGAAAAAAATAATAGTAGTAGAGATTCTTAATTTGACTTTACTTTTTTGCCCAGCTTGGGACAGAGTGTCCCCAAGGGAGTAAGAGGACAGAAGGCATCTTTCCTCTTGCTTTCAAGGCTGTGACTTGAAATAAGCAAATGCTGAACGTGGCTAATTGCAAAGTAAAACCTCTGCCCAAGCAGTCTGCTCTTGTCTCAGAGCTGGAACTGTGATGCTGCTTTTGTTTCCAGCTTGTGGCTCGTATGTCAACATCATTCTGTACAGTTTTAGGACGGTTTGTAACCCTATGACCTTGTATGGTCCAAATGCACTTTCCACTTTCCTAAAATTGAAGTCTGTCTGCTTGTCCCTTCTGGAAACTTTCCCCATCGCTCCTCCAGATGTTCCCTTTTACTTTTCAAACTCTAGTTCAAGCTAGTTTCACTGGATGAGCTCATTAGCTGCACAAACTGAACATGTGCAGTGCAAGACATTAAAATGTTCTTAGAGCACAGAAACTAGGCTGTTTGACATCCCGATTAGTGGAGTCTGTGGTGGCAGTGTCAATTTGTTAATGGTGTCCAAACATTTTTAGGTCACCCGGTTCTAAGCAAGTGCTACTCTTAATTGGACAGCATGAAACTTTTCAATATGAAATGGGACTTATGAAACATCAGGTTGCTTTCTAACAGGAAAGTTCTTTCCCTGTGAACACTCCGTGGAAAAATGTGAAGAAAATGTGAGTGCCACGCTGAGTTTGCCAGTATAAGCAATATTTTGGCAAAGAAGTGAATGTATGCAATCTTTACTCTGTAATTGTCTAAACTGTTCCAAACATCTGCCTACATTCTTCCCACAGATACATTTCCCAAAATAAAGTTATTGGAAGTTGATTGTTCATCACTCATAGATCCACAGAAATATTGATGTTTGACTCACTGTGGATATTTTATTTTCTTAGGCTATTGAATGTTATACTTCATGCAGAATGTTCCTTTCTGCTCAGCCTACAGTGCACAGCAAGAATAAATCCCGCTGGCACCTGACATCTATAAAACTGTCTTATATTTTCTGGGTTCAGAGTCTGTTTTCTTACAGTATGCTCTCGAGATTTCATGTTTGGGATCAATTTTAATGAGGTATCTAGAAGCTCATGCGTGCTCTGAGGAAGCTGAGCCCTGAATAATCATATTTTCCTCTTACCATTACATGTCCTGCAGAATCTGATTTATATCTCTGTACTGATGCTAGCTTACTTGTCACTAGTGTTACCTTGTGATAGTTCATGAGCATTCATGGGGACTTAGGGATTTGTAGCAAGAGTGTAACAGGGAGGAAGTCCTGATAGTACAGTGATTACTACTGATCTTGCTGTAAGAACTGGCTTTTTGTTGACCCATCTGTTGTGGGTGTAATAATAATGCGAATATTCAGCTTAGAAGTTCCAACTTAGCAAGATCGAGAAAAAAACCTCTACCCTGAGGGCCTGGTTTAAACCCACTGATGTAAGCCAGGTCCTGTTTTCATTGCTAATGCGTCCATCTCCCTGACATGCATTAGGAGTTGTTAACCTCTGTCTGTTCTGAGATGAAACTAAGCAATCTCTATGCTTGCCCAGGGATGGAAGGGTATGTGGCTTTATTTAATAGATTGTTTCTATTTCATTTGGTCTTTTCATTTCTGCTTCTTTATTAAGCTCCAGGCACTGTGTTCCCCTGTGAACTGTGCTACATCGGGTTAGCATTAGGATTTTTGCAACAGTGTGAGTGTGGATCTGAGTGTCCTGGGATGCCTTTTGAAATCATTTTGGTTAATGGGAACATTTAGGGTGGTACGTGGTGTTGGCGTTGGCTCTACCGGCATTTCTTCTTGTATTGTCTAAACAGTTCAGCCAGTAGGTGGAACCAGGAGAAAGCAGATGTGTTGTCTGGCAGAGAGACAGTACAAACGCACAAGCCTTTCCTGGGAGATATATCTCTCGGTGCCTGCTTAAAGTGGTGTTTGTAACTGCAGTGTCCCTGTTTGGGACAGCCGAACTGCAAAATCTGGAGTTATTTCTAAACAGTGACAACCCGATGCTCTCAGGCCTTGATGCATGAGCACCCACCAGTAAGGATGTTTGGGTCAGTCTGCAAATCAGCTGATTTGATCACACAGTAGTAAGAAGGACATTTTAATAAAGATTTCCTCACTGACCGTTTTCTCTTGTGAATGTGTCAGAGACGCAGGACAGGAGATAATCCAGATCACGTTGTATCCCTCCATCAGTGACATCTGGCATTTGCTCAGAAAGGCTGGCATTTGCTCAGAACTGTAGGTTAAAAATATTCCTTTAATGTGTTCTGCTGTGGGAAATTAAAAGGGGTCCACCCACTGGCATGTGCCCTGCAAAACACAGCTTGTGCAGCTAAGAGTGAGCTCAAAAGTCCTTCTTTTAGAACAAATTACCACCAGGGTGAAAACAGCAGGAGGTGATGAGGTACAGTGGTTTGAGCAGACCTCTATCTGCCAGCTTCCCACAACCATTTCCCCAGCTCTGCCAACAGCCAGAGGAATTGAATTTAGAAGTCACTGTCCTTTCTGGACTTTTTCCCAGTAATAAACTGGAAAGGAAGAACATGGATAGCTTCTCCCCACCTTCACCCAGCTTACCATAATGAGAAAAATACTTGAAAGAAAAAGGCTTTAAGAGTGAGATCTTGCGGCACTGAAACAGTGAATCAATACACATGAATATATTTTTAAACACGTGTAAGAACTGGAAGCAAAGGAGTATATTGCAATGCATCTAGGACTTTGCTGCTTAAAAGCAAAGCTGGAGGTTTCCTTATGCGTCATGTAAAAATGCTGCTGTATATCTGGCTGGCTTGCAATTTGGACTGTATACGCTAATTTCAACACCGTAACTTGGTCTTTCCAGTTTTCAAAACTAAACCAAACCTACAATTTGTGTTTTCTGACAAATTGAAAATAGACTTTGCCAGTAGGTAGAACATGCTGCTAAAATGCTGCTATCCATTTTATATCTTTAAGACTTGCATAGTAAAACTGACGGCTACTAAAAATACTGAGTTTGTGGCCATGGCAAGCAGTGAGTCATTTTTTATTTTGTCCTTCTCTCCTCTTGAATGTGAATACAGAAATCAGATGCAAATTGTTGCTAGTGAAATAGTATTCTTTGCAGATTCAGAAAGAAAGTAATTTTGGAGCTTACCAAGCATAAATCAGGAGCAACTTTAATAGAGAGTTATCAGTCATGGCACGGTGAGAAAGGCTTCATCATTTAATGAGAATAGGCTTGTACCTCCAAAAGCAGCAAAATTAGAGCTCACTAATAACTTGTGATGGAATATTTTCTCCTTAGCATCCAAAATAACAGATCTGCAGACCCCAAGATTGAAGAGTAATTATACCAAACAAGTTAATTATCAGTACCTGGAAAAATTCATTTGCTAGCAGGCACATTCTTTTATCTTTCTGACATCTTAAAATAAACCTGTCAAACCCCTACCACCGTGCTTCTTGGTGTTAAGTTTCTCTTCACTCTCACTCTGGATTTCTTACAAAACTATTGTCCTCCAATACATTATATTAGCCATGAAAGCATGATTCTTGAAAACTTAAATTACATGAGGGGCTTGTTTGTTTGTTTGTTTATTTGTTTCTAGTTAAGTATGGCCATTGATGAATACCATTACAATGTGATTTCCTGTTGATAGCACCTGTGGAAAGGGTTGTCTTTATTGTGGTGTTTATAAAGCATTATTCAGGATGACATAACCATCATACGTATTAATAAGAAAGTGTCTATAGCCCAAAATGTTCTGCAACATTGAAGTAGTAGGGGTGAATGACTTTGTCAAAGGGGTTTAGATATCCCAGTGATGACAGCTGACCATGGAAAAGGAAAAGACAAGAATTTCATAAATCTACCAAGTGTTTCTCCCATAGCAAAACTGAGGGACTGAGGAACGGAGAGGAGGAAGGCCTGGAAGCTGTATAAGTTGTGCACTTGTTCTAGTGTCCAGTAGACAACAGTTTCCAACGGTTAGGTTTTGGCTGGGTACTGATGGAGCCTAAGACATGATGCCACTTTCACCTCTCCATTCCTTCCCCATTTGTGAAATAGGGGAGTCAGAGTATTTTGACTCCTGTTCACACTGATTATTTAAAGGTGTTCATGTAGGCCACACTAAATGTCCTTCCCGTAGCTTACTCAGCCACACCACAGGACATTTCAGCAGGCACATCCGAGAACCACAACAGCTAGTGACCCCAATCCTTTACAAGAATTCAGCCTCAGTCCTTCCATATGAACTAAACCCATAGGACTAGTAGGGCTCCTCTTTGCTACTGTGTGTTGATTCACAAACACTTTCTTACCTTTCATATCTACACAGAGTAGAAGCTGTTCGCTTGCTCCTGTTGACAACCGAAACAAGGGACTGTGAAGGGATTTACTTACAGGGTTGGGCTGTGGCAATGTGCTCTTTAAATAGCTGTGTGACTTTTCTCTCTGTGTCTGGATTTGATTATTAAGCACTTTTTTAATGATCAGCAACCAAGTAAATAGGCTTATTGCACTTGAAGAGGCCTCTTTTCTCAAGTGACAGATTATTGCACCTTGCTGAAATTATTGTGAGTGGAATGAAAAATACTACTGTTTAAAGGCCAGGGCTTTTCATTGATCTGAATGTTCCTCTTTTAACAACTTTGGCAGCATCAAGGAGCCTTAAAGTGGGAGTAAATTATATTGGTATGTTTTAGTTTAAACATGAGTTTAAAGGTGATTTTAAGCCAACTTTAAGGCCAGCTCTTTGTAAAGGGGGCCTTAATGGAATTGGGAATTATGCCCAGAGCAAACACATTGCCTGTTTGGCAATGATTAGCAATGTGTTAACACTTTTGTGCGCTAAATACAGGGTAACTAATTACTGACATACTTAAATACACCTTCAGATACAGCAGTAGAAGGCTCAGGAGTGTACTTCAGTAAAATTTAAGTTTGCTAACAAAGAAGGTGTAGAAGACAATAAAAGAGCTTTGCAGAGGTATCCAGCTCATCAGCTGTGGGTCTTTAATTCTTGGGGATGCTTTTCCCCACAAAGTCTTGGGTTAAGGCATTTTCTTCATGCAGAAGTGGTGAAAAACCTTTTGTTTGAGACATCTGAAACTGTAAAGAGGACAAAACACTGGAGAATATATAGTACAGTACAAGGTAGCCAGGAATGGAGGGGATTCCCTTAGTAATTTCAGGATCTTGACTTTCTTTGTCTGAACTTTGTAAGGTTCCACACTTACTCTTTGCAGCCCTCACACCTTGTCACCAGAAAGAGTTTCTGGACCACATGTGCCCAGGCAGGGTCATGTTCCATCTGCTGCTGATAGCCTGTAAATAATCACTTTTTTTTTTTCTGTGCCTGAGCTACTGTGCCCTGCTTGACCCCCATGTGCAGCTCAGGTTTTCTGTGCAGTGATCCTGGTGGAAAAGGCACAACTCTGCTTTGTCACTGGGCTGGTTTGCACCCTTCCTGCACCACAAGAACAGCTGGTGCTGTTAAATGTCATCCAGAGTGTGCTCTGCAGGGACTGGAGAGTGCAGAAGGCAATGAACTTCTGCTCTCTGTGCATTTTGCTATGCGCTAAGGTACACCAGCACTCCATTACCTTAGTAATAGTGACCTGAATGTGCCTACTGCAGTACCATCACTGCGTTACAGGAAATCCCTTTTCTGTTTATTCCTGATTTACCTTGACCAGATTTTTTATCTGATTATCAGGTTTGGAATTAACTTGCAGGGTTTTTTTTCTTATTTGCAAAGGAAATGGTGGTCAGGAAATGGAAACTTGGCAGCATCCTCCCCATAAAAGTTTTCCTTCCTTGCTCACCATGCTGGCAAATATTTGTGCATGGCTAATGTGAGAAACACTAACATTATGAAGCTTCACTTATGCTCATCTGACTTATAGGTCCCACAATGTAGGACAAAAGCATGTGCCAAAAGGCATAGGTGGAAAATCACTGCAGAAGCATCCCAGTTGCTTGACTGTGTGGGCCAGGGTAACATGATGGGAACTACAGTGTGAGGCCTGGAAAAGCCCATCACAGACAGACCTAGGAGCCCCATGACTACTTCAGGATTCACAGAGACCATTTTTTCTGCTGAATATAGTAGTCTAGACACTGTGAAGTGTGGGTAAGGGTGGTTTTCAGAGTGCCTACAGGAAATACATGACTGACTTGAAGTTAATTTTTAAATTATTATTTTAATTTTTTAAAAAATGTTATAGCCATAGTGTAGCTTCATTTTTTAGGACTGGAACTCTGTCAGGGAGCTGAACTGCATGTGTGTGGTGTTATAGGGGTGGAGAAAAGCAAAGCATTTTTCAAAGAGAGGTGAGTGAACTTGTATGTCATGATATTCGTAGCTGGTAAGCCACATTCTGGTTTTAAAGGTTATCTTTTCCATTCTCTAACCTCATCTATACTCCAGTCCAAGTGCTAGAACACTGCAAGGCAGCAGTTGTTGCGGTATTAGCAGTACTGCAAGAAGAGATGAAATGGCCAAAGCATCCTCAGGAGGTCTGTGATGGAGTGCTAAGCCTGTGCGTTTCAGTTCACCGTCACAACACAGAGGTTCATGACTGGGTGTCTGTAAGGATGGTGGGCTCACAGCCTGCTCACAGTGCCTTCATGTATTTATGGAGTCCTGCATTTTGGTTGCAAGACCCACACAAATATGGATAAGTCTGAGTAAGATGGGTCCAAACAGGGCCACATGTGCCTTCACTCTGCAACACGATGACCTTCATCTTGCTTCTTGACCTGAAGGGCAGTAACTGTTGTGTGAAGATGCCTTTGAGTAGCCAAGAGGCCCTAGAGCTGTCAACCAACAGGGACAACAGCTATGGGGTGGCACAATCCTTTGCCAGAGCCAAGCACCACGAGGTGACAGAAACTGGACCCGTCACACCCTCCTCTCATGTGTCAGAAGGGGTTTGACATGTTACTACATGGAGAGAGACCTCTGTTTAGAGAGGAAAGGTCTGGGGAAGGCTGAGTATCAGCTGGTGGGGGCTCTGCAGTTTGTATGCCAGTCCAAGCTGCAGAGCATTTGCCCTTGGCTGGCATCTGAAGGGGTTTACAAGGGAGCAGTGACCTCTCCCTTTCCATGGCTCATTGACGTTTATTTTTTGGTTTCCTTGCAGCCTCTTTAGACCCAGGGGGATTTTAATTGAGGACTAATCACCGCAGGGGTTGCAGCCCCTTTTTCTCTGGAACGCTTTCCAAGCTGTGCTTCTTTGTTTGTAGGCCATTGCCCAGACCTCCACCACCATGACCCCTGCCGTCCCTGCCATGACAGAGGCCTACACGCGGACTCAGTACTGTAAGTGGCCATGCGAGTGTCCGAAGTCTCCACCTCGGTGCTCGGTAGGTGTCAGCCTGGTCACAGACGGCTGCGACTGCTGCAAGACATGTGCCAAGCAGCGTGGAGAAAGTTGCACGGAGGCCGACACCTGTGATTTCCACAGGGGCCTGTACTGCGACTACAGTGGAGACAGACCTAGGTACGAAATAGGAGTATGTGCACGTAAGTGATGTACATATATTTTTGACTTAGCTATACACTGGCAGCTCTCCCCAGTCTGAGCAATGGTTGAGATTTAGCTTATGAGATACCTGACTGTCTGAGCATCAGCTTCTCCATTCATCGTCTTCCATTTCCTTATAGCTGTAGTCATTCTCGGGGCAGTTGGCTGGATGAGAAATGACATCCAAACTCTTGCTCTTTGAGTTGGCTGCAGCCGAGAGCAAGGAGCAACGAGCATTTGAAGGTCTTCAGGTTGGCAAGTAGATGATTCTGTATTCCCCATAACAGGAGGAGGTGCTGTAGTGGGTTGGGGCTGAGGGCGCCTACATGAAAACCATGACAGTAAGGGGATGCTTTTGTCTTATTCCCAATAGTGGGTCCCTAGGAAGGACAGCACATGACATCCTGTCAAGACACTCAGGAATTAATCATCTAGCAAACTTTCCTGGTGACGAATTAAGGTCTGAGCCTTAATCTTACAATGGTTTCAGTCACATTAGCTACCACGAAGCAGAAAGATTACTTCCTGCCTGTCATAACAAACGCATATTGTGGCATAATTCATGTGGTTGGAATGCTTTTATTCAGGAAGAAGAAGAAGAAGAAGAAGAAGAAATGAGGTAGTGTTTTGTGTGTCACGGATACATTCACTTGTTCAGAGATCCAGAACATGGAAGGAGTCTGATCTGCTCATAAACATCCTAAATGATTGAAAGTCATTACTCTGGGAATGATTAAAAGGGAAAGCATCCAACCACAAGTACAGTCACACAGATAGCTGATCAGAAAGGATGTCGACTGTTTAGCAAGTTAGTAGTACATACTGGTTATGGCTTTAGGTTCATAAACAGGAAAAAGCCTTTTAGAGGGACAACCTTCTAGGCTGGAATATAACCATGAATGCATGGGGTACTAATAGAAAAAGTAAAGGGGGAAAGAAACGTGGAGGAGAGTCGATTGCGAGATCAATAGCTAGAATAACTGGTCCATAGGAAAGATAAAAGATTGCAAACAGTGGGCTTCAATAAACTTAGAATATCAGCAGAAGTTTCATCAAGGGGCAAGTCTGAAGAGTAAAAGAGCTTCAGGGTAGCTGGCAGTTTCTCACAGAAATGATACCAGGGGTTGCTGTTCCTTAGCAGAAGAATGGGAAGTGGAATAAGAAATGAACTTGGCTTTGCATCAGCTCAGCCACAAAAAACAAACGTGCAGAAAGTGCAGTCTGACCAGATTTTGGTAGGATACAGGTGAAATACCAAAAAGAGGAGGTATGTGCAAGGAGCAGTAAACTTAAACAGTTATTTTCAAGATTAGAAAGGATCCAGGATTAGGAAAAGAGGATATGAGATCATCCAAATGTATTGTCTGGAGTGTGTGTGGAACATTCATGGAAGGTCTGTAAGAACAGGTTAGACAAACACCTGACAACAGTGACATCGCTACAGCTGGCCTTGAGTTGGGAGAGGAAAACAAGCTGAATGTTGTCTCAAAGCTACCTCAGCCTTCCTAGGCCTCTTTAAAGACCTTCACATTGCTCCACATTGATTTATTTAAATGCTTGCTTTCTTAGCTGGATATTTTTGGAGGTTTTTTTTTAGTCCTCCCATACATCACAGGCATTTGGTATTCCTGTGACAACAGCACTGTGATGTAGGAAGATTGATCTCCAGCTTCTCCAGTGACGTCTGGAAGGATTCCCAATCTGCACTTCCACATCCTTACTGCCAGAACTATATATCCCCTCCTATGTGATACTCACGGTTTTACGGTGAGGGCCATTGCAGTGCGCAGAGCTGAGGGGCATGCGAAGTAGGTCTGTCCATGGTTAGGAAGTGAGGTGGCTTGTCTCTGGCTGCCACAGAAAGCTGTGGGCTTCCCCTTGCTTTCAGCACCCGTGCACACAAAGGGATCTGCTGACATGTCCTTTCTCGTGTCCTGGGACATACAGAGGCTGCATCACTGCACTGAGTACACGAGCTGCTGCCCTGACTGCAGGGTGAGTGAAGACACGAGTGGGACTCCTGTGCTGGGTGGTGGGGACTAACTGCTCTGAGGAATTTGCTTGGCAGCTTGATGCCAAAAGCTAGGTCTAGAGAATCCAGTGCATGCAGGACTACAGAAACAATGTAATTTGTGGAAAATAAAGATCCTGAAAAAGCCAGGAACTGGTGGTGGGAAAGGGAATGGTGTGAAACTGTGGGAAATTCAGGCTGTATCTGGGCTGGCATGCTGGGGTGTGTCCCAGGATCTGATCACCCAGGCGTCAGGTAAGAGCTGGCTGGGAGTCACTACAGCGCTCCTTTTGTTGTTGGCTTTTCTCTCCATCAAAACAGAGACCGCAGGGTGCTGAGCCCAGGTGGCCGAGGCAGGCATTGGGCACATGCGACCAGGAACACAGATGTGCTCCCAAATGGCCTAATTAGATGCAGACTCCACAAGGTTCTGCATGAGGGCATGCCACCGTCCTTTTCGCTGTGTTTGGAGATGTTCTCTTGATGAACCTCTGGATGTATGAGACCTGCAGGAGGCTGAGTTAACACAGACCGGGAGGGGTATGCTGGTAGCAAAACGCCAGGAGATACAGCATTTTCGTGAACTGTCACAATCCATCTGCATCTTCTAAAAATAAGTTTAACTGTATTCTCAGCGCTGGCTCCAGCCCTGAGTGATGTCTCTTCAATACAAAGGCTGAAGCATTATCAAAATCAGAGCTCAGCATGAACTGGAGAACTGGACCTGTGCTTCAAATTCCAACCACTCTCATTTTTGTGCAGAAAAAGGGATTTGTGTTTGATGTTTTCATTCTAAAAATAGGAAGCCTTTGCAGATTTTTAATCCAGCATTTCAATTTGAGTTGGCCTTGAAGCAGCCACATTGCAGCTCCATTTCTGACTTAAAAACTGAGTCTTCTGATTTAAACTTCCAATTTAAAACTTAATCAACCTGACTGGCGCGTGCACACTGCCTCCGTGTGACCAAACAAGAAACTGAAGTTTGACTTTTCCATTAGAAGATTTCTGCCACTGGTTCCAAGTAACTGTCCATACCTTTGAAACAAAAAAGTTGCTACTTATTGAATCAACGTGATCGCTGTTCATTGGCAATCAAAAAGCGTGATTTTTTTTTGTGATTTTATTTAAAAATATACATCAAATACTAATTTTCATGGATTTGGAATACGTATGTTAGTTCATTTTACGAGAAAATTGTTCTGTGATAAACTGGGATCTAGCTGCCTAAATAAAGGAATCCAGTGCCGTTTTAGCTGTTCCTTCACTACGTTGGCTGTCCTCCCCCTTCTGCTTCAGATGGGTACAGGTGTTGTGAAGAGCTATGTCATATTTGCAGTCCCATACAGTTCTTTCATATGTCCATGAAAACCTCAAATTTCACTCAATACCTGTTTCAATTACTTTGTTCCTACTGCAAATAACTTCTACCAGCATGCCATGAAATGATTTTTTAAGTAAGCATTTGTGGATAAAACTTGTTTTATTTTCTAACTGCTTTTTTCCATGAAACATTAAAAGATTCTTCTTTTTTTTTTTTTTTTTTTATTTTTTTTCCCCCACTGTGATTCAGAATGAAAACAGCGTCCTTGATGGTATGACTACATTTGGCTCAGCACCATGCTGAACACATCACCCCACAGCACTGCCATATCCTCACGTTGGCTCCATTAGCCCAGGGAGCAGCTTGGTAAAGAAACACATCAGCACTGTTGGTTCCCAGTGTTATTTTAATGGTGCTCTGTGTGTCTTTCTCTCTTTTTCTTTCCTTTCAGAGATTGTCGGTGTAGGATGTGTCCTCAATGGAGTCAGGTATAACAATGGGGACACGTTTCAGCCTAACTGCAAATACAACTGCACATGCATCAATGGGGCCGTGGGCTGTATTCCCATGTGCACAAACTCACGTCCTCCCCTTGTCTGGTGCCCAAACCCAAAGCTGATTAAGATGGCAGGGAAGTGCTGCGAGCAGTGGATTTGCGATGACTCCAAGAAAATCAGGAAGACGTCTCCACGCCACATCACCTCTGCAGGTAGGGTAGGAGTGAGGTGGACCTCTCCTTTGCCATCAGGCAACTGAAGTCAGAGTCTACAACCGAAGCATCACCTTGTACTGCCAGACCTGGCAGGCACCTAGTCTGTGTGAAGGAGGCACAAAGACTCCTATACAGCATGTAGTGAAGGGCAGGACATGCAAAGACCAGTGATGTACTTGAACTTAGTGGCAACATGAGATTCATCAAGTGTGCTTGTGTGACAAAACCACCTTTGAAGCACACATCTGCTGGTACTTTGAAGATGTTACAGGTCCTATTTAAGGTGGTGGGTTTTTTTTTTCAGTCTGGACCCACTGGAAAACAGAATTGTTTCAGTTTAAATTTGGACTGAGGCTTTCTCTCTGTGTCATATTGCTTCAGTAGTATGATTTTAAGGTCCCTGTATCTTAGTAAGTCCCAAACTTACAAAACAACATGAAAGCAGTTATTGTGGTGGAAGTTTCACTGCCAATTGGGCTAAATCGCCTTTGTGTTAGTATAGCTTTTTAGCAATTCTGGACTGATGACATTATTGAACTATTTTATGTATTACATAAGGTATCTTCTTTCCTCACACTCACATTTATAGTGAGGGTCACGTAGCCCACTGCACAGAGGTGGCACCATTTGCCTCAAACATAGTCTCGAATGTTTAAGATGTGTTCACCTAGCCATATGTCTTAAATTGATCCTCATAACGTTCTGTGATGCATTGTAGCGACATTAGCCTCATTAGCTCCGTGTTCCAGACTAGCCCAACAGAGGTCAGGGAGACACAGGATGCTTGTGGCAAACCAGGATTTGGGTTCCTTGATGGTAAGAGTTTTTTCCCAGTCCTTGGTCTATTTTTTTAGCACAAAACAAAGCCTTGATCTGCATTTTGTGAGCTAAAGCCACCAGAGTTCAATCCTCACTTCTGTCCCTGGTAGCTTTGAACTGTGAGGTAGGTCCAAATTCCAAACATTTACTACTGAAATCAGCCTTATGTCTTCATGGTGTGTGTCCCAGAACAGGCATCACACAGCTTTCCTCTCCTGACTTTTTCTCTTATAAGTAGAAGTCTTATAGAAGCGAGACTAGCAATTATTGCATTTAATATAATAATAAATACAATACCAAGCAAGCTCAATGAAGCTGAGATTCTATCAGTTTTGCCTGTGGGCTGTACTGTGAGCTGCAGACCAGCAGGGACTTTGGCTGAGGCTGTGAAGGAACCTGAGCTGGGGTTGCCAGCTGCTTTCAAAACAGAGCCCACCCTTTCTTCAAGTGGCTGCCGAGCTCTCTGAGAGCTATTCAAGCTGCTCTTCCTCCCAGTGAAAGGTTGTGGCTGCTTCCCAAGCCCCTCTGCCATCCAGCAAAGACTGACAACCGCTTTCTGCTACAGGGGATCAATGGAATGGGCTCAGAAATAAACCTTCATGGCGAGGTCAGATCTCATCCCTTTTTTGCACCGGCCGGCATGGGCTTTGGTAATTGTTTGTATTGTGGCAGCACCTGGGGGTCCCAGACAAGGACCTCCTTGTGCATGGCTCCGAAGGGGATAAAGAAATGAGCCCGGGCCCCAAGTGCTCGCAGCGCTGGAGGGTCTGACACAAGTAGGTCAGCAGCAAAGGGGGTGGGATACGGAGGTTCACAGGAATGCTGAGCCACTTTGCTGTGATTTAATTATTTGGGTTAGTGGCCTGAATGTGTAATGAGCTGGGTGTTTAATATGGCAAACTGCCCCCCCCCCCCGCCCCCGCTGAGTAACGTGGGGTTAATCTGACCTCTGCAGCATACGAGGGAGAGGATGAAGCCTGGCAGAAGAACTGCCTCGTTCACACCTCATCCTGGAGTCCCTGCTCAAAGACCTGCGGGCTCGGCATCTCCACCAGGATTTCCAATGACAACGACCAGTGCCGGCTCCTGAAGGAAAGCCGACTGTGCAACATGCGGCCCTGTGAGGTGGATATCACCAAGCACATTAAGGTGGGGACTGTTTCTTCGCGTGTCCCTTGAGCTGTGCCTGGACACAGGGTCAGCCTTTGTTGGGCAGCATTCAGGCCTCTGCAGGCTGCACTTCTACACTGACTTACTGTGCTGCAGAGAGGTCAGAAATGTGTCCTCCCTGTGCTTCCACGTGCTGGTATGAAAACCTTCCCCTGAGAGCTTTAGTTCCAGCCAAAAGGTCCTTGCAAGAAAAAGCAAGCCAGGTTCGCTGTGTCACGGCTGGTTTGGGCAGCCCTGTGACTCAGCTAGCAGATAAGTGATGGTGCACGGCTGGTCACGGCCATGAACTCTACATGGCGAGTATCCTACTTGCAGCTTTCGGGTTCATACGTCTAAATGTGTAAATCTGTCACACCCTCTAGATCAGGGCAGTAAAATGCTTCCTAATGGCTTCAAACCCCTTTAAATATTGGGAAGGTGGTTTGTGTGTCCTACCTGTGTCAGCAATGAATATTAATTTGTCTTTTTTTCTGTTCTTCTCTGATTTAGCCTGGGAAGAAGTGTTTGGCTGTCTACAGGGCCAATGAACCAATGAACTACACCATCTCAGGATGTGTGAGCAAAAGCCCATATAGACCCAAATATTGCGGTGTCTGCACAGACAACAGGTGCTGCACGCCCTACAAGTCCAAAACTATTGAAGTGAGGTTTCAATGCCCAGATGGAACAGAGTTTTCCTGGAAAATCATGTGGATCAATGCATGTTTTTGCAACCTGAACTGCAAGAACCCCAATGACATCTTTGCTGACTTGGCTCATTACCATGATTACTCTGAAATCGCTAATTAAATTGGCTGAATGCTGGAATTGTCCCATTGCTCTGATTTTACAGAGGTTTTAAAATAAAAGGAGAATCTTCATCCGCTGCCAATGTACAATTTGTTTTTTCCTGAGTTAGGATGTTAAATCTCCTTGTTTTGCTGCACTGTTTTTGGAGAGGCCTTGAACAAGCAGGATTTTCAACTTTAATAGACCTCCATCCATTAACAGCAGCCAGAAATTCCTCTATGCACAGATTCCAGGACTTAAACGACAGTCCTGTTGGCACTGTCATTTATTAGGCCAGCAGTTTAATTGACCAAAGGAAAGAATGGTGCACTAGTATGAGAGCAAAAGTATGGCTGTCAGTAGCTTAGATATGAGATTCAAACAACATTAATGTAATTTTGTGAATAATGTAATCTAAGCTGGAAAATGAGCATTGGCATGGATGTTTTATTCTCAGCATTCAGTCTTTGATGCTGCTGACCCTCAGGACTAGACCCCAGTCTCTGTCACACAGAGATCAGTCCTAGAATTCCCTCTTTGTCACTCTCAGTCAGATCCTACCCCATGATAAAGTTCATGGGAAAAGCCTAGGGAGAAGAAGGTTTCTCCTGAAATCCCTGTGCTCTGAGTCTGTGTCTCAATGCACAAGGCTGGGTCAAAGAATCTCTGTGTCCCGCTCTCCTTGGACTCAAGTCGATCTCTTGGAGTGTCTTGTGCCAGGGACATTTTGACAGTTTCTCTACCTGCTCTGATCTTGAACAGACTGAATCCTCTGAACCCAAAATGGTCACCCCAGAGCTCATATTTTCAGGATAGATCCTCTTATCCATGGATTATTTATTGCTCCTAGGCTAGCTATGCAGACCTAAAGGATGAAATGTAGAGAGTTAAGTGAGAGAAGAAGGACAATACTTCATGTGTCCATTTATTCACATAGAAACGGTGTCTGGGGACCACTACCTCCTCCTCCCTGTGGCGTTACCATCACACAAGTCCTGCTTCCCACTGCCACCTTGCCAGTCACACACACCTTTGTTTTACATGGCTGGGGTAGAGAAAAAGAGACATGTGCTAAATAAGAAAACAGGTGTTAAGCTTCCCATCAACTCTGTGGATGAGTGGATGCAAAAGGAGAGGACAACCCCTGGCATAGCTTCTGGTGCATTAGTTGCAGCTGGGATGCTGCTTAGTGTAAACATAAATGCAAACATTTTCTACTGCAGAAGTAGCTTTACATGCAAATGTTTGCTAAGAGAAGAAGAAGGAGAAGTAAAAAAGTCATTACTTTTACAGGCAATAAATTTATCATCACTGAAGGATGATGGAGCCATCTTTTCCTCCAATAAATTGTTAGTATAGCACCCATGCACCATAGCATGTTAGCTGTTGCTTCACTTGGGAGTGTAGAAATGTGTTTCTGCATGGGAACTGTAGTATCTGCTTCCAAAATCCCTGATGGCATAGCAGAATTGCTGAGTGACACATGGGCTGGAGATTGGACCAGTACAGGGCTGAACTTTGGATGATGCAACTGTTTTAAATCAGTCACTTATTCTGCTTTAATTTCAGCTGGCAAGTTGTCTGTCTTCATCTTGATAACCCAGAGGAATCCAGATTAGTTCCCAGGAGACATAAAATCTTTCTGGCTATGATAAATTAAAGCTTCTTGTGAGCAGGCTGAAAATAATGCAATCCCTATGTAAAAACAGGGAAAAGTCTGTGTATCTTCAAAAGCTGTTCACTTCAGTAGCATCTTTGTTTGTATACAAGGATTTGGCCCATGTTTTTTTCATAGAGCTAGGTCATTCCTTAATTCAAAGCTTTTGCCACTTGTTTTTTGAAGCTTCCATGAAATTCCCAGTAGCAGAAAAGAAGGGTGATCCCTGTCTGCATGTTCCAGTGCAGGTGCAAATCGCCTCTCCTGTTTGCTCCTCTGGTGGTAAGGAAGGTGAGGATACCAAGATTTTGCAAGATTCAGCCTCATCACTGGATCCTGTGACAGAAGGCATCATGTGTCCTATTCACCTCCCCCAAAATGAGAGCTCAACACTTGCCAGACTGAGCATGTTACATTTCTAACTCCATCACTTGGTAAGAAAAGGTCCATAGGAACATACGAGAAAGAGGCCAAGAAGCTGACAGTTTTCCAAAACGGAAAGTGTTTTGTATTGAGGTGCTTGGTAGGGAAGCCATATTAGGACCTCTGTCTCAATCAGATCCCTTAAATATGACTTGGAATCCTGTGTTCTAGTTCTTACCCATCTTAAAATACTATATATATATGTGTGTGTGTTTATACATATATGTATACATATATATATAAAATATTATATGCATGCATTTATATGATGTTGTATATAATATTATATATAAAATCATATGTGAACATGCCCATGAATATATGTCTATATTTACATATACATATTCCTATGATGCAGTCTGTGGTGCATAAAATGGAGTGCATATATAATGTGTGTTTATATGTATATAGCCCTTGTCTTACATGTACACATAAAGAAACAAGAAAACGGGAGCAGAAGACATACCCAAAACCACGGCACTTAATAGGCTTGCCTTGCTTTGCAATTAGCTAATGCGGTAACCACCATATCAAACGCTGCAGCGGCTGAAACACACAGCTTTCATTGTGAGATAAAAGAAGCTATTATAAGTTAATGGATGACCCGCAGCTCCAGTGGGTGTGGGTTTGGTTTTTTTTGTGAAGTGAATGCCTGGAAACCACGGATCTCGCCCAAGGCACCCAAGATGTTTCTGTTTCTAGCCTGGCTTCCTAAGGGAACAAAACGTATGCAACTGTACTGTCCGTTTGCCTGTCAGTCAGGCCCTTTGTAGGAAATGTCAAACCAAGTAGGCAGAAGAATAAAGATCTCGGAAGCATTGCGATTCCTGAAATAAACCCCCATGAAATGAAACAGCAGGATAGGGAAGAGGCCCACCGCCTCGCCCCTACCAAGCCCATACACATCCAACGCGTCTGCAGTGGGGCCCAAGCCCAGCAGCAGCGTGAAGGGGTTTCGAACAGATGCACCAGTTGGAAGCAAGCAGCCGCGGAGCAGGGGGAGCTGAAGGGACCACAGGTGGGGAGCAGCGGTTATTACTCTGCTGTAAAGGAGTTTTGTGGGGACATCGGACACAGTTCTACAGGAAACCAAGCCTCACTGACCCTACTGCTTGTGCAACTGCTTGTCTGTCTGGCGACACTGAAAGGGGAAGAACAACACTTGTAGCCAGTGAACTTGACTTGCAGTTGGTGGGGTGTAGAGATCCTTTGTTTTAATGGGTGTTTACAAGAAGATTAGCCTGAGGACTAAGGCAATAGACGAGCCTTTAGATTCAGTTCCCTGGCTCCCTGTGTGCTTGGGCAAATCACGAATCTTTACAAAAGTACTTTTGTGGTTACTGTTTAAATACATTGAGGATCTAGATCCTCCAAGGCTTTCATGGATCCAGCCCTTCGCTTTGCTTTTCCTCAGTTCTTCAGAACCAGAACAAGGCCCTGCTGTTTATTGCCTCTGTTGGGGGTTAAAACTCCTCCCGCAGGAACTGATGCTCACTGTATGTTTGTATGGCGCCTCATACAGTGGACCCAGGTGCCTGCTGGGACCTGGAAGCATTATCATCAACCCGAGAAAGCAACAGTAATAGCACTGAGGAGGTACCAGGATCCAAGGTGGTGTTAGACCCCTCTGTTGCAATGGTCTAGGGAAAGGCTTGAGAAATTATGGGAGTGACAGTTTTGCAACGCAGGCTAGGCTGACATGGTTTAACACATGTCCTGCTCACAAAAATCATCCTGTTGGCCTTATAGGCTGGGACAAGGATGGAGGATGGGATTTTGAGGGTCCGCTCATGCTGATACAAATGCCAAGACTCCAACCAGCTCCGGAGACCATAGCCATTAGCCTTTTGTACGGACTTCACCAGAGTCAGTACAGTGGCTCAAGCTGCCTTGTTTGGGAGCCCCAGAAAGCAGGTTATCCACCCCCTGAAGAAGCAAGCGTGTAACTTATAAAGATGCCTTTGCATGGAGCATTGGCTAGAAGTTAAAACACCATTTCGGTGTGCATGCGACTGGAAACAAGCCGTAGGGCAGTTGCTTTATTTTTGACGTGCTAGCTAGGATTGTGCTGTGCGTATGTCATACTTCAGGAAGACCGCAATATTCAGAAACACTGTGTCATCTTGTAAATTAAACCCTTGAGTTTTTTTCTCCCAGTATTTTGAAGAAATTTTAAGAGAAGCAGTTTATTAAACTGATAGAGACAGTGCTCTCATTAACTACAGGCACATATCCATTCACACACATTTTCAAACTGTGACTTTCTGATTGAAACAGTTCTACAGAGTTACTTCTGTAAGCTTCATATCCTGAAATATTTTAAAAATTAATGGAAAAACAGATTGGTTTGGCAGTGTCAGTCTGAGTTACTCCAGCTATGTAACAGGTATTACTTGTTTATACAGCAACATGGTGAGGTTTTACAGGTAGCATGCTGCTGCCATAGTTTAAAGGTATTAAATAGCCTCATAAATGGTAAATGATTAATGAGTCTATGACTGACACCTCATTTAGAAGCTTAGGCAAGCAAAAGAAGGTGAAATGTGTTTGCTGCTGCCATTTCTTTCCCTTTTCCGATCTCCTCACCTGGCCAATGTCCAAGTGTGTGTTTGCAATCTGTGACAAAGCCCTGAACTGGAGGACACACAAATAAAAATAAAGAGCCGGTAATGTGGTAAAAAAGGATGCTCTGAGAGCATTTCCTTCAGTGTGAATATTTTGGCAGCTTGGGAAAGCCAGGTGTTCCCCAACTCACATGTGCTTGTTTGCTGGTCTGTTTCTCACTCTAAGTTTGTTGGTTTGGTTTTTGGTTGGTTTTGGTTTGGTGGTTGTTGTTGTTATTGTTTTGCCCCCCAGCACTCTTACTGGACTTCGGATAGCCCATCTCGAGTCTTTGAGCATAGTGGAGTGTGTTACTCAACCTGCCTAAGCATGCCTTCTTTATCAGTTCTCTTGAGAGGCTGCAGGAGTAGCCTGTTTGCAACAGCCACACAGACAGAAACTGTTCAAAGAAGGTTATTAAAGACATGGGAAAAAGCATTTAAATTCAAGAGTCATTACTCCATACCCCTGCATTTACATATCCTCAGAGCTAACCTCAGTAAGGATTCCACTATTTAATTCTACAAAAAAATAATTTTTTCCCACAAATCGAGTTGGCCTTCCAGCCTGAAGTGGGTTACCTGCCTCAGCAGGAACTTTAAGTGGCCTCCTGTCTTGAACAGTGACATGTCTGTGTTGGGCTTGCTTATTGGATACCAGGACATAAGGTGACAAAGCACCCTCTCCCCAGCCTTCTCTTTCAGTGTGGTTTTTTTGTTGTTGCTTTTTTGTTACGGTTTGGAGTTTTTGCTGGGAAAGGAAGTCCTCTGCATTTTTAAGCACTTCCCAGCCAACAGAGCCTCTGGCGACAGCGTTCAGCAAAGGCAGCACATTTCCCTGCTGGCCTCTACAGGCACCAGAAGTCCCATCTGGCCTCTGTGTCTTCTGCTTGCACGTGGCAGCTGCCCAGCACGTGATCTTGCATGAAGGGTTCCCTGGCTACTTTCTCAGCCACTGCGCCTGGACTACTCTGGGAAACCCATCATCCCCTAAGTACTTTGCACTTCCCAAACGAAGCACTGACCTTGTGCTAGGCTCTGCTTCTGTAGCATCTCCCCTGCCCCAAGCCTGCATGAGTGGCAGGGAGGGAACCACCACTGGATTAAATTTTAACTTTGGCAGCTGGTGGTAAAGAATGATTTTTTTTATTATTATTTGGTCACTGGTTGTCATAAAAAATAAATGAAAATGCATTGCAATCAGTCAGTAAATAATTTCCCAGCTGGCGAGATTCAAGTGTAGGCCTGAGGTAAGGCAAGGGGGGCTGACTGCTCGCATCTCACCGGTGTGCGAGGGGCTGGGTGGCACCTTTGCTCGGGACAGGCATACCAAGCCCTACCCGCAGCTGGCCATGACCTGTGCCGATGACGGGTCTACCACAGGGGGCAAACCCCCAGCTCAACAGCCTCATCTTCCCTGCCCACCTTGCTGCATGCAAGGTGCTGAGCCGCACGGGAACCTGCGCACGCACACACGTACGCACACACACACACACGTATACACACATGCACAGACCCAAGGGCTGCAAAGCCCAGGCTGGTGGCAGCTCTTAACTCTTTCCCAAGTGTTGTCACTCATGTAGGCTTCACTGGGAGCTGCTCCAGCCCCCCCCAACCCCCGCGCCCCGCCCCCCCCCCGGCTCTGCGTGCGACTGCCTGGCAAACAGCCCTTCCCCCAGCCTGCTGACCTTGACCTGAATACCATAATCCACTTCATCCATAAGCAATTGCTGAGAGTGGTGGGTCACCCAAGGATATTTTTTCCAGCTCTTCCACAAGTCACAGCTCACTGTAGTGCTGCTGCTTGGGAAAAGCTGCCTGCTATCCCCATTGCAAACCCTTCGGCGCTTTTGGAGATGCCCAGTGCTGTCTGCATCCAGTGCCTGGTGTACATCCCATAGCCACCAGTGCCAAAAACATGCAGGGTGTATGGGGCAGGGGCTGCCTCTTTAATTACATCCAAATAACAATTCTCCTCCAGACCCCAGCAGGTGCTGGGTGAGGAAGCGATCCCCACGTTGAGTTGCAGGGAACAGACACTGAACTGTCTGGCAGTTGCAATCAGAAGCCTCTTTTTTTTTTTTCCCTCCCTTTTTTTTTTTTTTTCCTCCCAACATTGGTCAGCAGCTGTGTTGTTTATAAAATGAATAGAGCCCTTAATGAAGCAATAGATAGAAACAGTGAGAGGCTGTGTCTGTCTGTTACAAAGGGCCGAGGGGGAAGGGTTGATCTCTTAAAATACCCTGACATCCTTTCTCCCAGTTATTTAAACATTAGGCATAGCAGTGATCAGCTATCAACAGAAAGCCTATATTTGGCTCAGTAGAAACACTAAATCCACACATCAAAACAGCTGTTCATATATACAGACCAGGAGAGACTTTCCAGGGAATGTGGAACAGTGCAAAATAGTGCAAAAAACCCAGACAAAATGTGGGAAGGGGGAGGACAAATCTGCAAGCAGCACTTGAGAGATGCTCAATGTGCTGCCCTGGCAGAAACAACAGACCATGTTACCTGCACCTTGAGGGTTGCAACAAATAATTCTGCCCAAGATGCAAAAACAGAGAGGATGAGGATTCCAGCACTAGAAGAGAAAAAATAAGCAGCTTTGCTATAAACAGTTTTCCCTCCAGCTCAGTCCATTGCTTGCAACACATGACATTAATCATAAACCCCCCAAACACATCTAGGCTAAAGTTTCCAGCTGTTTAGTCTCTAGACTTTTAAAGAGGAAAGCAGCGTCCTTCAGCACAAAAGTCCTGCTGTGACCACATGGTATTGGCAACATTCTCTCCCACTCCTCTTCTGCAAGGACAGGGAGGGGGAAAGCTATCTTGAAGTTTAGCCATTATTTTTGTCAAGATCCAGGCAGAGGCAGGAAGAACTCATTTCAGCACCGACACCCTTTCTGCCAGCAGTTTTGAAGAGCACCACCATGGCAAAGATTTGATATTGAGGTACATTGGTGCAATCAGGAAGTCTCTTGGTCCCTCCAAGAGCCCATTCTGTCTTTTTCCACCCTTTATAACCCTAAAAACACCATGAGGGGTGAACTGTTCATTTTCTGGAAACCTCCTGTCACCCAATCTGGATTTCCTCAATGTTACACGAGCTACTTGCTCCGTGGTGGCCATTCATAGTTTGAAAAAAAGGTGAAGCCTCAGCTTACCTTTTCTGGCTTAACGATGCTACAGTATCTGGGTTAATTCTGAATCCAACAATAATGCAGACCTCAGCATTTGCAAGCGCTAAGAAGGGGTTTTATAAAAATTTCTAAAAAATCTGCAAGCCACTTGTATCTCTTCAGTTACAGCATATTAAAGATGCCAGGAGACCAGTACCGCAGGGAAAGAGCCATAACTCCTTGTAAAAGGTAAGCCACCACTCATCTACACTGTCCTCCAGCTTTTTTGTTCAGGTACACACTGTTCCTCGCCAGGTGAATATTTTTGTTGCAAAGCTGACATTTACAGTGGCCCTGGCAATTCCTCACTGCTCAGAAGTGCTCGCAGATCCCTTTGTGCTGCAAGAAGGCTTGGATGCATTCCTTCCTGTTAAACGAGAATAAACTGCCAAGGCCTGACAGGCACACCATGGTGTCCTTCTTGAAGGAATGATTAGCCATTCCCAGAAAAGCTCAGCAAAGAACACAACTTGTCCTTCTTTTGTAAGAGTTGGCACAGGCTCCTCCCATTTTCCCTGGCACTGGCACAGGCTGTGGTTAACCAAATCAAGCCCTTCGCTGCTATCAGCCCAATCATGACTGCTGAATCATCATATCTAGCACAGCCTTGGCTCAGACATACCAAATATTTGCTTTTACCTCTCCCTATTACAGGATTTTTTGAGATACAGGAGGAAGGAGCAGCCCAAAACAGTGCCAGTAAAGCCACATACCCACCCGTCCCTGAAAAACCCAGTATGTTAAACAAACCACCAGGTAAGAGCACCACATCCTCACTGAGGTCCCAACACAGAAAGCACCACAGAGCCATTTTGGTGACTGGGATCCGTTATCTCGTAACCATCCCCTACCCTGAAGAGTATCACTGCTCCGAGCCCCTCACAACACGTGGACAGGAGCCTCCAAAACTACTGAGGGATGCTTCCTCATGAAGGGCACATACTGCTCAACTTACAAAAAGCCCTAATCTTTTAACAGGAAGCACTGAGATAAATAGAAGCTTAAGGTCAAAAAGGACAACTGTTTCTGCTTTAAGTACAGAAACAAAACATTTTTCTAACTCTTTCCTGCACCTTTAAATTCTTCTCCTTCTTGTATTTGTGGAGTCCTTTTAAAACTTATTTGTGAAGGGTTCATCTTTTCTCTTCTGAAGTTAGAGTCTTGCAAGAGATCCAAAAAGAATACCTTTTAGAAACTCAGTGGCACCTGCAATCTCAGTCAAGAGACCTAAAACAACTGGTGAGGAACATATCCCACGTCAATGGATCTACAGACCAGATTGGGAATGAAAGGATACAACAAGCACGGCCCCAGCTCCAGCAAGGCAGTCAGCTACAGACTGCAGATCTATGCACCAGACATACTGTATCTACAGAGACAAAGAAAACTCAAACCAGCAAATAAATAGCACTCTGTGACAAGAATCCATTTTTAAATATATTGTTTGAGCAAAATTATCCTGTAGTACTTTGAACACTTAATACTGAAGTATGTTTTCTTAGTGTAAATGAGATGGGACTTCAAGCAACATGGTCTAATGGAAGGTTCTAGTGGGGAGAAATCTCTGATCACAGAAGTAGGGAATGGCAGAAATATGAACAAAAAAGGATTTCATTGATAGAAAGGGGTGACAGGAATATGCTCTGACTAAGAAAGATTACTGTACTCCTGGCAAAACATTAAGACACCAGACACTGCAAAGTTACAAATTTATTTGTTTCGAAATAAATACAAATACTTCATTAAGAAACTTTTCTTGATAGACTTTACACAATAGCTTTATTCTTTCTGGAAATTGTCTGTTCTTCCCACAAGCTGTTATGGATATTCTACACAAGAGCTGAAGTTAGTCAATATAAAGTAACCTAAATGGTGTTCTTCTGAACAAGCAATCCCAAAGTATTAACATTTGCTATTTTAACTGCTCAGCATTTGAGTTTTCTTGTTTGTGTGAGGGCTGCAATGCAGCAGGTACATACTGGAGCTCAGAAAATCCTGTCCCACTACCTACAAACATCTAACTGTGAAAATCTGACTGGCAGAAAGGTATCAAGCCACTAGCATCAAAGAAAGTAGCCCAAGGTATCAGGAGCCTACATAAAGATGCAGAACCAGCAGATTGTTACATTTATGCAGTCATTAAACACTGTATTTCACAGATACAGTGTTGCTGCTCCACTATTGTGGAATACACTTATCAGCACCAGTGAGATCTCATCAGAGTTTCAAATCTAGCAATTAGTGGCAGTTGAATGTACAGTATCTAATTACATGCCATCCCACAGTTATTCATCTCTCCTGACAAAGAACAGCTGGATCTGGCTTTGCTTACAGAATTCCAAATTTATCACAATTGTGCTGGACACAAAAACTTGAGGTGCAAAGAGAAGAAGCTGTCTGAAGGGAAAAATCAAGCTGTTTCTGCTTTGCTGGCATGTACGGCTACCCTGCTTGTTACAACTACACCAACTTCTGCAGTATGGTAAACCCTCTGGCCCAAGATACCCAGCAAGAAATGCTACCTCGCTTATTAAATTTAAATCCTGTCCTCATTAGGGTAAGTGGGTTTTAGGGTTGGGGGGGGGGGGGGGGGGAGGAAAGGAAGTCAGCAACTAAATCTCAAAAAAGTGAAATAGAAAAAAGCTTAAAGATTTAGTTCGTCTCAAAGTCACATTAAAATCGCCTATTTTAGTAGTATATTACTGTACATAGGAAAACAGGCTTGAATACTAAAGAATTAGAAGTCCTATAAATGCACAATACATTAACTTCTCTATCATTTGAAGTCAAGCTATATACAATGAATTCAACTCCAGCTTCAACATGAGGCCATAACACATTTGTTTCCTTTTTTAAAAGCCATCCATAATAGTGATTTATTTTCTCCCCCTCTTTGAAACTCATCTCAAATTGTGTCAGTTTACTTCAAGAGAGTAAGAGATAAAGGGGCACATAACAGCTTTGATTTTAAAGGAGGATATTAAGCAAGTCTGGTTTGACTCTGAAGTGTTTACAACCACATGAGCTTTTGGCAAGTATCCTTTAGAATTTGGCATCCATTGAAGGAGGGCACAATAGCAGCAACTGTCTGAGTTACAAGAATAACGATAGAGCAAATGAGATGCTTTTCTTTGGTCCCTGTCAGACCCTGGTGAACAGAGTTCATCCTACAGAATAGCTTGAGATTAATACCAGTTATGTTTTTGTGATACACAGGGGGCATTCCATTACTTTTTCACACTGTGACCAGTTTTAAACCTCCCACAGCCACCTAACAGGACACTTCCATGGACTTGGGGCTTGATTGTTCAGTGTTGCTTGCCGAGTTCGGCGTCAGCTCGATGCGTGTGTCTGTGTGGGAGCGGTTCCTGGCACCATCCCCGGTGTGAGACCGGCTCCTCGTGCCTTCCCCAGTGTGAGACCGGCTCCTCGTGCCTTCCCCAGTGTGAGACCGGCTCCTTTGTCCTTCCAAAGAGGTTACGCTGGAGCCAGAAGCAGTGCGGGACCTCATCAGCCTGGTCATGCTAGCAGAGGGGACTGGAAGAAGTGGCTTTCATTAATGACTTGCTTCATGGTCTTGGAAGGAAGCCCTTGCCTTCCTCTCCAGCCTTAACCACCCTTGGAGAAGCCTTCAAGGTGGAATATATACTTTTCATGGTATCTCCATGTGCAGAAGTACCACCACTGCTCCAGACATACAGTTAAGGAGCCCAAACTACTAAGGCAAAATTGGTGGCCAGGGCCGAGGGATTCAAGACAGAGCTTTATGGCACGTTGCTGTGGCTGCAACAACCCAGAGGAAAACTCAACACTCAGACCTCCTTCAGATGTTTCACCCTTGCTGGCAGCCCAGGCTAGCAATGCATCTACACAACAGCAGTTGTCAGAAGCACATACATGAGGAATAAACAGCTACAAATCAAAGTCTATGAACTAAAAAGGTTTTAAATGTGTGCAGTATATGACTCGTATCCTGGGATGCAACAAGGGGATACCATTATCAATATCGACCTTAAAAATATCAAGATCAAGTAAAGCAGGCATCTGTGCATGTAGGCTGCCTACAAAGCCCTCTACTATGTGATTTGAACAGAAACCCCTTTGCCCATACACCCCAGGTGTTTTATTTTCCCTTGCAAATGCATATACAACAGGGAAAGGATCACGTGACTGGGACCAGGGGATGCTCCGGGTGCTTAGACACCCAACAAACTTTGGTAGCAAGGTGAACGATTCCATAAACCCAATACTTACTGTATCCCATTCCCTGAACAAAGTATTTGAAAGCTTCTGCAAGCTTGGCAGGCTGCAAAAGAAAGAGTATTATTGTACGCAGGGCTCAGGAAGTTAATTACATGACACTATTATAGATGCCATGGATGCCCTATCTCAACAGGGGTATTTTAAATATTCTCTGGGTTCCACGGAATATCTGAAAATTTCATTTACATGAGAGAATTCCACCATTCTCCTCCCTAGTCTGCTCCCCTGCCCCGTTATTTTACCAAATGGACACAAGTGTTTGAGAATGAGATTTCCAGAGAAGCGACTACATGTGGTCTAAAGCCTGGCCCAAACTTTGCTTGCGCAGTTACTGAGGCAGGTGAGCCAAAGTAAAACAACTGGCCTTACAAAATACACGAGCAGTTCATACAGGGTCAGTAACTGAGCATTTCCCAGTCAGCAGAGGACAGATTCAGCTAGTCAGAGCTGCGTTATGTTTAGAGGGTGGAAATGCCTAGCAGGAATACGCAAGCGTAACTGCCTGTGACTGACATCCTTGCAATGAGACACTCCCTGCCGCTGACGCAGGGGCCAAATAACCCTCACAACCCCAATTACTGGGCATGCCAGTATCGCCTGTATTTTTTTTGAATAATTCTATCAGAATCAGTGCAAAGAATGGACTCTGTATAACAGAAGCAATGCACACATAGACCTGTGTGGCTGTAAAAAAAGCCTTTTCACCCCTCCCACTGTTGGAGCACACGCTGCCTGTACAGGGACTCCTCAGCTGAAGGTAATAACAAATTCAGCTTCTTCCTTCAGTTTTCAAACACCACATTCCGTTGCTTAGAAATCCATTTAGATGTTAGGTCACATTCTGAAGCCGATTTACAGGTCAGCTCTTTTAGCGAAGCAACACTACAGCATAGGTAAATTTTAACTTTCCCAGCCCGGTTTTATTAGCAGCCATGGAATTTATGCTTAAATATATTTCAGAAATTCCAGTTCATTCTCAGTGGAGTCGAGTCAGTGTATGCAAGAACATAGCACTGTTATTTCCTGCCTCCCACTTTCCTGATCTATACTATAAATAGCCCAATTAAGAATATGTTTTTAAAACACTAGTGCCTCAAGCCTTTATCCATGTTAGCTTAGTAGATAGGCATAAAATAATACCTCCGCATTCCTACCTCAGACCTTTACTTGGTTAAGACTTAATTAGTGGAAATAATATCCCCTCCCAACCTTAATTTTGCGCTTCATTGCTCTTTAAAGAAAAAAGAAAGCTCAGATGACCGACTGACATCATTACTCATGAAATCATAACCATCCTTTTGGCTGACATTTGGGAACAGCAAGTACCCTACAGAAAAACACCCATTTGTTGCAGTCTGACACGCGGCAGAACAGGATTAGGAGAGTTTCCGTCAGCCAGATCCTACCTGGGAAACTTGAGGAAGCCCACCACAGTCAGCCATCTGAAACGGGGATGAGAACAGCCTGTTAGCATAATGCCAGAGGAACTAATTTATGCTCAGGACATATTATAATGACCTTTTTAGCCATCTGGCAGAAAAACATTTCTTTTGTTGCGCGACTAGCATACCGTGTAGATGAATGCATCAAAGCAAGCAGTCCAATGTTTATAAAAGATATGACTGCACCCCAGAAAACCCCAAAGTGTCTTGACCCTCAGGCAAAGCATCGTTTGGAACTACAAATGAATGTTTTTTGCTAGGCTGTGATTACCGTTTCTTAGAAACTAGCCTATTAGTCCCGGTTACACGTTTGACTCTGAATTACAATAACGTGACTTTGTATTGACCTGAGTAACAAACAGGGGAGAGAGAACAAACACCTAAACCTCAGAGGTGAGAGGGAAAAATGGTTTGCTGAGATTGCGGATGGCAAGCATCAGCCTGACTTGCCAAGGGAAGCAGGGAAAGCCAAATTAGAAAAGCTATCTTGAGTGCATGCAGTATTTTTGGAGCACTTCATTTTTCCTGCCACTCCACCCCTCAAAGTCAACCCAACAAAAACAGTCCTGTTCCAAGGCACACCACAAGCAGAAAACAGTGGAGCTGTAAATTACAGGAAACCCCAAATCCTATCTAGGATTACTTAGCAGCAAAACAGGCCTGCGGCAGGATTACCCCTGGACTGAGCAAAGGCCGGCCACCAACACAGGATCAAAGATAGTGTTCAGATTTTTTTTTCTTAGGGTGGGTCCGCCATGTCCACGTGGTGGTTTAGCAGTGTAACTAACTCCTCAATGTTAGGAGGAAAAAGCATTTAAAAATAAGAAAATCATTGTTTATTATAATTTTTACAGGCCAGTTCAATAACGAAAGATGCAGTCAAGGATCCCAGCAGGATTATGACCAAACTGGTTTCACTACTTGTATGCTGTTGCATTCATTCCACCTCACCAGCAACGAGCTGAAGACTGCACCCATACTCTCGATGCCATGTATCAGCCAAAACCTTTGCATGTCATTTTGTTGTTTGGAAGTGCATTTTATCAACTTTTTGGAAAAACAGAACAAGTAATTTCCAATCATAAGATGTCCTGGACTGTGCCCTGACAAAAGGCAAGATGACACAGCTGTGGCTGATAGCAGCAGTGTCAGGTGGACAGACGGCTGAGGGACAGGCAAGCACAGGACCAGAATGAGTTGGTTTGCAATTCCACTCTGCTGATGGCTTTTTGTAAACCTTTCAAAATACCTCGAAATCAATTTTGCCAGCTCCAGTCAAATTCATTATGGGTATGTGAAATACTGAGCATTTCAGGTCTCACCCCCAGTGTTTTAAAATGGAGGAGCTGAGAAATTCCCTGTTGTTACCTTGACAAGAAGCCCCCAGGCTCATTTATCCCACTAAAATACTCTCACCCTGAAGGAACTGCCTTTCCACATCAGAACCGCATTCTCACTGTGTTATCTGTACTGCAGCACATTGCTCTGCTTTTTCAGTTAAGCCAGCTGATTTTAAATGAGTGCAGTGTTTATTTTAAAAGAACAGCTTTTGTTCTTACCTTCAGAAGTGTGGTCCTTGTCGGGTCCAGCTTTGAATTGCATTCAACCTGTATTAAAGAACAGCAGTGTAAAGCATTATACATAACTAATATGAATTGCTGGATGAGAACAGATTAAATACCTTGTTTTCTCACTTAAAACAGACTAAATCGAGTATTGTGGGCTTTTGTATAAAGATTCTATGTATAAGTATATACATCCTTAAACCCGAGTAGGTCAGTTCACATTTCTGACTGTATTCTTTCCCATGTAAACACCAACCCATTAGCTGGGAATTAAAGAGATTTTTTAAATCTGTTTCTGGGCCTCCAGTGGCAACAAGTGTTGTTTATCTTGTGATTTGGGGTCATCTGGTAGCATCCCAAGTGGTGAGCAGCCATATGGCCACAGGCCAGTAGACTGGGCATGCCCATTGAGGCACAACATTTGAAGTCATCCAGTCATCTGGGGAGAGTTATAATGGTCAAAAAGAAGCTCTTCGCTTCCACAGTGACCCAGGGCACAGCTCCAACACCAGAGAACAAGTTAAAATACCAGCAGCAGATTCCTCTCTAAAGGAAAGTATTTGTGGTTCACTGGAACTGCTGTGGCGATTGTTCCTAATGCAGCAGCTATTAAATAATGGTGATCAGACAGAGGGGACAAGCAGTGAGGAATTAATGGCAGCTCTCCCGCGGTCTGAAAGAGGAGAGCCAGCTGGGCTGAATCGATAGCCAGCGAGGTTGCTGCGCGGGCGTGAGCTCTGCCGGCCTCACACAGCTTCTTGGCTCGCCTGCCCCTCTGCACGGCAGCAACGCGCCTCGAGATACACACCACCGCATCCACCGCCGGTGAGCTGTCACCAACCACCAAGAGGACAGGGCATCTGCAAGGAAGGACACAGAAGCAGTCGTATTATCTCTCTGACCTGGCCTGGACTTGCCCTAACCTGCATTTTGTGTCACTGGAAGAATGAGACAGTTACGTGTGTGAAATTGGTTGTGTTTGTACTCCTGGCACCTTAAATACACATCAAACCCAGTGTATTAGCTGCAGATCTACTGACATGCTCTGATAGCTTGCCCGAGAACCTGTCCTTTTCCCCACCAGCCCATCAGCCCTTCCTAGTGCTCTTATTCCTTGTTTTATAAGAAATTGAATGTGGGTATCAGCATCAAAGTCTCATCCCCTCCCCCTCCCAGGCTTCTGAGCTCCGACTTTGACTTGTCCATCCAATTTCAACCAGACTGGCAGAGGAGCAGATTCCCCAAGTCCCCTGTGTGCAAGCACCAGCAGATCAGCAGAGAAAGACTTGACAAGTGTTACACTGCACAAGTTGCAGCCTAAGTAAAAAGCTATTAGCAGGAGATCTGGCACATGGCCATTCTCACACTTGCTCCATCTCCCTGAACGTTTTTTGTTTGGTTGGGTTTAATAGTTTTGGGTTGAGATTTTTTGGTTGCATAGGCACAGCTCAAGTGTATCCAGAGCTGTAGTATCCGTTAACTACAAAGTATTTCTGGATGAAGGTAAGTACATCTACTTTTCACATACTTACTCTGTAAGCCCAAGACTACAGATACACAGTGACAGGAACTACTTAAACTTTCCCCTTCAGCTGATATGATTGTGAAATCTGAAGAGGGGAAGTCTTCCTAATGGTGGCCCCTGACTTGCAGTAACCTCTTATCTCCTACAAGAAGTTACGAGATCCTTTTCTAGCACGTAAGCACATTCAGCAGCAGCTCTGCCATGCATACTCAATGCGCCTACCGATCACACCTCTTAGCTCACATCGTGTACAGGTGAACTGGTAGGAAATAAGATACTTACTGAAGGGTGACAACATTTATTCCAGGAACAGGGCGCTCAATTTCTAGGTCTCGCCGACTAAACAAAACCAAAAAAAAAATAAAATGTAGAGGATAAGGCTCTTGATACACTGAAATTTTACAGATACTTCCACATCCTTCTAGTCTCTAGACAGCATTTCACATATGTTAATCTGATACATCTCCACAACTGAGGAAGAACTGCTCTTAGCCTGAAGTATCAATGCCTTAGTTCAGTCCCACTGTACCATCTTTCTCCCCACAAATGCACAAAGTCCTTCTCCCATAAGCAAACCACCTGAGATCCCTACACGCATAGTCAAGGAGAACTTTATATTGGGGGGGAACGCAAAGAATTCCGCCACACAAGTAACGCCATCTCTAAGAGCTTGACAGTCTCTTAAAACAGTTTCCAGTTAGAAATCAGGTAAATGTATTTACCTGTTGTAAGAGTTGACAAAGAGATGAAGGTTGGTTTGATTCATATCATTAATAATATGCTGACGATAAGTATGGATCAGGTCATGGTTGCTGTGAATCTCTTCCTACAGTGGAGACAGAATCATTCAGAATAGGGGCTATTTCTGAAAGGATCTGAAGACATGACACAGCAGTTGTCTATCAGACTCGTATCTACACAACAGGAGTGCACCTTTAAGGAAGGGACAACTTCTAGCACCCAGTGGCATCACCCAGGATCAATGTTAGCCTCTGACTGCAGTACCATGTTTTTCACTTTAAAACTTCAGTATGTTGTAATGACAGGATCTTACAATTGCAAAGGACGTCGTTGTGGTGCTGATGGTTACAGTCATGCAAGTGTGAGGTTTTAAAAACAAAAAAAAGGCTCAGGGTAAGAAGCTCAATAAATGTTTCCAGGCTAAAGCAAATGTTGAAAGCTTACAAACACATGTGATGTGGAGCTCAGTTTCACAATGGTAAATAACTAAGCTTCAAGGACTTCAATCACTAACATTTTCAAAGTTTGGTTCTAAACTCTTTATAGACTAGTTCCTTGTTCCGCTAGAATGAAGTTTTCCATTACTTTGCTGTACTTGAAACTGTTAATAAATGCAGCCTCAGAAAACAGTATAGCGCTTTCTATTAAAGTAGGCTTGCGCTGAAGAGCACCATTAGTACTAAAAACCAGCTTTCTCAGTTACAAGTATATTATGGTATTAAAAAACCAAATATGTATCTGTGGGGTAATTCTGCTCAGAACAGGGGCACCTATGATGCTTATACTCATGTTTCGGTGTTGGCTGTTCGAACAGGGAGCTGCCCCTACTGGAGCTGTCATGACCGAGATGCACTTGAGTTGCCAGGACACAGCAAGCCCCATGGCAGCGTACCACCTCCAAAATACCAGGCACACAAGCGTGAATCCTATCTCAGTTTAACTTTATACTTTACTGTTTAGGTGAAGGCTTCCCCCTCTCCCCAGCCCCAGGAGGTAAGTACAGATGACTGAACACATCAGACTAATCTCTTCAACATACCTACCTTTCCAAAAAGATGTGAAATGACCATGTCTGGTAAAGCATTTGTCCAACCTGAAATCTGAACAGCAAGATTATTTAAGTAGCTGGTATTAAAACAACCCCTGAACAATTGAAACCTTTCAATTACCCATAAGTGGACCCATGGATGTTTCTCTGCTGTCCTCATATGCACAGTATCCTGGATTGATTGTTTTTTTCCCCTCAGCCCAACTGAAACACTATTAGGTGCTGGTTTTGTTTAAGTCATTCTCACAAGATGTCTTTATTAATGCAGTTATATAGGGAACACACTACCAGTGGCACAGGTATATTACGGAATCACTCCCTGCAAGAACACCAAGCAACCCAGCCAGACTGGTGTTATCTAACCTCACTGCTCAACTTGCTCCCTAACAACCCACACTGACAATATGCTGGAGCTGGTACCTAAAGCTCACGTCCCAGGGTATGTGCACTTGTTTTGGATGGACAGAAGGATACAGGGCACCTGCTGTACTCTCAAGGTCAGCAATACTTGACAGGTGGAAGACAGAGGCACAGATATGGAAGAATTTAATTACAGTGAGACACTGGGTGAGATAATCAAAATGGGTCAGCTGGTACATCTCAATGTAGAGTAGTTACTAAATATACTTCCATATCAAACTTAGCAAAATAAACTGCTATGCAAAATTTTTTTAAAAAAATAAGCCTTAAAAAAATGTTACATCCCACCTTAGAAAGTTTCTCTTAGTATTACAAGGTTATCATTACATTTAGTATCACCCTAGACACTCACAATAGGTTTGACTATGTGGGTAGTTAAAAGATGACATGCTAATTTTGTACTCAGTGTTTACCATTCACTTAAACATGGCCCTGAATGATACAAAGTGCCTTTCATCAGTTTAGTCTGAAAAGTATCTTAACAGGTTAAATCTGAGTGACATGTAATGTAACATTTACACTTATTTATATATACTATATATATATATAATATATATTCCAGGAAGATTTTTGAGACCAGTTCTCAGTGCCTGTTTTCCCACACTGCAATCTTTCTTCTAACTACAGAAAAATACGGCTAACAGAAACTTCTTTATATGTGAACATTCTCACTTAAAAATCTGGTTGTAGGGACAATCTGTCCACAGTCACCACAGCTAATGCCCTTTTCTGAGTCTTGTTGGCATCGAAGACTCAGATGATTGAAACCTGGAAAGTGTTGCTCTGAACATTTTTCTGTGCTTTTGTTCACCTTTTGGACTGTGCTGGTAAACAAAGCCATGGTCAAGAAAGAACTGAATGTTAAACTACGCCTGAAGTTTACTTGAAAGGGAGTTGTTTCCAATGCTACTCTGCACCCAGGTTAAACTAGGTTTTCCTCAGCCTTTACTAGCTCTTAAGAACTGCCAGTATCCAGTAGCTCCATTATACCACGGGTATCTGTTTCCTCAAAGTACTTATTTTTATCACCAGCCCTGCAGGAGGTGTGTTTGCAAATGGAAGAATAAACCCCATAGGAATCAGCCTGGGATATTTTGTGTCTGCAGCCATGCCTGACACACGAGCTTGCCCAGCTTCTCATGCTTGACAGGCTCGCAGTGTGATTTATTCTTTTAACTTAAAAATGTTTACCTTAGTTGCTGCCCAGTCCATCCAACCTTCAGCACAAGGGTTTACATTAATGAGAACTAATCCCTCCACCATCTCCGCATGGTTTAACTGCAAAAGAGAAGATTTAAGATTCATCACATTTCCTTTGCAACTTGACAGTCAGCTGAAAAATTAAGTTAGCAAATTATCTCCTGGGGAGGAAGGTGGTAGGTCTAGTTTTATCTTGCACAAAACAAGTATATGTATGGGAAAAAAAATTTCATTGAAGCAATTCAACTGAGCAGCTGGAGAACATTACGATTTAACTTTTTCTCCACCCTCAGTTTAAATAGAGAACTCCCATTAAAAAAACCTTCTGCAAATTAACTGGGTAGAGCCCAGGCCTTAAAATGGAAAATCTAGGTCTCCTGGATTAGCTATCCCGCAGATTGTGGTATTTCACTTAGAAGCCTAACTGCTTACTTAAATGGGCACGGCAGCACAGGAAATTTCTGTGCATGCTACGGGGCAGACAAGACATCAGGGAAATCAGGTTCACTGCTTTAGGGAAGCTCCACAAAACTTACAGCGAATCTGGTTAAGATGTAGGCACCGGCTCCAGTTCCCATTCCTATAACGGTCTTCAGCCTGCGCAGCAACAGAACGGAAGAGGTGAGTGGGTAAGAGCACTGCCAATAACCAAACCCACATCAGCAGCCTTCCCCTTTCACATGCCAGTGCGTATCTGCAGAAGGGTGGGTTGCAGCTTGGGCAAGCCCTGGGCCCTCAGCAATGTCACTGGCCCCAGTAAAGGAGCCTGATGCAGCAGCTGGTTTGGTTTTGGCAGACTGGCAGGACAGTGGTCCTCATGCATTGCAGGGCAGCGGCAACTCTCACTTCTCTTTAAATAAATATACTGAGCAACCACAGCATTGTTCTGATCCTGGAAGGAAATGGTTAGCCTCTGCCAGAAAAACTTCAAAGATACAGTCCTGAAATCTGAAGGCTAAATACAAAGCTCCCCCCTTCCCCAGGCTCCCCCTGCCCTCCCCAGTACAGCTATCCAACTGGGATGCTGATTTCTCTCTGACAGGGGGCTGGCAGGGAAACATCTCATGGTATCCAGCCACTGGGGCGATTAAGTTTAAACTTCATAACCAAACAGGGCAGAGACAAAACAAATATTTGCATTAACTGAAACTGGTTTTAAAGCATCGCCTTCAAGGTCTTAGAAAATACATGGAAGGGAAGACTAGATAAAACCACTCAGAAAAACAGGTTATACAATGCTTTTGGGAAAATACCTGAGGATCATTTTCATTCTCATTAGCAATATTCAAACAAGGCTTTGTAAGCACACAACAATTTGATTTTCAAGGAGACAACATGATCCTAGCACTTTTTTGAGTGCAAGAGCAGAACTGGCAACCCTGTGCCTCACATTAGGCACTTCAGAAAACACATCTCTCCAGAAGTTAGTGGGGTTAAACTGATCCAAGGTACTGTAACTGCTGGTTAGAACAACTAAACAATGTCTAAACTGGGGTGCTGGTCTGAGATTAAAAGCCCCACCAGCAGTTTAGCCTGTCTGTTCTCCAAGGCTGCCTAACCCTGAACACCAGGTTCTCTCTGCTTGGTCTGAAACCCCCTGGGAGGTGCCTGCCTGTGCTTTCCATGGTGTACCGGGAGCACCACCCTGCAGGGAAGGTACATCTCCTGCTAAAGCTAAGCTTTAAGGGAGGACACACAAGCTCGTGGCAGGTAGACAGAGGAACACTGCCACAAGGTCCTTTGACACTGGCAAACTGGCATCCGCGCTCTGTAGTAGAGGCGGCTCTGGAGGAGGTTGGAGTGACCCCCTAAGACACTCAAGCCACAGGAGTGGAACAGTAAGCCTCTTCATGCGGGATCATGGGGGGGGTTCTGCCAACCCCACAGGAAAACGTGGGTTGTTACAGTGGGAAGGACAGATTGTCTGTGCCCTGCCCCTGTAAGGGCAACACCGAAAACACTGGAGGAAGCCCCTAAATTAGGCACGTGGGATTTCACTCGAAGTTGCTTCCTGTTTAAAAATAAACAGACATTTCAAAAGAAGCCAAAAAATAAGCTCTTTCAGAAACAAAGGCAAAAGCAATCCATCTCCAACTGAGGAACCAAAGGACCACCGCAACTGTAATTCTACTAAGCAAAATGCCAGATAGCCAGGCTGAAGCTTCAGGGGCAGCAAGATTACCTGCTCTGCCCTGCTGTTTCGGTGTGCCACGCATAGAGAAGAATCAGGAAAATAAGTAAATAATTTTGCACTCACCCAAACTGCTTCAGGATTCCAGGAAGCATTTCGGCCAGCTGATCCATGGAGGGGTACACGTACCTACAAAAAATATGAGGTCGTGGAGTTATTACAGCACTTCCAGTAGAGTAGGCTGTGATAGTTCAGAGACACAACAGTCACTGTAGATTTAATACCAAATGTGCTCATTATGAGATCACTGACAGTATGGCCTGGGGTTAAATCAGGAGCAAGCACAAGTTGTTTAGCAGAAATATGAACATAATCTATATGGCACTTTATGCGAGTTACAGGATGGTAGATGTTTGGTCCAGCTGAGAGCTAAACAGACCGTAATGAATCTCTTCGAAGAAAAGTTAGCACTTAATCTATGAACAACTTTGAACTTGAGGGTTGAGTTTCCAACCACATTTGTACTTCTGGTCCACCACAAAAAAGTCTCCCTGTGTTGCAGAATCACAGACTACAGCAATGAGATTCAGATCTCTAGCAAATAATTTGCATGTATGTTTTCAGGTACACACACTTGACAAAGGATAAATGAAGATAGCTTTCTATTAATATTGATGGAGAAAATGAAGGCATAGGAAGAGCTATGAAGCTGCTGAGGAAGTCCAATAAAAGCAGCTGTCAGTTAATGCTCCTGGTCATCAGCAGAGCAGAAATAAAATTCTGAGCAAAATCTCAGCTAAGCAGTGCATGGAAAAAATTCCATCTGAAGTAGTTTGAGAACGTCTGCCTAGGATGTATCCAAATCTTTGTTTCCAGTCAGGATTACACCTAATGATTCTCTAGTTTACTCTCCAAAATAAAAACGCCCGAAACAGTGCAAAATTCCTTTATTTTCTTCGATTTTCTCATTGGGAGACTAAACCTTGTCATGACAAAGGCTAGCGTCGCCTCAAGAGCTGTGACTTGACTTGAGCATGCTGGTCTCCCAGCTGGATGGCTGGGAGAGGTAACACAGCTTCTTGTACTGTCATTGCAACGTTGTTAAGCAGCAGCCTTTACTAGAGATATCATGATGATCCCTACGCAGCTGACAACTCCCCAGTGTTAAGGCTTGTTCAGGACATGAGGGTTAAGACACTTAAAGGCTCGTGATTCCAACAAATACGAAGTGGGATGACTGAAATAGCTTTGTAGGCTGCTCTGGTAGACGACCGGGCCATTGCGGTTAACACTAGCTGAGAACCTGGCCCATTGTGACCTCCTCAGCATCAGACCAGCTTAAAAATTAAGAAGGGAAAAAGACTGGCTCATGCAATAAGGGTACATATAAGCTCCTTAGTACTTAGTTCTTAAAGAACAACTATTCCTTGCCTTGTATCCTCCCCTGGGCATGTTGCCTGCTCCCTTCCTCAACCAAGATGATTCCTACCAAGGGACATCTTAAGGCACACCTCTCTCATTTGACCTAAATGGGACAGGCATTTTGGCAAAGACAGTGCTCATGGTACACAAGGTTTCCAAGAGTTACAGCATCCTACATGACATGCAGTCAATAGTACACAGCTACCTGTGACATTCTGTGAGGGTACATCACTACTGTCCAGCTTGGATCTTCCAGGTAGGTTATCAAGTCTATTTATCAACATCTACCATGCTGCCATGCCATAAAATTCCATGGATTTAGGAAAGGCATTAGCCACTATATAATGGCCATCTTGTTTACAGTAATGATTCAATTTTGTATTTGTATTCAGGATGTCATTACGAAACAAGGTTAACTCAATATTTAAATTGATAGATGTAGACAGCTGTCAAGGAACCGCTTTACAAGTTATCAAGTTATCTGAGATAAAACACAAAATTACAGCCCCAAAGTCTACTGCAAACTGGCACGACGCAACAGAGCTCCCAGAGCTCTAGTACCTTAAATACCGTATCAGGATTTCGGTTCAAAAGCCAACTACTGTGTTTGCTGCAAGGGCTTTTTATGTAAAGTGCAGAACAAGATTCTCTTTCCGGAAAGAGGATAGCTTTGAAAGCGAGGGCCATTTCCCTGACAACTCACCCGGCCTGGAAAGATGGTGCTCCATCCTGCTGACCAGGTGCATCCACATGGCAAACTGCAAAGTGCTGGGTGATTTCCTGCATATCCTCAAAGTTGAAGAGAGGATTGAAGCAAGTTTTATCTTGAGAAGGAAAAGAAAATACAGAACAATTGTGCAGAGGGGAAATACTAAGTTGCAGCTGCAATAAAATCATTCAACCTGTCCTGCAGGTTAATGAAAATTCAGTTCAGTCAGGCGAGCTACATTAGAGCCTGGGAAAAGTGGTAGTCCTTTTGTTTCTAGGGAGGAAAGACCAGCCAAGCCCTGCTACAAAGCAACCTGTGCCAACTTGCTTTTACACCTTGAAGCAGCACCCCTCAACAGCTCCTTCCTCATGGCCAGCTAAGGTTCACCCATGGTAATCTGGTACCTGCCAGAATTTTTTGCTTGGAACACTAAAATCTCAAAGAATTATTCTTTATGCAAAGTGAAAATACTAACAAAATGCAGTCAAAGAGTACTCATCCCAGGTTTTAGCTTAGATTAAATCATCCATTTACTTGTCCAGTCATTTTTCTTTGGATTGTGTCAAAACAGATGGAGGAAAGAAGTATCCAAGGCTGAGATCGTGACTTGTGCTGTTGCCCAAATATTACAAGATAAACATTACATGATTGGCTGCTGCAGGCAGCTCAAGACAAAAGTGTCCTTCTGGGATACTCACTGCTGTAAGCTCCCAACTTTGAGGTAACTTGATTTCTAAGCATTATTTTTGTGGCAAGAGGGTTAGCGTATTTTCCTCCTGCAGTGCAAAGCATGAATTCTGTAGCACCATCTCTGAGATGCCTAGAAAACAGTTCAGTATTCCCTGTGTGTTTCTAAATGTCCTCACACTTCAACATACCAGCAAAATCATTTCAGTATACAAAATATTTTTAGCTAAAACCAGCTTTAGGAGAACATGCAAGTTTGGGAGCAGGTTCCTCCCCTTTCGAAGGGAGAGAAAGTTTATTCACCATAAAGATAGACTTTGTAACTCTAAAAAGAGGAGTCTTATTCAAAGATGGGATCCAGATGAAGCTCTGCCCCGATCCACTGAAAATCCAAAATGAAGTAATGCAGTTTCACAAAAAACAGGCAATAAAACAGAATTGTTTTCTTTTGAGTAATATTGACCACCCTGCAATAGCCAGACTTTAAGGATCTGCAGGTGTTTTTAAATGTAAATATTGATAACTGATTGAGAAACAGTAAATTATGTTAAGCAAAGAGTACTGATGAAAGAACAAATCAGCACAGATCTGCGTATTAGGTCATTATATTCTTGGGTATGACAGATAAGATAAAAAGGCACTTAAAGTTCTTAACACTGGCTAAGGACACAATGCCAGCACTCACTTCATCATCCTGATTCGACATGTAATTCTTATAAACCCATGGCAGCATAAGACTGGTTATCAGACAAGAACCCAAGACAAAGCACCAGCTATGTTGTTCTCAGTCCTGCTGGCAAGATACCCTCAGCCCTCCCGCAGATGTTTTTACAGCATTTAGACGCAGCCACTATGAGCTACCAGGGATCTTCTGCTGAAGTGAAATATTGCGAGTAATAACTTTGCAAGGATAACAAAAATCTGAGCGTTAAACTTGCTATAAGAAAGGAATTAGGTACCATCTAACAGGTTGCAATCCACGTCACAAGCAAGAACCTGGAAAAGGTTTCCTAACCATCAGCGCCTCCACACCTTTGGTTACAGCAGTAGTGTTAAGGAAACAGGCTATTAAATCAATCTACTCACGATTCAGCCCAATATCATGGTAGGTGAGGATAGCTGGCCGGTTCCCCCTGGGAGTCCCACACATGGTGACATGGACCGAGCCATGCACAGTCTCCACATCTTGCTCCTGGCAAAGAACAGGAGGAATCTGTTAGGGGCTTGTCCAAGCGCTCCACCAGAACCCCTGCCACAGCAGACCGAGCACGAGTCCTGCCCCATGCCAGGGTCAGCCCCCAGCCCATGCTCTCCCACCCCGTGGCCCACCATGGTGAGGGCTCTCCGCTAACGGCTCACACCCAGCTGCCACCTACCCCAGCCCACAGCCAACTACAGAAGCACTTAAGCTGCCAGCTCTAACCAGGTGCTGAGGGAATAGTTGAATAGTTTTTAACCTCATTAAAAGGCAGCAGAAGAATAAAATAATAATAAAAAAAGCAAGCAGTGCAACGGTACCTAAAATTAACAAGTTAACAACTATGACTGCAGACGTGCAGTTGCCAAGATAAAATGCTTCTGTTTTCTAGGAAAAGGACTTTAATTCAGCATGTAACTACCATTCCACAAAGAAAGTGGTATTAAGTAGCCTATAATCACCACAGAGACCTATCGCATGTGGAGCCCTGTGATTATAGTAGCCTTCCCCAATAAAAGTGACAGCCACATGTGTTAGCTGTTACGTATAGACCTGAGCATAAACCCAGCTGCCTGAAGTTTGCTATAAGCACCATAACCACACCACTGTTGTGATTATCAGAGAAACAATGCTATTATTTAATGTAACAGGAGTTTATGCCATTTCATGATCTTCAAGCTAAGGACACCTTTATTATCAAATCCAAGGCTCCTGAGGACCATCTTTTATTTACTGGATAGCTACGTATGTTAGACAACTTGGGTCGTACTAACATCCACAACGTATGGAGCAGGGTTTTTTTGTTTCTTTTGCACTTGAACTTCAGATAGGTGCTTTAAAAAAAGCTAACACGTAAAAGGGAATCGCAAAACAACAGTTATTTATGACACTTATTTACAGTACTGTTACATTCACGTAAGAGTCAAGGCAGTATATATTAGCAGCCGGTCTTAGCATTTTACCAGAATACTTTATTTACTGTACAGGACACAGGTATATCCACGTCATTCAGCACCACCTACTGTTTGCTGCTGCTGGCTTGACTTGCTCTGTGCAGTAATACCCAGAGGCGAAGTCCAAGTGAAATTCAAATCATTCAAAATTATGATGTAGATATCAGAGGCATTCAGCCTCTGCTAAAACCTTTACAGAGCAAAACCGAGCTAGTAATTTGATCGGAATCTCAGATCCTTGATTTAGTACATGGAATATAACATGCATTTTGTCAAAAATAAGGATGCTAGGCAACACCATTCCACATTTCACCTATTTTCCTTGCTATTACACATTTGTATCAGTTTTAAGTTACAATTACAGCAACGATTTAAGATTCACGCACCCCACCGTGTACAGTGGGAGAGCTGAGCACTGCTGCTACCTGAACTATACTTTGCTGAAACACTAATTTTCCGCTTTTGTGTCTCCGTGGGGATTTATTAGTCTGCATACTCACTGCATTATTTAGCAGGTAAACTGTATCTTCCATATCCAGCACCATCTTTAGGCAGAACAGGGTGATAAATCCAGCAAGCAAGGCAGAGGACAGTAGCTGGTTTCTGCTTTGCCCAAACAGGCAACCGGGTTATATAGAGAAGCTGCCGCCCTGCGTGGGCTTATGCCTCCCATAACGCCCAGCTAGAAAAAACCGCCACAGACTAGTTCATGAGGATGTCATTCTTAAATAGGATTTGCCTCAGGTTTGACCAGAAGTTACTTACTTGACAGAGCTCAGACATCAAAGATGAACTAAGCCTCTGCCACACAATGTACAAAGTGCCGAATTTCAGACCTGGGAATTAGTACAGTCTTTCCTGTTGCTGCTACCATCAGCTCTAGATAGGTTTAGCTTCATTTCAGGTTTTGTGATCTCAAATGGTAGAATACCTCAAACTTCTTCTAAAGTAAGTTAGATGCAAGTTCTTTCCTAAAAGTGAGGATTAAAGTTTCCAGTAGGGACAAAAGATGTTGAAATATTAGTGTAGAGTCAGAATGACTCTGCCGAACATCCAAACTGGTGACTTTAAGTGTATGAAATCTAGTATTTTCCAAGTTAGATAAACAACATTTAATCTAACGTATTCCTACATCAGTCATACTAATGTCACTAAGTTTCAGTTTTGGCAGGAAAATTTAGATATATCCATTATACAATACTACAGAAGAGATCTGCAATAGATACCAATTAATAATAACAGAAATTAATTTTCCACATTCCTCTGTATTTAGATAACTTTCAATACAAAGCATAAAACCCAATAGTTTGGCAACCTTTAACACCAGTAATGACAGTGAGCAATATTGTGTAGCACATCTCCTGCTGAGTGTGGAATATAGAGATTATTTCCTCCTCGGTTAAAGGCCAATAGGCATTTTGTATGATCAGATTTCTATTGCTAGATCCTTCCAGTAACAGCACTGAAAGCCTGGAGTGTGTTTCCTTAGGAGGGACCGCCTTTCAAGATTTGGGCTCTTCCTCCTTTATGCATGAAAGAAAAAAATAAAAATCTGTTCATGGTAGGTAAAGCCAGACCCTTGAACCTGCACATCCCACTGACCTCCACAGCTAATTCTTGTGGAACTAGAAATCTGAGTCTAGTTCAAACTCAGTGTCAACTAAAAATAGCTCAGAGACAACAGGCAACCATACTCCTAATTACTGGCATAAATCACTATCAGTTTAACAGTTGGCTTAATTCCTCATTATTTTCACAGTAAGATTCCCCTAATTCAAGAGGGTTATGCCATTTCCCATTACTGTGAATTCTTAATGGCAAATAGCCAAAAGGTTCTCTAAAAAACAATCAATTCAAAGCAGTTTCCTCAGTGACATCAAACAAACAACTTCACATCCCTATTGATCCTATTAAAGATCAAGAGATTTGTCTACGTGATGTAGGGATGGATGTTTTCAAAACGCAGAGCACTGAAAACAGATGGCAGCACATCCCAATCAACATCAACATTATAGTAAGAGGCTCTTCACCAACTGATTTGTATTAAAACACTATCTTGGAAAAAAAAAAAATCCGAGGTACGCTAATCCGATAGAAGGATAAAGACAAACACACCATCTGTTCACATCTCTCACTTTGACAGAGGTGCAGCTTTATAGTGCCCTAAAAAAAGCACACAAAACCACTTTTGATACGTGCAATTTAAGAGGGGCTATCTTAGTTTGAAGGAGCTGATCTGTTCCAAACTAGATTTTATTTTTGGGTCAAGTGACATTTTTTTGACATTTTGTCATGAAGTTGGAAGGGGGAGCTAATCTCTAAGTTGGTAACAGAAGTATTCCTTCCCCTCTCTACCCTGCCTAAGGAAGGCATGGATTGAGGAACGTGTTTATGAACAGGTTGTTTTCTAAAGTATGCGATTTTAACCAAAACGCTTTAGATTTCTAAAAAGGAAAACCATACACACACTGCACTTCTTGCTAAAACTACTGTATTTTACATTTTAAGTAAAACACTGCATTCCATCAAGATTAAAGCTTTTAAATATGCTTAATCCTCAATTACCATCTCATGCATTTGTTTTAATGTATAGTATTATGCCTGTTAGATACACCTCCCTTTTCTTGCCTCAGAACTGAGGGAAATGCTTCAGAACTTTTAAAGAGGATTTAAATGGCTTTTGAGTTGTTAGGATGCAGTATATTTTAAGTTCATATTACTTAAGAAGTTTAGTATATGCAGGTACTAGTATATTATTTTTCACTTTTTTTTTCAGTATCTTGAAGATCAAAAATATTTGAGCTTTTTATGTGGTATTGCAATGCTAGATTTCAAATCCTTTTGCCCTGAAGTTATTTAACATTTTCCCCCTAGCTTTTTCTACTTCAAAATATCGTTTCAATTCATCTTGTGCCTCTTTAAAACCCCAATGCCCACCTCTCCAGGTATTCTCTTTTTGTTTGTTCATTTAGATTTCTATTTTAAACTAGCAATATTAAGAAAACAGTTCCCCAGTTGAGGCTGTGAGTTGGGTACATTAATGTGTGATGACTTTAGATGCAAATGTGACTCTGCTAAGGTGAAAGCCAGTAACAAAAATTTTGGTGCCGGAAGTGAAGCAGATTATTGCTGTAATTCTTCCCAGGGATTCTTCCTAGTCCAATTAGCACTGGGTCGCACTGCTCTGCAAAAGCACAAAACCACAACCACCCCCCAACCTTCTCCTTCAGGGACTCAAAAGGCTGAGGAAATGTGCATAACATGCTGCGATGCCCCAGGCTGCACCCACCGACAGCAATGGGACACCCACCCTGTGGCACCATGAGGACCAGCTGACTTGCCTCCCCTGGCAAGGTGGCTCCTTCCCTCCTCCCTTCACAGGCAGGAGACAAACCCATCTCTGCCACCTACAGCTGCCACACAGCTCAGAAAGTTTTGCGTAGTTAATGAGAGAGCAGCTCCCGATGGACCGCTCTCTTCCGGAACACAAAGCAAAGAGAATACATGCAGCGATGAGGAGCCAGCTCTCCATCGGCTCCACTACCACCAGCCCAGAGAACAGGCAAATACAAATGGGAAATACAACTAAAACACACTTGGCTGACAGAGCAGCGCAAGGCATGCTGCCCTGCACCAGTTTACCATTAATCATGCTCAAACAGGTTTGGTCAGGAACATTCCCCTTCTTGGGAGGCAAGGGACCTCCATTTAAATTCTCAGGTGGGTCCCACAGACAGACACAGTGCTGCCTGAAGGCAGCTCAGAGCTGTGCATTCTTCCATTCCTTGTCTTGGCCATTCCCTGGTAACTTCACAAAAGCTTTACCCCAGAAAATAACCACATGCGCATCTTGTGACGTGTGTTTTCAGAAGGGTGACACTGCATGATATAGTGCTTGCTTCAAAAATGGAAAAGTAGGTTTAACTCGGATCTGTCTAAAACAGCATGGGAAATAAGGGTCTATTTATTTCTTTCCAAACCCAAATAACTAGATAAAATTTATTCTTGGTAACAAGACACCTTATAGACAGTCACTACTTGTCACTAGTGGCAGAAACAAAATTATTAACTGTATAGTTTGTTCTAGAAGAATGGAGCAAGTTGCAAGGGATATGGTGGACACCAATAGCCATACATAGGCATTAAGTAAGAAGCTCCATCCTGCCAAGCGCTGATCACCTCCTTCCCTGGCCAGGTCCATCCTCCTCACAAATGCGGCTCACAGGAAAGGTTGCTTATTAGGAGCACAGATGAGCTTCAGTGTCAGTCCTGAGTGAGCTGGGTCCTCCAGAACTTCTCCAGTGAACCTACCAACTGAGTCTCTTGTAACTGCTTAAAACCACCTCTTTCATAGATCAGCCACAGAAGAACTTGAAGACACATAGGTAGGGTAGTTGTGCTTTTAAGGACCAAAGCTAAGCCTCCTTTGCAGTGGCAGTTCTTAACATAAGAGATTGAGACTGTTCTTCCACCTTTTTCCTTCCTGAAGTAGAATAACCAAAGATTAAACCCTAACAGAGAACGATTATCAAAAAAGCAAGAGCTGGCAGAACAGGGCTAAATGACAAGAGCCACTGTGCTGGATTAGCGACAGTTAATCTAAAACATGGAAAAAACCAAAAAGGTTTAGAGAATTTGATCTTTCAAGTTAAAAAAAAAAAATCTATATATACACACATGGTTTACAACCAAGCAAATTTCTTCCAAGAATAGAAATCAAATATGGGTCACTTCTGGATTCTTAATCCAAACACAGCAGTATTCCTGTTAGCAGACTTAATCTGGGATTCAGATTTATTCAGACCAAGTGATCAATCTGGACCCAAACAGAAAGCTTCTCCCATGTTGTACACAGCCCTGCAAAAGTTGCATGGCGACAGCTTTAACTTACATTTAGCAAGACTTCAGGCAGTGGATTACATCATTAGAAAGGATGAGGGGGAAGATACAGGATTAATATAAACTATAACTGTCTCTCCTGGTTTCCAGGGTAAGGATTGTTGAGTTTGTGCTTTTTTTTTTTTTCTAACCAATTCACAAAACATTGAATAAAAATATAGGCAGGTGCAAAGAAAGTGCAAAATGCCACAAAGTACGAACAGGTAATTTCCTTCAAGGACCTCTGCCTGAACACTCGAGAGACTAGAACAATTTAATAGCTTTCCTTATTCCTGCACAGTCTACCTCCCTCCTACACGGCTTGTGGAAATAAGACACCCAGCAATCCTCTTTTTCCAACACATACTCCTTGTCCTCAGCAATGGGAATTCACCTCTCTCCCCTTCTGCCGAGGTGAGTACCAGCTCCCGTGTCTCCCTCCCAGTCCAACCCAGCCTGGCTCCCACAGCCACACGCTTTCTTAGTCGCAGCTTAAGAACCAGCAAGGACAAAATTCTCAGTCAGAAGCACAAATGTCAATGAAATAATATACAAGGGGAGCTAAGAGAATTACAAAGTCACCTCTCAAAAGCATAACACGCAGGGAAAGTGGAAAGCCACCATGTGACCTAGCGGTGCTCCTTGTGAACGCTGATGTGCTGGCTGTAAATAAACGTAAGGAAACTACCGACACCCCTGTGACAGACAAAATTGATTGCTTAGCGCCTTCCACTGCTCCACAGGCTTCAGGAATCTTTTGGAAACTTCCAACTGCATAATGGGATGCATCGAGAGGGACGTTTCCTCCAAGGAAACGCACACACACTGCTAATGAAAGCAAACTAATGGGGGAGGGGAATATTTTGCTTTCATTACCCGTGCTGAAAAATCTCATTCTCCTAGCAAGAATAAAACTGCCTGCAACGCAGCCACCCCTTTTGGATAAAACTTTTTTAGCTTCAGTCTGAAAAGACCTCCTGCAGTCCCCTTCACATTGCTACATCAGAGCCCCATTCAGGTCCCTCCCCCACAGGAACAGTACTTCTGGCCAGCAGTCAGTCATTTCTGATCACATTTTGCTGTTCTCTCAAATGTCCATTTAGTTTCCCCTTGTACCAAAAGGGAAAATAAAAAAAGAAAAAAAGAGGAATAGCTTTACTTGCCTGAACATCAAAGTCTGGAAGGAGGCGAGTGATAGCCTGTGAAGAGATTTCAAAGTATTAATGCAAGTAACTTGTGCAGCTACAGAAACCTGTGCTGGGACACGTGTGTTCTAACCCCCTGGTTCTGCAGCCAAGAGCCCTGTCCCGTCCCTTCCTTCAAGGAAAGCTGAATATCAAAATTCACCCGAGACCTTTTACCCACTAATCTTCACAAAGAACATGAAAGCAGTAAAATACTAGATTACAGACCAGCAAAATAAATCACAAAAGCTAGCGCATCTTCAGCTATTTTTAAATCACTGGACAGGTTGGAGCAGTAAAACACCGACCTCTTCTTGATTGCTTATTGTAGCCATAGGACAGCCAACAGCCCCCCTCAGTCCTGCCGACGATGGGAAGCCACTGCTCCAGCATGCACCAAGCACTTGCAACTCGGTTAAGCAGTCGTTACTGGGATTTGGTTACACGATGTGGAAGGTGGGAAAGGTTTTATCCCAGCCAAAATCAGGCCTTGTTATGTTTGGGAGGCTGGCTGGACAGAGAGAGGTCTGTTTCAACTCATGGCCATCACTGTTACTGAGAAGCTCCCATGCCTGTTGAAGATCTCCACAGAAAAGTAGTTAGGAGAAGTCCTCCTTCCTCACTTCCAGTAGTCTAAAAGGCACCTTACTTCAAAGGAGGAAGTATCTTACAGTCACCTCCTTTTATTAATAGACAAGGAAGAAGTCAAACTCTAATTTCCATCAGAGGGCTGAAAACAGAGGGAAGAACAGCAAAGCAAACACTTTTTATGCTGCAGAGTACGACAGAAAAGCCAAAGCTTGACAAGGGTATCGAGAAAAAAAAATCAAAGCTTAAGATCCTAGTGAGGGCATCGCTCAGTCCCAGAAGCCCAGGCAGACTAATGACAGAAAATGTCTTATTATTGGGCAATATCATCTCAAGACTGTGGACCTCAGAGCACCACAGCCCAACTAGTAATTATGACAGGACTCTAGAGCCGTGATCTTCAGGCAATTAGGCAGTGTCTTGCACACACAAGCAAATAGCTAAAGAGCTGACTGAGCTTGTGGAAGTCATGGTACACAACCTTAGCTTTAGAGAACATGCTGGGGTTTAATTTTACTATACTGTTGGCCTCATGATCTTTTAAACATAGTTAATGTCGTACACTGTTGCTCCAGCGGGGTCCAAAGTGGAAAGGAATTAAGTTTACGTGGCACCCATACAGGCAGCATACGAAGCAAGGCTCATCACTGTTAAGGAACAAAGACTCAGCTGTAGGAGAAACCTAAGCACAACAAGCCAGGATGCGACTTCAGAGTGTATCACCAGCTCCACTATTAACCCTAGTGTGTGCTGTGTGTCCTTCAGGGCAATCTTTCCACTCTCTCAAAACACACTAAGCGACTTCCTTCATCTATATTAAGAATGGCCACAGAGGAAATCAAACTCTGCTGGTTTCTCCATGTAGACAACAGTTAAAGTAACATTGTGAATAGATGCACATAGGGTTCACGGCCAAGATTCCAACTTTTGAGCTACATGCTACAGAAACTCAGGAAGTTAATCAGCGTTTTAAGATATTTCTGAACTTTGAAGCAAAAGCATTTCAGTACCTGTAGGACTTCTGCTGAGAATCCCCCTTGCTTTGCTACTACCAAACAATATTGGCATTAAAAAGGGATCTTAGTTTCTGAAAAGTCTGAGTGCTGCATTCACTGGTACCCAAACAATCTCTGCTTTCATGCAATGTCCTTGGCAAAGGAGCTGTGTTTAAAGTTCCTCCAGCCATTTCACTGCAGTCGCAAGTGGAAATCATTTTCTGAAGTGTTTACACAAAAGAGGTAGGGAATAAAAAAGAAAGTAGCAGAGACAGTCATGAATAGTTCTAGTGTAGAAAACCAGGGAAAAAACCCAACATGCTTATACATGTCATTGTCAAGAATTACAATCGTTAGGAACAAAAGAAAAAATCTTGTTTTGATTCAAGAAATAAACAGAGAGGTTCCTTCATGCATTACATTTGCCACAAACATATCAAAGTGCAGAGCGCTGCTACCACCAGTCAGACAGCCACTAACCTAGATGCTGTGGGCAGTTTCGAAGAAAATGATGCAAAAACAAATGGAAAGAAGTACAACAAGGTGAAGCAAGAAAAAGGCTAGGGTGTTTCTACACTGCAGCCCCAGAGGAAAGGCTGCAGCTTGTGCACACCCAACGGCTGCAGACCTGGTAGCAGTTTAGCTGTAACTCATAGCTCAGTGCAGGCAGAGAGGACTAGATGGGGCACAGTTGTATCTCTGGACTCAGATGTGCCCAAAGGAAAAGCAAAGGCTCTCTCTGTGCCTCCCTGAAAGGTAGCTAAGAGAGCAACGTTGGTATCTTTACGTTGAGAAGTCTATAGGCATAGATGGATATATGTGATACAGCACAACTGGCATCATTCCAAATGGCTAAAGACATAAAGACACCCAGAACTGTCATGATTTAGAAAACAAAAAGTGTCACCACCAGAGTAGGACTAGAGAAGAGTAAAACCAAAGATCAAAAAATAGCAAATAATTAAGGCTGGTTTGCATTATTAAAAAAAAAACCCAACACTCTTATTCCATCTCCAGTTTCCCTTACTTGTTTCTTCCATTACAATAGGTTAGAACTAATCCAAGAACACATGTGCAGTTCCAACAGCAGCCCTGAAATAAAACACATAAGCTCTAGAAAACTTTAAAATAATTACCTCCTCCTTCTCCACCAGAGGTTTCACCTCCGCAAGGTGAGCATCCTGGAACTCTGTTGACATGGTCAGTAGCTGATATCTGCAAAGATGAGAAAAGATTTGTTCTCAGCGTGCATCAAAGATTAAATATGGGAACAAAGATGCTCCGCCCAGTCCCCCCACCCAGCATCTCAGGTTATAGTTTAAAAGACCTCTGCAAGAAGGTTATGGATCTCTTGTAAAATGCCTCCCTGGTTTATTTGTATACACAGTCCTGCACAATACAAGATTAAAGAAATATTAAGGCTGCAAGATCAAACAGAAGTTTGACAGCTTCAAAACAGGGAATGCTGAAGGAAACAGGGCAGGGACCAGTACAGAGAGTGTCATGGAAACTGTCATTTCGCAGGTGAAAGGAGGCATAGCCGAATCTGCACAACCGCCTTCTGAGATTAGCTTGAATACTTGACTGATTTTTTGTGTGGGTGTTTTTTGGGTTTTTTTATTTATTTATTGTAATGCAGGCTCCCTCTCCATCTCCAGATCTTTACTCTACGCAAACGGACCTGGACACTCACTAGCATCACTTTACTCTCAGATCGATGCGCTCCATTCTCTGGGACAGACACACCTTCCTTGATCTGAACAAACAAACAGTACCGAGTCAAACAGATACCCCTGTAAGTGGACACCTCATTAGGTGCATGCGATAATGCTATTTTCAAAACTGTCAAAGGAAGGAATAAGATTGCCGTGTCCTACTCTAGGGAAGGACCGGCATCACGATACCATGGGAAGCTTAACCAGGAACACAGCCATGGCCAAAGCCCAGAAGAGGCGACCGCTGAGGCCGGTGGCGCAGCAGGCTGTGCTGCGGGTGCAGTGTGCCTTCTGCATTTGGACCAACAGGCATCTCTGTTCAGCGACAGCATCAGCCCAAACTGGGAGTTAAAAAGAAGAACGGCCTCTTTTCATTCTCTTACCAAAGATAAGGTGCTGGAAACAGAGGGCTGTTCCCTGTGAAGTTTTAGTGAATGACCAGAAACAATTCCCAAAGATACTGAAACGGTTTTAACAGCAAGAGGACAAATTCAAAAGTCAAAGTACGTTTGCTACACTTCCTCTGGCCTGCTGGAGAAATACCTATCATGTCCGTTCTGGGCATCTTCAGACAAAATTGGAAGTGTATTAACTACGCAACTATAAAACAAATCAATTAGTTACTTTTTAAGAAAAGTTTTGAATAGTCTCAAGTGAGCTCACAAAGCCAGCCAAAAGGCTGAAACACGTTTAGGAATTATTGACTAAGTATAACCGCAAATATTTTAATTATTAACAGTTTTTCTGAAGATACGCATAAAACTACAGAACAAAATCTAAACCAATTCTTTAAACAATGATTTCCTGCCCCCTGACTTAAATCTGATTTAAGCCAATCAACCCTGTCTACATAAATGACCTGGGGCTCAAGAAGGGCTGTGAAGCCCACAGGAGTATCCAGGAGCCGACAGTGGCAACAGCATCATTTTTACTCTGCCCCATGGGTTAAGTCAGTGCACTTCTCCCTGGGCAAAGATGCTCTAATGAGATGCTAAAGATGCTCTAGTGAGAAAGTGCAAGATGGTTAGATGCTGGAGGAAGCTATGCAGCAGCACGCGCAGATTAACACAGTTAATCTGCTGAAAAAACGTTGCTGTTCATGCACACGCAAACACCTTCAGATTTTTAGGAACCCTTTTTGTAATTATGCAATTGGGTGGATTTTTGGTAAAGAATTAGACTGGGGATTTTAAGCTTAGAGAAATGCTTCATGAGTATTTAACCTCACCACTTGAGGCATGGGCACAGCAACAAAACTGGCCGCACTGCCAGTAATTTGTTATCCAAATTAAAGGGCATCAGACGTACTTAAATAGTCACATAAGTCAAGACAGAGTTAACTGCCCAGCAGCCACTCTAATCCACTGTTTTTTCCTCCACGTTTTCCAGTAAGTTTTGCTCGTTACAGATTTTAACCATAAAGAACAAGCAAAAAACTACTTTGCCAAAATTGCAAACAACTGCAAGTGACATTTTCAAGTGTTACATATTTTCGCAGTTACAGCCATCTATGTAATCGGACAGTCTACACAGTGAGCAATTGTGCATGGCAGAGAGGGCAAATAAATGCTGCTACAGTATTTGGAGATTAAAAATATTTATATGCAGTTGTACCTAACTCAACTTGCCTTTTTTTTTTTTGCAATTCAGCAAGTTCTGTCAAGACAGAAGTAACACTTTGATGTTGCATGTAATTCTGCAATAAGGAGTAGAAGTGCAAGAGATTTTTCCATGTTTAGCCTATAGGGGAGAAAAGTTAGAAGCCAGGTCCCCTACAGTTTTCCAGTAAGAAACAACTCAGGGAACAAAGTCACAGCTAGTGTTTGTGGAAGAAAGTTGTTTACATGGGATGGTTTCAGATTTTTAGGGACTCTGAGCATTGACTACAAATGACCAAAAAAAAACCTGTGCCAAAAAGAACAAGATGGGCGCCTTTTATAGCCTTAAAATACAATCCTGTTTTCATAATAGTTCAAAGTTGTTGCTCTACGTTTCCGAAAGAGCCAGCACTAGGAAGTGCTGACCAGCAGATTACACGACTGGCGTAAAGTCTGCTGAACAAAAGCCCAACGTGTACCAAGTTCTCGCTTTTGGAAAGATACCAGATCTTGGAGCCACAAAATGTTTTCAGATCAGGCATTTCCAAGCTCTGCGTTTTCCTTCTCTGCATCAGGAATACCTGAAACATTCCTCCCAAGAAACAACCTTGTCATCAGGCAGCACAACAACACGCTCTTTGTTCACGAGAGCTGGCAAACAAAGCCCTGCTATCGGACAGCGCTGTAAAAAACATCTTATTTTCCAAAGAGAAAAATGCTGGGGAAGTGGTTTTGTACCACCCATGTTCAGCACAAATTTTATAATCTCTAAATAGGTGCTTTGTGCTTCCCCCCGTTATGTGACAGGGTAGCTCAAAGCTACAGTAACTGCGTAACTCTCCTGAATAGATAACCATACAAGCATTCCTTTATACGCATTTCAAAGCACTTGCCTCACAGAAGTCTTCAAAACACAAAGTTCATTTGTATCGGCAAGCAGTAGTGTAAAGTTGCCAGCTTGGGGAAAAACAATTTTTACTCCACTTGGCCAATTCAGCCTGCTAAGTGGTCCCGAGTTCTCCTCTCTGGGACAAGCCACCTCCAGCCAGTGGACACCCACTACCTTGCACCCAGGTATCTGTTACACTTGCTGCTCAGAGGGTGAAGTTTTAAACCAACTGTACTTCTAACTAAGAAAAAAATACAGCAGTTTTGCAGCTGACAAAGTGCTTTAAAACATTGTCTACCTTTGCCAACTAGCAAGAAAGGCATCAAACCAGCCCCTAGGAAGCAAGGGGGGACAAGGGGAAGAGTGAAGTCATCCATGCAATACTGTGTTCACTGATTTCATTCAAAGAAGCTTTTCTGCACCCATTCCAGCCCAAACCCACTGCTGCAAAACCACTGGAGCAGGTGTCATAACCAAGGCTAGCAGGTCAGGAATCATTCTACTGAGCCTGGTTATTTCGCTCTTAAAGGTTCAGAATATATCACCTGTCCCTCTGCACCACTGCTGGTGGGACAGTCATTGCTGAAGATCTGTTTCAGCAGTAGGGGGTACAGGATGGATGGGCAACCCGGCTTTGCACAACAGGGAACCCAATTAAGCTAAGAAGCCACACATTGGGCCATCCATCCTCAGACACCAGCAATGTTGCAATTGTAAAGTACCAAATGTTAGGTAGTCCTCATATATGTGACCAAATTCATTCCAAGCAGAGAAACAAAACAAGTTCAAAGACTCCTCATTTTAAACTTTATTCTTCTGAAGATATGCATATGGTTGTCCAAGCTTGTGCCACGGGGTGCATCATGAGGTACGATGGTTGAATGTCCACAAAGGGCTGGGGAAACTGCTACCAGCACCACAGGACTTGCCTCTGCCCTCATACTCGTGTTTTTTATTTACATACTATCACTGAAAACAACAGGAAAATACTCCTGCCTAAGTATTTCATAAAGACAGCAATTTCCTCAAAACAGCTTGTTTAAAACACTGGCAGCAGAGATCATTCTTGAGTACTGACACATGGAAGGGTAACCTCACCAGAGCAGCTCGATGGCATTTCCATCTTTGCAGGCTGAGCAAGCAGGAGGGACAGCAATCACTTTACACGTGGTACTAAGTATTCACGAGCATTTAACAGCAAAGAGGGAGAAGGCCATGGGCACTGTGGGTCAGTCACAGCTCCCAAGCGCTGGTGTTGCTGTCTTTGAAGAGAGAGTGACCATACAAGACTGGGCTCCTGGGCCACACGTGGGAGGTGTTTCCAAGCCAGCCACATCACTCTGCACTTTATCCCATGAAAGCCACAAGTGTCTTCAGAGCTCAGGCACCAAAGCAGGTAGAAAGGACAGGGGTGGCAATTTGAGGGTTTGTGTATCTACAGCAGCTGAAAGCACAGTTATAAAGAAGCAAGGATGAGGCAAGGATGGAGCAAGCAAAGATGTCTCCAGAGCTCTGCAGAAGCTGATTAGCAAAGATCCCCATCAGTTTCAGGTCAGAAAAATAACCAAGCGGACCAGACCTCGGACAATGAAGCAAGGAAAGTTACTGTGACACTCAAACAGTATGAGTCTTACATATGGCCAATTAGACCTCTTCCAGTCATTTAACAGTAAATGCAGTAAACTAGTCTGGCTGGCCCCGAGACAAAAAACTGTTACTGTAAGCTGGACTGCAGCTTGAAAAAACTTGTCTCTGTTTAGTGGAGACAAGTGAGTGGTGCGTGTGTGGTTACAGTCCACAATGCACACTCATTAGGTGCACTTCACATTTTATCATAAACTTGACAAATGTAATCTTCCTGTTTGTGATTAATTTGAAAATTATGCATTTTGCAAGTATCCAAAACAGCTCATGCATAAGCATCTGCCCACACTTATGCCCGATTTAAGCTACTCTTTGTTACAGGCGCTGGTATCACGAGGTCCTTTGTGTACAGAGTTACTGATCTTCTCTGACATAGATGCACACAATAAATCACAAAAGAGGTTTTACAGCAGTTCCTCCCCTTTAGAAAAAGCAGGTGACTTGTGAGAGTTAAGTAGCCTCCAACTAAACAGTCTGAGCAACAAGCGTCACAAGTTGAAGATGCTCAACTACCTGGGACTCTGGGTTTCCTTAGCCTCTGATTATACATGATTATCTCTGCAACTGAAGTTAATAACCTGAAACAAAGGAAGCCTGGCAGCATATTCCTTAAATAAACTCAAGTTTCAAATCAGAAAAGGTCAGGAAACAAGGAATTAAATTTCGTATCAGGGAACTGAAACAACTACCCTGCCTGGTGGCCTCTGGTTCACAGATGTCCTGCAAATCATCATCACCCAGTCCTCTTTGGGCACAGCACTGCCAATATTCAGTTTAATTATTTTTTTGCTTCTTTTTAACCAATTTGCTTTTATTTCCTTTCAGCCCCATTTGTGAGCTATTCCACCAGCATGCTTTAGTGAAGGCTCCAGTTGAGAATAAGAGCTAGTATCTGGAAAAACACACACAAACCTGGGATTTTTAGGAGCATAATATAGCATACCAGTGATTCGGAGAGCCAAAAATACAAAAGGGCTTAAAGTTTTAGCCATTTTTAAGTTTAGACTTATGCTACGTGCTAATCAATCCGATTAGGAAACTGAAACGTTTTAGCTGAGAACTTGAGCCCTGTGCCAAGGAATGGCCGGTGAAGCTGACGGAGGTGGCTGCAAGGACAGAGCCAGCAGCTGATACGAGTAGATGCTGGGCACACCTGTGCAGTCAGAAAGGCAAGATCACCAGGCTCACCTCCAGTCCTTTTCTTCTGGCTGTGTTTCGCTTGTGAGCAGAGCTGGTGCCTGTAGGGGTACAGAGCTGTTCAGCTGCAATCACCCTGAGGCTGGCCATAGCCTGGAAACTGCCAGCTCCTCAGACCAGGAACTGGTCACTCTTCACAGGTGTGCTACGCTCAGGCAGCCATACATTGACAGCAGCATCAAAACAAAGTGAGCCGGAACCAGCCCTTCTGTCTACTCCACAGATGTTGCGCAAGAAAACTGTTGCAATGCAGCTTGCACAATCCTCTCGCTGTGGGATGCGGTGAAGAATGTTCCTTGGAAAGCTCAGGGTCCTCCCATGTTTCACAGGAGTAGGAGCTGGATGTGGCAAGGGTTGGTGTGCTAGCCAAAGGACATGGCTGCTGCCCCCATCCTGGGCACCCCCTGTTGTGTCACACACACACACACCCCTCCAGTACAATGAGCAGCTACTTTATTCCTGGCAGGCTGGGAAATGGAGAGCTTGCAATGTCTTAGGGCTTTTTTCCTGTTGTAGCAATCCCTAATACCACTTACGCTGTAATATCACAACTCCGTCAGAGACAGATTACAAACCCTAATGAAAGTTCTCCAAAATTTCTTTAGCATCTGGCACCTGAAACTAATGCTGGTCATAACCACTTTTCACAGAGGTATCTCCAATATTGCAAAGTTTCTTTAGGGAGAGATTTAAAAATATTAGTGCCTCCCAGGGTGCTCCAGATACAAAAAGTGCTGTCACCCCCGTTCCCACTCCTCACACAGCCACCACTCACCGCCCACATGGCTGCAAACAGTCCTCGAGGAACGTGACAGTGCAGGGTGGAGGGAGGGGAATTCAGGGCTTCTGTAAGAAATCCTACATCTGAGTGGCAGCCTAAGTTTGTTTGGAAACACGTTATACCCATTGGTACGGGTGCCAATATTGTCCTTTAGCTCTAAAGGACTCCAGGCTGTGGGTGGCAGCACTGCAGGGTGGGAAGAGCAAGAGCCATCAGCCGCCTTCCCAGGCTTTGTTTTCTTACCCCTCCAAGCCAGCCTGTCTCCTTCCACTGCCCCAGCACCCTCCTAGCATCCTCCCAACACCCTTCTCAGCATTCACCCCACTCCTCCGCCAACTGACTGCAAACAAATCTTAAGCAAAGACGTCGGGGTGATGCACTGGTACAGAACCCGACACCTGCCTCGCACCTGGGTGCTAGGCTGGGCGTGCGCTGGTTAAATAACAAATACTGCAAAGATGCATTAGGCATTTCATAACATGGAAGTGACTGCTTCTGCCACAAAGATTGCAGTCTGAACAGACAAGAAACAAGCTATTGTTCCTGCAGCTCACCAGTGTCAGGCCATGCTCCCCACCCCCTCCTATACTCAATCTCCCATGCTTTAAGAGTTCATAGCTTCTGCCCAGCTGCAACTGCTTCAAAAAGTGGGTGGTTCTGTGCAAGTTAGAGGCAAAACCATACTGAGATTATTCCAGAAGGGACAGGCTCATAGTATACTCAGATGAGGAATATTATTTGGCTCTCTAGGTTGCACGCTTGCAAGTATACAGCAGTTTCTTTTCAGATGTTTTGCATTTTCATGTTGATGTTGCAAAGCATACTGAAGTTACAAAACATCACAGTTAAGGTTGAGGATTTATCTTAATTTGCATTTATTCATTAGATCATACCCTATGGGTTACAGCTTCCAAGTAAATATATGACTTGCTCTACCACCTATTAAAACCACTTGCTCATTGCTATTACAAGTTCTGTTTATAACCCCTGACAAAATGTCTGGGCTGAAGTTTTCCATAGTAAGTGTCTGAGGATTTCTGTTTGGTTTTGAGGATCAAAGTATATTTTATGGATATTATTTTGTTCCTGTGAGTTTCCAATCCCCTTTTCTAGGATGACCTTTACATTCTAGACCTTAATGGTGGGCTCAAACTTTGTGCAAATGGCCACTGTGTTAGGGACACATTTTTCTTCTTCCCAAGAAAGTCCCATTATAAAATTACCCAAATTTAACAAGCATTCGTACATGCTGGACTACTAGATTTGGGTAACAGTCTTCCATTGCTCGCAAGCCTCGGCACCTGCAGATACAAAATTATCTTCCTGACAGCTGAGCACATTCCTGCCTGTATTGCTGCAGATGGGACTGGGGGAGGGAGCACCTAAGTTAGCACCATCCACTGCCAGAATCCTCCTTGCTTCTCAAAATAAAGACTTTCAAAGTCCTTCAAAGTCGGCAAAAAGCAGTTCTTCATGCTCTGCTGACAGTTTTCAAAACCTTACCCATCCATGCTCCAGGTTAGCACCTACTACATCAGGCAGAGAGCTTACAGTTGTATCACTTAGGTTGGAGCTATGCATGGCCAAGCTTTCATATAAGATTGCAACTTTATACACAACTTTATTAAATCCTGTATGTTTCACAAGGGGTGGGGGGGGGGGGGTGGGGGGGGAGTGTCCCATGCTCTTAAGTTGAATCATCTAGGGAAAAGAATAGTATTTTGAATTCACCATAATATAAGGGGTCATCATAAAACTCTGCAGTGCTTCTGCTTCATAGACTTCATACTTCTACTTCACAGTCACATAACCCAGTATGTTGCAGTTTTGTCCAATGACACAAATGTATTTTATAACTTAGCATGGATATGACATATATAATACACACAGACCATGTTTAGAGCACTCTAGAACTACAGCAGTAGGAAAACGACATCATCAGCTTTACAAGGTGCACAGCAGCTTCCTGAAGGAAGCAACCCGAAAACGCACAGCGAGAGCAATCCTTCCTTCCTCTGACAGCACACTTCCCATCTGGACGCTGCTTACTGTGTTCACAGATAAAGGTTCCTTTCAAAGCTGCATTCTGCTGTGCCAGTTACTTTTCTATTTTACCTTATGCCTACCAATAAACTCACACACATATAAAAAATATATTACCACTCTTTTGCTTTGAACACCAGTGCTTCCACCTACAGAGCCCTCAGAAGGGGCGTTACAGCTGAAGATCTTTATCACTCATCTTTTCTTCCCCAAAAATCTGAATTTCTTAAGTTGTAAGAGTAGTGAAATGGCAAGGACAGGAAAAAATAAAAATAACACACAGAAAACCCAAGGGATGGTTGAAAGCATATGGAAAGATTTGTTTTTCATGCTGCACTGGGTTCTAAGGTTTGCTCTTTCCATTAATTTTTATATCATCCTTACAGTACTAGCAGAATGGCCTTACACATCCATGGTAGAAAATAAGCTAAAAGAGCCATAGTTTTGAAGCTATGCTTAGTTCAGACAGGAAGCAGCCAGTTAAAGGCTTGGAAAAGTAGTGAATATCCAGTTTTAAAAACAGCACTTGAAGAGGAAGATCTGCACTGACCAACTTCCAGCTACCAAGAGAAAAAAAAAACCCGACAGATGAAAAAGATATATTAAAATTCTGACAATTAACTGAAAGGAAGTAGCACAAAACCCCAAAGAAACATAGGAAACGTGATCAGCCACACAAAATAAGAGCAGTAGAACTGACATACATCCTGCTTTGTACAAACAGATACAGCTGTGGAAAATTTCATCAGCATCGGTAGTCCAGCTGTGCATCAGCAAGCACACTGCGGAGCACCTCTGCATGAGGAACACCCCATTCGACAACAAACCACTGGGCATTATCCAAAGACAACACTCATGTCAGCTGGGAAACAAACCAGGCGTGATCCTGCAGCAGCCCTTAGCTAAAAGTAAAACTAAACTCATCTCCCTCATCATCCAACACAGCAGCTTGCACAATCGAGTATGAAACTTGGGTAATTGCAGGCTTTACTTTTTCTTCTTTACTCCACACTTGCTGTGCTGAATTCAATGTTGACTAATGGTACTGATTCTCATGGATGCTCAGTACTGAGGTTAATTATGTCATAATAACATTTTAACAACACATGATCACATATTCAGGAGATGCTCTGAATGGTTCTTTACTGCTGCTTCAACTCCAGAGCCAAAGGGAATTAACAACCTGCTGACTGGCCCTGCTGAAGTCACCCAGGGCTCTGAATATGATGGATAGGAAAAAAAAGCCACCACCATTTGAGAGAAACATCAAGTTCAATAGCCATTATATTCATAGCCATTGATTTCCAAGAGGCCTAACCCAGATTTTAGCCATCCGTAGCAACACACACCACCAAACCTGAAAATGGGGTTGCCTCACTCAGCCTTTTACACAGTTTCAGAATATTACCCATGACTTCCCAGTACCAGCAACTAATTTACTTGCAACTTTTGAGACACAGCTTTTGACAGATGGCAGAGGGGTAACTACTGCTCACTTGACCTACCGGCAGCTGGAGATGCACTCCCCACGCAACGGTCCAGGACAGGTCTTCACCCAGAAGGCTGCAGGGGCAGCACCATCACACAAGAGGTCAGCTTACCAATTTAAACCTAAAAGCTGAAGCTAAAGGGCTATCTACATACAACACCATTTATTTAGTGAAACAGTGACAGGACAAAGTGGGCTCTCCCGTACTTCTGCCCGAGATTTCTAGGTGCTGCCACACAACAGGAACGTTCGATGTGAGCAGTCAGCTGGAAGTCATACTTGAGAGTCTCAAGAGCCAGCATTTCATCCCCATGAATAGCCACACAGTTGCGCCTCCTGGTTTTTGGAAGGTTTTCCTTTCAAGCGGTCAGACCAGAGCAACTAGAGAACCCCCACTGCATGCTGCTGGGACTGAACTGATTCAGGCTGCTGGTTTCCCAGGCTTGTACTCCTGACACCGAACAGGCTTTTGCTGCCCTAAGCTGCCAGCTGTACACATGATGTAAACATTGCTGATCCACCACAGTTAGATTCTATTATTTCTGAGAGTTTCACAGTTTCTACTTGTCTTCATTGTGAAGAGCTTCAAGCCAGTTTCACCCCTTCTGTATCTTTTCTTTCACTCTTTGTCTATTTTGAGACAATAAAACGTCTCATTACATATATGCTCCACGTTTTGTGCGACAGATTCTCAGGCTCTAATGAGGTTAACTGAAAAAACAGTATTTTCTATGAGACATTAGAAGTTTGCCAAAATCCCTTAAGCTGGTCATGAGAGGATGTATGTTGCACTTCAGTCAAACAAATTAATCACTTAGGTTTAAAAATCTGAATTAAATAATTTTTCTCACAACAGTTCACTACTAATCCCACCTGAACTACAACAGCAAATTGCTCAACTGCCTTACAACTATTTTTAAGGACCAGGCTCCCATGCCAAACAGGGCATCCCAAGATGCACTGTAAGAATCTCCCCATGTAACAGTCACAGTACAGAAGGGCACATTCAGAGCAGAGCATCTCCCACTGGAGTAGAGAGAACTGGGGAATCATACTGTTTCTATCAAGAATTCATGCAGATGATCTGTTGCAATTTTATCATTCCTTTTTTATTTTGGCAAGAACAAAAAAAGCTGTTGTGCAGAGCAGAAACAGAAAAACTTAAAGAGTCTGGGTTTTTGGTGGTGCAGATGCTAGTTCTTAAACACTGGCAGGCACATGTGGCAGCCGACCCTCAGCAGTGGGTGACACTTTTTTGGCTACTGCAAAATTGTGTGGCCACCTGACACCGATATCTCTACCCCACTGACACCTTGGGTCAAGTGGCCAGTGAATGTGGGGATCAGTACATAAACCCTTTCTTCTTAAGGGATAAAAATGAAACCCCCAGCTTGTAAGACCTTCTAAACCCCTCTTCCCCAGCCTGGTTTCAAGGCCAGCCACTTTGCAGAGTGCAGACTCAAGGGGATGAGTCCATCTCTCACTCCATTCACTGATGGTAGAAATTTCAGTCCAGAGTTTTCAAATCCAGCTCATTCAGGTATCTGCTAAACTGAAGTGCAAGAAACTCAGATTTAGAAGTTGCAGTCTTCAGCTCCCCAAACCGTTATGCCATGGCATCTGTTCAGTTCAGATTGAAAAATACAAGTACAGAAACCGTACACACCCCAAGTAGTCTCTTATCACTGCATTAAAACCTGTTTTCACTGCATCTGTGTTTTCCATGTCAAAATACACACCAGTTCCTCCTGAATATATTAATGTATTATTCTTCTTCAAGGACACAGAGCTCATTAGTACTCTGGGAACTGTACAAACCTTTTAAGGAACACTACTTTTGCTGCTCCTACTCCTGAGTTTTACCATTTTACCCACAGTCATTAAATTCTTGCTGTGCATAGGACATCATACAGCATTAGCTGCCTGCTGTTTACTCAAGCACTTGTGATAAAAACACAGTCACTTTACGTCAAACTACGTTAGACTGGTTAAAAAAAAAAGCACAAAATTAGAAAGAAAAAAAATGTTCCCAGAGCCAAGTTCCAAGTGCACCAGCTTAATGCCACTGGCTGAAGTTTTGATCTAAGTTATGACTGCAACAGCTAAGACTAAAAACAGCAAGGCAGGCTTCTCCAAGTTGAGTCACCATCCCGGGAATTATTTAGAAGATGCGTAGATGTGGCACTGGTGGACATGGTTTAGTGGTGGCCTTGGCAGTGCTGGGTTAACCATTGGCCTCCATGATCTTAAAGGTCTTTTCAGACCCAAATGATTCTATGATTCTCTGTTTATCTGAAGCATTCGATAAGCTCCTGTTTACAGGCTGTTCCCATTGCTTGCTCTCAACAGTGAGTTCTCCAGCAGCTGTTTAGCTTTGACACACTTGGACATGCAAAAAAAAGTTGACAAAAAGCCAGAGGAAGTCCAAACAGCGCAACACCTTGCAGAGAATCTGGACAGAAAGCTTCAGGTTGCCTTTGACCTCTTCCGTACCACTACAAATGCATTTTCTAGGTTCAAAATACAGTTCCTATTTAAACAGAAAACTGAGGAGAAAAACATCCAAATAACAGTTGGTAAACACTTCTACCTGAAGCCTAAGAGCATGCTATCCTGGGCATGGGGGGCAAAGTCAGGCACTGTGGGCTTGATAAACAGTGAGCAAGTGTTTCCATAGGAAAACCGTAACACAACACAAAGCGTTAACCAGAACATCCTCCTAAGCACAAGTGAAATCACTTACTTCATCGGACCCAGTACGCGGCTGTGCCTGCGCTACAAACGCTGCTGTGCAGCGCTCTGAACCCGAAAGCAGGGAGAGCAAACCGCACCTACCATCACACAGGCGGGCAACAACCCCACTGAGACAGCTCACTGGGAAAGGCTGGACAACCAGTCAAGCCTGTCCTCTGCTCCAAAGCCAACGCAGAGCGGCGGGAGCAGAGACAGAAGCAACAAGCCAGCAGCGGCAGCCAACTTCCGTAGGACAAGGACGTGCCCCGGCTCCACAGCCGCCTTCAGCCCAGCGCAGCCCGCCGCAGCCGCCCCCCGCAGCCGGGAGGGCCGGGGTACCCGGGCACCCCGCTCGCTGCCCCCTCGGCCGGCAAAGCCCAGCTCGGACAGAGGCGGGGAAAGGGGGGTGTCACCATAAGGACCAGAAAAGGGGTGATGCAAGCACGCGCCCCCGAGGGGGCTGCCAGGTCCACGGAGGGGGGTGGGTGGGTGGGGGGGGTGGGTGGGACGGAGGGAGCCTCCCTTACCTGCCGCAATACTGCTCTGCTACCACCGCCGCGTCCCAACCACCGCCCGTCTGCTGCCGCGGGGCGGATTTATAGCCCGCGCCCCGCCCGCCGGGCGGCGCTGCCCGCTGCCGCCGCCGCCGCCGCCTCCCCGCCGGGAGCACGGGGCGGGCCGCCTCCCGTTTCGGGGCTCCGCCTGGCTGTCCCCGCGCCCCACGGCTCCCCCAGTCGCCCGCAGGCTTTTACGGCGGCTGCAGCGTGGATGCCCGGTCTGCACGGGGTCTCTGAATATCAGCGAGGAACAGCCGCCAGCCCAGGTCCCCCTTTCATCCAGGTCGCGCAGCCCGGCTGGGGGGACACTCACCCCTGGCATCCCCTTCCTGGGCGAGCCCTGGGAGCATTGAGCGGCCGAGACCGGCCACCCTGCTTCCCGAAGCGTTACCGGGCCGATAACAAGGGGTTTCGCCCCAGTTCGGTGGGGAGAGGCCAGCGTGTGCAAAGGGGTTTGCCCTAGGACCGAAAGAGCAGCACTCTTGGGAAAAGCTGAGCAAAGGATCGCGACAGCAGGGTCCTGGCACAGGTGGTCAAAATTGTGCAGATGTATGCACTGCTGCAGAAAAATAAGGCTATTTACCAGATCCTGAATTGCGAAATTGTACACTCATATATTAACGTGACCACTAGGAAAGAATTCTGATTGCAGTAGAAAGAAAATGCCTTCGCACATTTCTGATGAAGTTCAGAGGGTGCAGCGGGTGCTGCACCATGCTGTGTGAGTTTCCCAGCAAACAGTTCTTTGGCAAGAAGCGCAGCTAATCGTTTATTCCAAAAAGAGGCCCCAGCCTGCTGAGTAAAGAATATCTCTATATACACAGTTCTGCGTGTAGCCACCCGCTAAGGGGACGGTTAAACTGTGACAGCCTGAGCTGCTTTTTCTGTGGCTTTTCCATAAAACACGCCCATGTGTGTGATTTCACTCAACAACCTCACTTTTACGGCAGCTTACTGTGACCCAAATGATGAAATCCACAGCATGTTTTCATTCTCCCTTATGCAGTGGCCTGAAGAGGAAATCAGAAATTCCTGAAACTCTGAAACTGTTCCTCTGTTTTCTCAGCTATACAATAAGTTTATTAAGTCTAGTCTATAAAAGCTTGCTGCTGTTCAGATGCATACTAGCTTCTCTCGTCCTAACCCAGCTTCTGCACCTGAGTCAGAAAGTGCTGCCTTTGGAAAAAGAACCCTGGAAGCCTGGTTCCCTTTTCACCATGAAATAACGGGAGACCATGTTGTGTAGCAATAACTATTACGAAGTGTAGAATAAAGGAAATTTCTTATCATGTTTTCTTGCTTCTGATTAGTTAATGTCCGGAAGGATGAAAAGTATTGCTAAAACAACACAAGAGAAGCATTTGTCATTCTAAGACAATGCTGCTCTGTGTGTGCTTTGTTTTTTGAATCATTATTGTCTGACCTTTTTCATACTCATTTTAAACTGTGTGGCCAGGTAACCAATGAAACCGTCACAACTAATTTCATTTCCAACTGATCCTATTTTGAAGTCGTATCTTCAAAACTGTGTCATCAGATCACTGGCTTGCTATGTTTGTTGTGGAAGATCTGTCTAGCTCAGTGTACCGGAGTTACGGAATGAGTGCAAGCACTAGAACCAGAGGATGGGCTTGACTAATTTTCCAGCAGATTAATCCTTCCTTCATCTGGTCATGAAACAAAATCCTAGCTCAGAAACATTCAGTCCTTCAGAAAACAGATCTGGGTCAGTGTCTGAACTGTGTGGTTTGGCCCATCCTCAAGCGGTTTTTCAGTCTGCTGTGCTTGGCTGCTTTTTGGGGAAGGGGCTGAAAGCTCCAGAGATTCAAATGGAATGAGCTGTTCCCCGTGCACTAAATTCAGACTTTTGCAGTAAAAACAAATACTGAGTGTGGAATGAACTGGAGAACTGGAATAAAGTGTTTTCTTTTGCTTTGACCTTTGCATTTTGTTTTCTCATTTAGATCACATGCAGTGTTGGACCCTCAAAAATGTTGCAGACAGGCAGGTAGAAGCCCCCAGGAGTCAGTAGCTGCTAGCCCACATGAGTAGGAAAGCCTGGAAATGTATGAATCCAAATGGAGCCTTCATGCGCTCAATCACACTTCCTAGCTATTTTGCTAGCTATGACATAGTGATTTACAGCGTCTTTTGAGGGTGATTGGTGGATTGCAAAAGAAAATGAAGTCATTCCAAAAATCCAAGTATTTTACTATGTGAAGATGTAATTGCTAACGTTTGCACTAGAGAGCCAAATCCTGCCATGTGCCAGAAAGGAGCACAGCTGAAAGCTTGGGGAACGTCATTCCCCTCTGCCTGAAAGAGTCTACATGGAAGACAGGTAGGGAAAACAGGAGTTTCAAGTCTTAATTTGCCAGAGTGGCACCGCTGACGCTGCAACAGCCACAGCCTCTGTGAGTTTTCACCCTGTGCTGGGCTGCACGACGGCTCACGCCACACTCCCATAGCAGCTGAGTGGCTCACGTACCAGTATCTGTACGTGTACAGGCGTGTGTACTTTAGGAACCACTTGCTAGGGAGACAAGATAAGCTGCCACCCATGTGGGCCCACTGGAAATCTAAGGAGTGCTTCCACTGTAAATATTATTTTATTTAATAAACCAGCTCTATGCAGCTGGCATGCACTTGTCCTTTTCAGAAGAGCATCTCTACAGGGGGTGGCTGCCCAGCCACAGACGTCCATTCCTCTACCAGCGAATGGGCTGTTCAAATGAACCTGAAAGCACAAACCCTCTCCAGTGCTCTCTGTGGCTTTCATTTGAGATCACAACATAGGTCTCAGAGATTTTTAAGAGTGAAGTAAACAAGTACGTGATTTATTCTTTCATTTTGTTTTACTAAACTGGGTTATTGTGGGTATGCACACACACAAAGACACGTTGGCACTGATAAGGGAAATGGCATACTTTCATGCTAGAGAAAGATTGATCATACGTGCTGAGCAGAAACCTGCCTATTTGTTCCAATACCTGGAAGTAACAATATTTCAGCATTTGAATAGGACTTCAAAACCATTAACTAATCAATGCTTATAAGGCTCCGGTGGAGAGAGGGTCGTGCAAATGAAGAATCACCAGAGCAGAGACTTGATCCAAAGGCCACTGAAGAGTAGCGATTCCATCTATTTCAGTGCTATGGAAACAGATTTTAATTACAAGACTGTTCTTCTCTCCTTTGACATTATATTTCTTGCCATGCCAGCATTAAGAGAGGAAATATCAGTTGTGCTGCAGCAGCAAAGAAGGAAAAAGAATTGAATAAAGTAGGAGTGCAGCATTATTTTTTGCAAAAAACGTGCATTTCTTTAGAAAGATTTCTGCACACTGTTTACATTTAAGCAGTGGTAATATTATTAGTCATTGCAGAAGTTAACTGGGTGTTCCCTTTTTCTTACTAACAATACAGCAGGGATAATTTTGGATTAAGTTACATGTTTTATGAAAAATATACTTGATGTTTGCTGACTCATGTCAAAAGAATTCCCTCTGTGACCCATCTACTATCACACCCCATCCACTGGGAATTTTATTCTACTACAGCCTTTTGTTGTTGCCTTTGGATCCCTTGATGATGCTGACATGTAGCCATATGGATTGGTTATCCCTCCAAAAATTATCCAATGCAGCTTTGAACCAAGGGCAATGACCTCAATAAAAATATAAATAAATAACACCACAGGCTGCAGATTCACATGCCCTTGTCAGAGATTTGCCTGATATTATTCATATCCCCACATAAGTACTAATTTCCAGTTTGGAAACTGCTTTTGGCAAGTTTATCTGCTTCAGCAAAAGCATAGATGTGGGGTGAGTCATTTCGTTGGTCTTGCAATACAAACTTCCTGCCATTTGCAAAGGAAGTAGACTTGTTTAATGTATTTTGGAAGACCAGGGTTCATCTGTAAGTTCATTTGATGGATGGAGGGGATGAGGGTTTGCTTTTGTTTTGCTTTGTTTTGTTTTGAATAGGTATGTCCCTTCAGGAGGATTTTGGTGGAGTGTTTTACCAAGGGGAACATTTCTGTAGGAAGTTCTGGGGTGGAATCTTTGAGCTAAATCCACAGCAGGACTGAGCTGTGGAGCGACAGGGCTGCCTGGCCCCGCATTCGCCGCTCAGGCTTTCAGTCTAATGCACGCAGACAACTAAGTGCCGGAGAACTGGGTTTCTGAGAAGTCAACGTGATGAGTGGTAAATGTTAAAGCTAGCCAAGAGAAAAAGCCAAGAGAGACAAGGACTAAAATAGATTTTACGTTTATTTCCACATAAGGTTTTTGACTGAGAGTTCTCTCTGAGAGACGAATACCTATGGTCAGCAAGTGCTTTCTCTGGTACCACTTCACAGTCTGTAACCCACAGACAGTGCAGGCATCTGAGGGACTTGCGTTTAGATACTGTGCTTAGTCAGCTGCGTTTGAGCACAGGTCTTCTGCTTACCAGGAAAAAGTCTTAACCACAGTTTACAGGGTCATTATATACCCATTGCACATTTTGCTTGCATTTCTCCTGTTGGAGCTAATGCACTTTGTAAAAACAATGGCAGTTCATCAATCCAGGCAGGAAAAAGGAAGAATTTGGTTCTACAGCTCACAGATGTCATTGTGAAGGCGGAGAGATAGTAGTTTCATATCCCTGCTACAGCTGGAAGGGGAATTGGGACTGGCCATATACTTCCACTGCTCCTCCAAACAGAAAAGACTCACATTATAATATCTAGATTAAAACCTGTCTCGCGCACCAAGAACTCACAAAGAGAGCCATCATTTTCAAAGCTGTCTTTTGTGCAAAGATTAAGCCATCAGGGACTCTCTGAAACTTGCATGGAGTAAGACAGAAGGGAAGAATTCCCAACTAGGGTTACAGTTAAGATCTAGAGCAATTCCTCTTCCAAGGGTGACAGTGGTTTCACACACATCAGGTGGCAAAGCGCTTCCTGATTTGGTGGCAGCCCAACAGGGGTTTTGAAGATCTCAGTGGCGTCTGCATTTCGAATTAAGGAGGTTCAGGTGAATTCAGCTTGCACATTCATAACAACCAAAGTGCAATGACTACCGCTAATTATCTGTCCTGATGTAGTTGCAATTTATCCACTCAGAGGGGTTCTTTGTGTTTCGCTCCTTTGTCACCTGCCTGCCACTGGGCAGAGGAAGCAGTACAGTACACCATGGCTCATGAAGATCCCCGTAATTGCTAATGGCCCCAGCACGATGTGTGTGTCTTGTTTGCCCAATGATTGAAACAGAAAGCTATTTGGGGCTGCTGGAAGATCAAAGAATTAGCTTTATAGGTATCTGATAGCCCCCTGCATAAGTTTATTTAGTCCTTCTGGAGGAACGTTGCACTCTTCAGACCTGTCCACCTGTTAAACACACACGTACACACCTGTATGTACAATCATATAGAGCTTGTTTCCTTAGGGATCTATACTAAAAATACAGATAAATACAATAAGTTCCCTTACAGATGTAGCTCTACTGAGCTGGCATGAGATATTACTCTTTTTTTTATTCATGTTGATTTTTTTCATAGTCAGCTATGAGCAGGCAAGGAAGTAGAGAGACCTGTTTTAACTGTGAACGGGAAGCAGTGCCATAAGCCTACACAGCAGTCAGAGGCAAGAGAAATGGAGCCCTGAAAGACTGTAAACTAGGGGGGATTTTCCTCAACTGTCTCAGAGGTAGGTGGTCTTCTCCATCCCATTCCTGACAGGAAACTTTACGTTTATTGGAAAGGGTTTACTCTGGCTAAAGACAGCCAGTTAGCAAGTACTGCCTTCAGCATTAACAACTATCCTTTGACATTTCTTTTCTTTCCAAAATGACCCACAAGAAGACAGGCCTCACACAGGTCATTGATTCAGTTTCTGAAGCACTGGATGAGTAAAGAACTTAGCAGAACCCAACTGATGCTCACAGGTGCTCATCTACAACTTCTTGCATTTATAATCCTCCCTCAGTCTGCCTGGCCAACACCTTGGGGTGTCAGGGCTCTCCATCCCCATTCACTAAGTGGGGAGAATCTGACCAGCAATTGCAACCGCTTTTGTCTGCTGCAAATTCAATGCAAGTTTAAAGAAGCACTTTTATAAAAGCTTGTAGTTTATACAAACTTTCATAAAAGCTGCTTTCACATACTAGAAAACGAGGATTCTATATACTTGAGCATTATGAGGAAAACCCTTCTTACATCCACCCTAGAGGCACAGCATGAGGGAGTTCAAACAGAACTCATTTGGGGCCTGCACAAGCAACTTGAAGGAGACTTTAAGTCATTTATGTCAAACAGACTTTGCAGCAACCTGTTCTTTAGCAAAAAGGTATGACCAAGGAGGTGCTGGCTATGAGTGTGTGCTCTGATAAATTATGCCATTCGAAGCAAGAGATCACAGGACTTTGAAGCCACCAGAAAATCTCCTGTTTCCACTTTGTTGCGGGTCACATCAGCTGATATGCCTGCAACTCCTGTGCCGACCAGGGAAGAAGGCACCAAAGGCAATTTGGCATCTTTTTGATTCTCTGTGGTCACTATTTGTCTGAACAGAATTGCTCCAAAACTGAAGTTCAGGTGTCTCACTCTCTCCCTTTAGTCCCTATCTTTAGTTATTTTTTATTATATCTTTATATATATTCTTATCTATATTATTATCTTTAGTTATTTTTAAAGAAGTTCCTCTACCAGCTAGAAATCTGGGAAGAATGTCCCTCCTCATCACCTCCTTCTCCCACTCGCTCTGGCTGAGGCGTTGCCACACACTCAACTACATAGCCACAGGTGCATGCGTGTGTACCAGAATCTTTCCCATTCCCTTTTCCACAGCCTTTCTGAAGGAACATCCAAGTCACATCTCAGCTGAACTTTTGAACCCCCCAAGGCTGAGAAAGCTTGAATACAAGCAAAAACATGCTGGTGGGTGCCTATCGGTTTGAAGAACAGCTAAGCAACTACAAGTCAGAACTCTGTCTTCACTTATGTCTGATAAAGAAGAGCTGGTAAAAGGCCTGATCGTTGTCTAATCTTCCTAATGTAGTAATGTTGTATGTGCTCTGCTTGAAAATGCACTTAAAAGTATATGTCCTTTTGCCCTGAGCACACATTTACATAGCAATAACACAGCCAAGCAATTAACTAAAAGAAAGTCTGGTTCTGCAAGACCCTAAATGACATGTATCAGTTGCAATCAGTTAGACGACTACAGTTTTCTAAAGATTTTTTTTGTTATAAATCCTGCTCTTACAGCTTTGAACCCAAAGTTAAAGAAGCACAAAGTAATTTTGCGCATTGGCACTGTGTACTCAGGGCTGACCACTCCAACAGGCCTGGGACCACCTGGGACCACGTTCATGGTCTTGTGCTCCTGTGCATAAAATACAAACACCTATCAAACATATACCTCAGATTTCTCCCCTGTCTTGTGTTGAGGCAGAGAAGATGGATGTTGGCTCACTTCTTACAGAAGTTTTAAAGAGGCTGCCACAGAGGAGACTGGACACTAACAGCAGGTTTTGATTGCAGTCCGCTTCAGGGGTCACTTTAGGCATCATTTGACAAAGACCGGGAGTGCCGCCTTAGGACAAAGTAATGGAGGGAGTAGGGGACAGGAGAAGAGAGCAATAGGTAAGCTGACTGCAGCTCTTGCAGCAAAACTAGATGTGCTGTTTTTGCCAGCCATTTCTAAACAGTTGCTCAGAATCAACCAACCAGCTCTAAATCAGCAGTTCATTCATTTAGTAGCTCTAAAGGCTGCTCCCTATTAAACAAGACATGGTAAATCTGTTTCAGATTAGCAAATCAAATGAGTCACAAAAAAAATCCCACTTTGGTGTTAAGTTTTGGCCTTTATGAGCAGCATCTCAAGCAGATGCCGTGTCCATACTGCTAAATATAAAAGGGCCAAAACCCGGTCTCTGGCCCCAACACTAAGTGGCATGGCCCAGCGTGGGCTTCATGTCCGGACCAGCCCTCTGCGGCCAACTGACCCCACACACATCGTATGGCACTTGGCCCTGGCTCTCTTCTGTGCTGCAAGTGGTGTCCCTATGGTCCTAAGACATGATCATTATTTTTTTTTTTATGTGTTTTTGAGTTCAAAGGCTCTGAAATAATCTAAGGGCGGTGTTGCAACCCACAAGAGTGATGTCTTTATGGCATGAAGCTGAAGGGCTGTGTTGCATACCCCAGGGTATGCATGAGGCCATATGAATGTGCCGAGCGTGATGGGACAGCCTTGGGGGACTGTGTAGGCTGGAGCTTGGTCTTTTCCATACTGCCTGTTGACAGCTCCAGGGAAGAGGCCAGATCAGAGCCAAGGAGCAAAATAGCAATTAAGTGTGTGGGCAGTCAAGGGTGTGGGTGTAGAGCTCACAGCCTGTCCCCTTTTAGCCTACACATACCCAGAGGAATGGAGCAGGCTCCTCTTGAGGTTTTATCATCATGTGCATCCAGCTGGAATTAGAGACTGAACAGAGGACAGCCCCCACAAACATCTGAAGCCCTGAGTGCTCCTCAAGAACTTCTCACTAATGAGGAATTGCAGCAGGTGAAGCACCACCTCTGCTGGCAACCTCTGGGTAGGTGGAAAACACTGGGAAATTTCAACAGCATTTCAGCTTCTGTCTGCCTGAAATTTGGTGCCAAAAGGAAGACAGTAGTCTCATTTCTCACAGCAGCTGAAGTTTTTGAAGTGTTAAACAGCTTTCAGTTAACTCAAGAGCAACTCCGAAAAAAATTACAACAAATATACAGAGACTTCCATAAAGAAAACATAACTATTGATATTTTTTCAGAAAGAAAAAGCAAAAAGAAAGTGAAGGAGTTCTCAAGATACCACAGAACAGAGAGAGAACAACTACAATCCAAATCTTAGCGCTGAGAAAACTTACTCAGCCTAAGGTGAAAAGAAGGAGAGAGGCTCTATGCTGTAGGAATCATCCAGCTAGTGAAACCAGCAGAGATGAGTGATTGCCAAGTTGATGTCTATCATCTGCAAAACACCATCTCAAGTAGTGGAGGTTCCTGACAATTAGAAAAGGGCTGCTGATTGAAAGACCAGCTATGTGAATGAAGAGCGTGGTGTATATTATACACCTTGTCTCTGGTAACATTTTTTACACCATCACCCACAGTATTCTTATTTTCAAGTTGAGAAAGTATAGAACGCGTGAGTATGGCTTGAAAAATGGCTGCACTGCCAGTGCTAAGGTGTGTAATAATCAGTGGCTTAATATCCAGCTGAAGGCCGGTAACAAGTGGAGTGCCACAGAGGTCCAACATTATTCAATGTCTTCATCAGTGATTTGGATAAGACCAGGGGTTGCACCCTGCAGCAAATTCAAGATGATGCTCAGTGAGGGAAAGTGATTGATATACCAAGTGACAAAGCTTTAACCCAGAAGGACTTTGAGAAACATGAGATTTGTGCCAACAAGAACTTCTGAAATTCAGCAAGAAGTGCAGAGTTCTGTGCCTGGGGTGGAATAACCCCACACATTAGCACAGGTGGGGAAATGTACAGCAGAGACTTGATGAAAGGGAATCTTGGGTGTGTGGTTGATGCCAGAATGAGTAAAAGGCAATAGTCTGCCCTCATTACAGGTAGTACAAATTGCACATTGAGTTACATCAGGGGAAGCATGCCCAGCAGATCCAGCGAAATTATCATCTCCTTTACTCATCCCTGGTGAGACCAGTTTTGGACCTACCAGCATGTCAAGAACCTTAAAAAAGCTCATCAAATTGCTGCAAATATATTTAGAGGGGTAAAGCACGTGACCTTCAAGAAGAAAGTAAGGGAGCTGGGCTTGTTTAGTCTTGGCAGCAGGAGACTCTGGGGTGGTCTAACAGCAGCCTACATCTATTTGAAAGGAAACTGAAGGGATGATGAAACCAAACACCATTCAGAAGTGGCAGAGAACATCATGGGGCAACAGCTACAAGTTGTGGCTTGGGAGGTTGAGATTAGATAGAAGTTTAAGATACTAAATTAAAACTAAGGAAACAAAAGTAAGTTCTGCTCGTTGGAAGGAGCAGGCCCAAAGGAAGGCCAACATAGGAAGGCATAGAGTAGATCACAGCAATATTGGGATTAATACCATAAACCAGAGTGAACAATCAAGGGTGCCAAGACTGCTTAAAAAGCCGAACTCTGGAGGCTTCATCTAACTAGCCAAAATAACCAGTTGCTGGTCTGAAATGCTACAGTGCAGCATGGCCCCTGGATATGGGATGCATGCTTAGAGTTTTAAAAACCCAAGGCAGAAATTAGAGGCCTAGGTTCTGAGTTACTGTAATATTCCAGTTAGCAGTAAATGGAGTTATCCTATGCCCAAAGTGCAGATGGACTTACTGCTTTTCTAAAAAAGGATCAAAGATGTGTCTTGCAAGAACAAATAGAGTTTTGGTAGTAAGAGAGAGGAACAATCTAGGTTTAGCTGTGGGTGTGGAAAATTCTGGGATTTTTTCTACAGGCGACTAGTGCATATGACATTTAATGTCATTGCTAGATTGAACAAACTAGACCCTACCAAAAAAATTCAGAGAATAATTTTCAGATTAAAAAGCAAAGGCAATTTTGGAAGAACAGTGGTCACTGCCAACCCATGTCTTAATGCTCAGAACAAGTATCTAATAGAGCAAACACCCGAGGTTTAATGTGAGCAGGTCAACCTCATTTAAAACCTGCAGACATTGTATTCGATTTTGAACAAAGAGGTGATCAACACTGACAGAGCTACACCGGAGGGTGGGCTTTAGATCAGAAAACATTGAAGAAGGTTATTGGTAGGGGGTGGCTGCACAGCCTATTTCCAGCTGCAGCTGTCACCGTAAAGGGAAGAGCTCACTGGCGAATAGAACTTGATTCAGAGGCACCAGGCCGGCGAGCACCAGTTGGAGCAGGAAGGAATTCAGGTGATTATGCTGAGGACAAGGACATCACAACTGCTGAAGACTCTCAGAGCTGTCTTGGGGGGTATCCAATGAACAGAGATAGCAAAACATCCTAAGGCTTGCCACTTTTACAAAAAGTATAGGCCAAGGAGAGTAAGGAGGAATGACTGAAACCACTGTTAAAAGTTGCTGGGGAAAATGCATCTTAAATGTCTAGTTCTGTTCATTAGTTAGGATGCAGAAGTCCTTCTAGTTTCTATCCTAAGACAGCCTTGTTAGAAGATACAGTACTCAGACATATCATTTCTCTTTACTACATAGCGTACTATGTAGCTGGCAATGCCAGGCAGTGATCACAGCTCTGTGGGCATAAGCTCCCACTTTGTAGTGAAATACACGTGCACACATGCTGCTGCCGCCTCCCGCATCCTCAGCCCAGTGGGCTGATCACCAACAGCATCAAACTCAAAAAGCAGCTTTTCAGAAAGGCTGGGCAGCAAGGTTGTGTTTAGTCCTGTTATCTCATTGAACGCTGTAAGTGTCTGCCAGCATAACTGAGGATTTAATTTAGCTTTTCATCACGCAGTGCTGAGACACAGCATTTATGGGGGCAAGGCCACAGGCAAAGCTTTACAAATGTGGCTAAATATTCGTTAGCATTGGTATTACGTTGCTGGTAGAGCTAAGGTTAGGAACCTTGCTTTGCTGTAGTTTACTAAAAATGAATCTCCAGAGACCGCAGCCAAAACGCTCATTTTTGAAATGGTGAGGACATTCCTTATAGTCTTCTACACAGGGGACCAAGGACAGAGTTTGTGTCTTGAATACTTCAAGGTAATTACAAGTATTGGAGCTAGCACAAATATTAGTACTGTGGGATGAGTAGATGTTGAGTGCATGTCGATACGCTTTGCAGTAAGGCCTGAATGCGGTCATCTGCCCATGCATGGTCTGTGGTGCCGGGCAGCCGTGCAAAAAGGGAGAAACTAACCACCAGGAAACAGCGCCTTGTATCACGAAGCTTTCACTGGGTTGCCTCACCTTTGGAGATGAACACATCAGAGCCACGAGATCAGAGATTTGAGCAGGATGGTTAATACCGACTTCACTCTGGGACAGCCCTATGAACATACTGAAACAAAGTATTTTAAGCTCTGAGGCTCCATATCCGAAAAGACTGCCTGTACAACATTTCGCGTCCCTGAGCAAACTGATAAGGGATGACATGAAGAACATTTGTTACTGAATGTAAGATTTCCTGTTTAGCGTGCTTTCCCTGCTGGAATGCATTTACTGCATACATCACATCATAGGTTAGGTTATTTTCGTCTCAGAAGAAGCTCTTTAAAAATTATCAGAATTTAAAAGAGGACAAAAATCTGTTGGAGTTTTTATGGTCAATTTCCGAACATGATATCTCAAGTCATATTTGGACAGAACTTCAAAGCCATCTTGTCAAAAACTTAAATAAGTCCTGAAAAAATTCCTTAACTGAGAAAGCAAGCCTTGACCATAACCAGTTAACACATTGTGAAAAGCATAAAACTCTGTCTGCAGCAGGATTTAAAACTGTGAATTACAGTAAATTGGGGAACATGCTTTAAAATACATTTATAAAAACATGCTACAGTGTTAACGTAGCATGGCCAAAATCAAAAACCCTTAATGTATTGTTTGTCTACAAAACCATTGGCATATCTGATTTTTCCTACTAGGTTATCACTGTCATTAACTACAAGACACAAAAGCCTACAGAGGCCAAATTTAATCTCACGTTCTATCTGTGGCATTTGATGGAGGCTGGGAGAAGGGACAGGTCTTGCCTGCCCCGGGCAGCTGTGGAGCTGCTTTGCAGCAGTTTATTTTCAATGGTGAAAGGAGTTTTTCTAGTTTCTCTGTCTGTCACTATTAGAAACTCCAGACAAAGGCTGAAAGCAGACTCAAGCTGCCTGAGACCTGTTATTTATTGACCTTTCACCAAGTCAGTGGTTTTAGCTTAACCTCAGTCTCGGTCAAGCCAAAAACTCGCAGCAGACATGAAAGCCAGACCTCAGCCCTTCCTTTTACAGGTGTGACGATTTTCCAGGAAGGGTCCCAAGGACTCCTGGGCTACCTGCATGAGGCCCACCCAGTTCTCATGTACCACCTCTTCATAAGCTCAGCCAAGAGCTCGTGTAATGACAAGCTTGTGTGCTAACTGATCGGGTGATGGAGGGATCTGGTGTATTCTACCCCAAAACCACAAGATCGGTAACCTTGGCTGCTGGAAAGCTGCCCCACAGTGAAGTTAAATCCTTCAGGGCTTTTTCTAGATGACAGAATCCACATCCTTGTCGTGGACCCTCCTTCACACAAATTTGCAAGAGCAGCTTATCAGAATTGCTTGTCTAGGGAAGGTGCTGCAGAAAATGGAGCCTCACCTACATCCCAGTGGCTTCAGAGGAGTGTCTGGCTGTTGGGGACCAGCCACTGTCAGTGCTGCAGAGTAACTTGTACCCCCTGACAGGATGATCACGCAGGGCCAGCAGCATATTAAAAGCCCAAGGGGGAAAAAAACCCAAACAATGTGGCTCATGATAACTGCTGGTACCAAGTGTCCTGGGTTCAGCAGCTGCCAGTGCCTCTTAGAAGTCTGATAAAACAGAACTTTCTTCACCAAAAGGGGAAGTGTCCCTTTTTTTCCAGCAGCTGTAGTGTACTGAATTGGACATTTTTAGAGCCGCATGTCTGCGTGCCCATTGCCAACACCCAGCAGCTATATACTCCAGAGTTTTCCTGGCAAAGTATCAAACCTCCCTGGAATAATCTTAAGGGGCCTCAGTTAGTATGTTCCCTGGTACTGCAGAAGCGCTGAGCCAAGGCACAGGGGTGTGATTCTGAGTCTGCAGATCTGGTAAATATTTAAGGTTAGGATTAGCCACTATTTTTAAACACCTTTTTCTGATAAACGTTCACTCATGCTGTGACAGACAAAGCCCTTCTTGCAGTTAAGTAACAATAATGACTCATTGTTGTCATTGATAGGTATTTCTGTTTAAATACTTAAATCAGTTCCTTAATATGGGAAGTTTGCTTATAAAAGTGAAAAAGGAACGACATATCTATCCTAGCCTGAATGATTGGCCAAAAAACTGAGGTGCTTACAGTTGGGAGGAAAAACTGAACATCATATCAGGCACTTTACTCAATGTTTTTTTTATTTTGGATGGGGACAGATCCCTGTTTTCCTGATCATAAAAGGGAGGGATGTAGTAGCAGGAAGAGGGGGAAAAAACCAACCTGTGTATGTGTGTGGGATCTAGTAGCTGATCTAAAAGTCAACTTTGTGTTCTTCAGACTGTTTCTCACTTAAAGGATAAATGCAAAGGATAGCTGCTGGTTTTGAGGAAGTTTAGCTGCATTTAAGATGGTTTTAAGTCTAGGAAACCCCACTGAGGAAGCAGGTAGCCCAAATGACAAGGGCTTTGGGATCAAGATAGGTGATTATCACTGCACAGTGTAGAGGTAAACCAAGTAACTCTGAAAGCTGAGCATGTCTTTTTCTGTTTATTGGTTTATGCTCAGTTTACTGATGGTGTAAATATTTGCAGAAGAAAAATGGCGTAAACACCACAGGAGACGTGGAGAAGGCAGGCACAGATGTCCTAGAAAATGGGATGTGACCCTGCAAGAGACTAGAAGAAAGGTTTTCTGCCGGCTTCCTATAGAAAGAGGATTAGAGAATCTCAGGTGTTTTCTTGTATTTGTAACCATTTAAGTAGCAAAAGACTTCAAAAAAGATGTACCTAAAGCACTGCAGTACTGCATAAAAAGGGATTAAAAAATTAAAGATTAGATGAAAATACTACTGGAAGTACTGACTTACTGTATACATTTGAAAAAAACAGGCTGCTAGCCTCAAGGCTCTGAGTAAGAATCAAGGCTTTACCCTATTGACCAGAAACCAGAGTTGGAAAGAAATTCACAGCATTTTCCAAATATTACGCTTTTTCCCCTTATAGTGAGAAGGCTGCCAAGAAGTTTCTAGTGGAAAGAACAAAACCTGTATTTTCATATCAAATTATAGAAAATTAGAGTTTAAGGGGACTTGAAATAGGAATCTGTCTGCCTCTTTGCAAAAAGGATCAAGTAAAGGTAGCCATTCCCTATCAAGTTTTGTTTAACCTGCTTTAAAATCCTCCAGCAACAGAGTTTGGAGGTTCTCTAGGTAATGTCTTCTGAGATAGATTACTTTAAGAAATTGTTTTCTGGGTTTGCTTCCTGTTAGTTCTTTCTCTCCAGAGACTGAGGGCATTTGGAGAACAAATTTTCCTTGTAACATGTAACACTCTTGATAACATTTCCATGTACAGGAAAGCTAGAGGTTTTAGGACTTTCCTTCTCTCTGTGTTTCTGTGGCATTTCTACGGGCTGTCTTCCCCTTTTAGCATTTTGAAAAGCAAAACAAACTTTATTTTTAGAACATTTCCTCATAAATCTTATCCCCCAAAGTGCTTGCCAGGTTCACAGTTCTTCACTCAAGTGTCTCTATTTCCTTTACCTCTTTTCTAACATGCAGGGTCCAGAGCTGGCACTGAAATCTGGAAGTCAAGAGGTGCTGAAGGGTCTCTCCAAAAATGTGTTACTCAAATTCAACGACAGGGTTTACCTCCTGTGTTGGACTTACAGTAGTCTGGCTAGTAAGTCCCAGGGTGACATGAACCCAAGGATCATACTTTTTCGTATTCAGTTTGTAGATCCCATTCTGTGCTATTCCTGCCTTGCAAGCTTCTCTTCTTTTCCTGTTTAGACTATGATTTCTCATTTCTCTGTTTTTAATAAATTAATTAATTTAGGCAATTTCTTCTGTTTAATGAGATCATTTTGAGTGTTGAACCTGCCTGCACAGGTTGGTGCCAGCTGCTCATGTAAACTGGAATTCTTTTTTACAGTGATATAGATCACGAACTGAAAGGGGCTGTTTGATGTGCCATCCCTGTTGGGTAGCAATGACTGCACCCTGCTCTCAGTTGTACCACTGAATTCTGTGGTTGCTTCATAGCAGTTCTGTGTAGACCATATATCCCTGCTTTCCTTATAAGAATGTTATAATGAAGTCTTCCCCAAACTTTATCACAAATGCAATAAATTATGTCAGTCGCTTCCCTGTCATCAGCTGGATGAGTGTGGTGGATTGACCTTGGCTGGTTGCCAGGTGCCTACCAAGCTGCTCTTTCACTCCCCCTTCTTAGTAGGTGAGGGAGAGAAAATGGGTTGAAAAGCTCATGGCTTGAGATAAGAACAGGGAGGTCACTCACCAATTACCATCATGGGCAAAACAGACTCAACTTGGGGAAGATTCATTTAATTTATTGCCAATGAGTAAGAGGACAATGAGCAATAAAAGCAATCACTCACTGATTACCATTATGAACAAAAGGGACCTGACTTAGGGAAGATTAATTTAATTTATTACCAATTAGTATTAGAGTAGAACATTGAGAAATAAAAGAAAAACCAAAACCACCTTCCCCCATCCTCCCTTCTTCCCAGGCTCAGCCTCCTCCTGACTCATCTACCTCCACCCCCTCAGCAGCCCTGGGGAACGAGTTCATCCCACATTGTCTGTCACTCCTTTCTCCTTATGCCCTTCCCCTGTTCCAGCATGGGGTCCCAGCCATGGGACACAGTCCTTCATGAACTGCTTCCGTGTGGGTCCCTTCCACGGGGTGCAGTCCTTCAGGAGTGGGCTGCTCCAGCCTGGGTCCCCCATGGGCCACAGGTCCTGCCAGCAAACCTTCGTGTGTGTGGGCTCCCCTCCATGGCCCACAGCTCCTGCCAGGAGCCTCCCCAATGCGGGCTCTTCACGGGCTGCAGCTTCCTGCGGGCACATCCCCCTGCTCCAGCGTGTCCCCCCCGCCGTGGGCGCCGCGGGCTGGGGGGGAATCTCTGCTCCGGGCCGGGAGCGGCTCCGGCCCCTCCGGCGCTGCCCGGGGGCTGCAGGGCCGCGGCTCCCACATAACCCTACCCATCTCTCCTGCTGGCACAGATACATTTTCCCCCTTGTTACGTATGCTGGCCCGGAGGCGCTACCACCGCCACTGATGGGCTCGGCCTTGGCCCCCGGCAGGTCCATCTGGGAGCAGCTGGAATTTTCCCCATTGGACATGGGGGAAGCTTCTGGCATCTTCTCACAGAAGCCACTCCTGGCAGTACCCCCCACTACCAAAACCTTCCCACGTGAACCCTCTACAATGAGTTACCATGTCAGAGAAGAAGTTAAATTCCCTTAATATGCTTTACTCTTGACAAAACTCTGCTGGCCTCTTCTTAGCATTGTATCATCTTCCAGGTGCTCACAGGCCATTTCATAATTTGTTTCAGTAGCTTTCCACATTCAGCTGTATTCCTTGGATTTGTTCCTCTTCTCCTCTTCCACCTTCTTAAAGGCAGGTAGGACACCCATCCTCCATAAGTCCTCAGGGCTCACCTCGCTGCACTCAGTTTTTTAAAGTTCCCTCTTCTAAGGATTTTTCTGGGGAAAGCAAGTAAACATGAACACACTTGGTGACACACTTGCTGGTCCCAGTTACCCACCTCTGTGTTCCTCTTTTTTCCTAAGGTTTTTCTATGGGCAGTGTTTAGGAGCTGTCTCTTTCTCCAGTCTAGATTGTGCCTGTTCCACATTTGAATTCTGCACAAGGAGCCAGAGTTTTTGGCACACTCTTGATTGACTTTTGATAACACAGCTCCTGCTTTAACAATCTGCCATTTGTCATAACCATGCAGTTAGCAACAAAAGGTCTCTGTTAAATGTTTAACGTCAGGCACAATCCCAGCAATCAGAGCTGGTAGACTGAGGAGCCCATGCAGCATATGAGGTAGGAAGAAGCCAGAGAAAAAAACAGAAAAAAATGTGGTCTAGGTTCTGTATAAATACAGCTGGATGCTTTATTATCTTTAAAAGTGGAGGATTTCCCTTTGGTAGTAGAAATTGGAAATCTAATGAGTGTGAATATTCCACTTAGTAAAATAAAAATTGCAAATCACAAATATCTTCTGTTGTACTCTCCATAAATATGTTTGGATCAAAAAAAATCAGCAATACCCTAGAATAATTCCATGTAAAAGGAATCAATTACAACAAACCCATTGGTTAGAATTAATTTTCATTAATCTGAAGCAACGTTTGTAACAATAGTGACATTTCTTTCTACAGCACTGTTGCTTTACAGGGCAGAATAAAACTGCACTGCAGTCAAGATTCATCTGTTACAAGAAAAGTTTCATAAAGACCATATAATGAAACTTCACTTATAGACAGGTTTTTTTGTTTGCTTAGTAAATTTATTTGGGAGGGATGGGGGCATTTGGTATGTATTGCTCTCTCAATCTGGAAAACAATTATCATAGGTTATCCAAAGAGTATAATAAAAAAGTGGAAAAAATGTTCAGGTTGTTTTGAGGTGATCTGAAGAAGCCTTTTAAGGTTGCAGCTTGCCTAATAAGTGTGGTACTGATAACCAGTAAGTAACAGAAAATAAAATCCTCAAATCAAAGCTAAGGTGAAGTGAAAGGTCTTTAAATTCTTAAAAACAGGGTGCCAGTGAAGAGTGGAAGCACTTCACATAAAACTTCATTTTGGGGGAATCAGTGGTGTAAAAAGTGCACAGTTCGTAACAGCATTTTGTGTTTGTATCACTAAATTGTGCAACCGAGGAAGGATTCAGCAACTGATGGCCACCTATACTGCCCAAGAAAAAGCAGAATGCCCTTTAGGATGGTAATATTCCTTAATCAAGTCTTGTTTAAATGAACTCTCTTCCCAAAGGGATAAGATTTGGGTGACTGTTTCAGGGCATCGTATTAAAGTGCTTTGTTTATTGAACGCTTTTGAAACAGCTTGGACCAAAATGCATTTCTGCTTCACAAAATGTATCTGGACCAGTTCCGTTACCCTCCCACTTGCTGAAGCCCACAGGACTAAATGGGTGTAACAAAAGAATTTGGCCATTGACCTGCAACTCCAGTGACTCATACTGGATCACGTAAAACTGTCTTTCTGTTAGAGACTGTAACAGAGGGCTGCTGCTAATGTTGAGCTTCCCTGCTACCACACAGCATGTGGGAGGCTTCAGGGGCAGAGACCTTTCCAGCAGATCACAGAATCACAGATAATGGTGGAAGCTAGCAGGGATCTCTGGAGGTCATCTGGTCCAACCCCCCTGCTCAAGCAGGGCCAGCTAGAGCCAGTTGCCCAGGACCATGTCTAGGTGTTTTTTGGAAATCTCTAAGGAGGGAGACTGCACCTCCCTGGGCAACCTGCGCCCGTGCTCAGACACATCCACAGTAAAGAAGAATTGTTTCCTGATGTTCAGTTGAAATCTTCTGTCTTTTCAGTTTGTGCCCATTGCCTCTGGTCCTGTCAGATTCACTGCAGAGCTGAGGGAAGGATGAGAAGTGGTCTGGCTTGGAGACAAGGCAGGCTGTGTTGTATCACCAGCTGACTTCTCTTCCAGACCCAATATTCAGACATCATACTTCTAGATTTTACCCTATGACAGTCCTTGCTTATGGGGCTGGAAAGCCCGTGGGAGTTTTGATCAGAGGGTCTCCAGTTCCATGAAGCTGGCTTGGTATGGAGCTGGCTGGTTGTTCAGATCCCCATCTTTGCAGGTGCTGTCCACAGTGCAGACAGACAGAAAAGTCCCTATCTGGGCACTTGCACTGGGGTCCCTCGGTGATGTTGCACCCCTGAGCCTGTTTTCCCTGTGCAAGCCTGACCATATGCTCCAGCAGATGAGCTGTTCTGCTGCGGGCAGGGAGGAAGGGGAGGGGTGTCTCAAGTGAAATCTATCCATGTTTGCCTGCCTGGGCTTTTGTACCATTCTCATCTCCTTGTTTCTTTTTTAAATCCTCTCACCTGGGATGTGTGGAAGCATCGTAATTCTCCGTTCACGGGAGCAGAGAATATTGCATGGCCCCATGCATTTTATTTTCGGATATGAGGGTTGCATTACATATGAGGATTGCCTAATCCAACACATCACCCAGCCAAATTGGCCAACCATGTTACTGGAGGCTTTTCTTACTTTGCTCAACCAGTGAGCTAAATGCTTTCTCTCCCTGGAAAATTTATCAAGATACATTGTTTCAGAGAAAATGTTTTGGAAGCATCACCTCAAGTGGGGATTAAACTTCCTTTAACTAGGGTAATCTGGAACTGGAAAGGTGCACAGACATCCGAGAGAGCCTGGTGACATGTGGAAGTGTAAAGGTGAGACTGACTCATAAAAATGCACTCGGGGCCGTTTTACAACAGTAATCACAATGTATCTGATCCAAAACACAGCAGGATTTGCTTGCCCTCGGGGATCATTGTGTATGTACAGAGGAAAAAAAGGGCTTACATCTTTCAACACAAAATATTTCAGTATAAATAGCTCACAGGAACGCAGCTAATCTCTAAGGCCTTCTGTCAAACAGCTGCAGAAGAGGGAGGAGAAGAAAAACTTTGGGTGAAGGGCATCTTCAACATGCAGGGTGGGCTTTTCTGTAGCCTAAAAACCTCATGCGCAGTGCTTGGTTTCTGCATCTGAAAACCATGAGGGGTAATTACTTTAAGCAGGACAGCCTCTAAGAAACTAGGGACTGTGTCGTCTTTGTCCCCAAGTTGAGAGGACTGTAGAATAACCTCTGCACAGTTTGATCTCCCACCTGTGCTCTGGGGTTATGCCTGTCCTGTTAAATAAAAACAATCCAGGGAAGAGACTGAGACAATGAACATCTGACTGCCCACATTGCAAAACTGCATCTTCTTGCCCCAGGATCTGTTTTGGACTGATCCAGCCAGCTGTGCCCAAGACAAAATCCCGACATGGTGCAGGTGACACCTCCTCTGGGCAGCCTTCCCCACTGGCAGTGACGGTGAGACTGAACCAGATGCCTTACAGTGCCTTTATCATCATTCCCACTGTCTTCAAACACACAGGCTCTTGTGCTTTCCCCTACGTATGTGCCCTCAGCTTCATATTATAAAATCACCAGCCTGGTGGGCCTTGTGATAGGAGCCAAGGATCACTTCCTAGGGTGGATGAGTGTTTAGTGGTGTAAATACAGCCCCACAGGGTGATGTGGCTGGTTGCCTGTTACTTGGACTACTTTTCAGTGGAACTACAGCATTTTAAGGGCAGAAAGACAAACTATCAATCAGCTTGTCCATCTGCTATCAGCCACAGAAGGTTGTCTAGGAGGGATGCAAGGAAGAAGGTTGTCTAGAAGTCAAGCAAGGGCAGGCAGGTAGTGTGGGCTTTGTGTGTACACACCTTTGAGGTGCACAGCCTTTTAAGAACAGCCTAAAATTTCCATTCAAGCATAAATTTAAAATTATGAAAAGCATCTAAGCACAAATTTGTGAGCTAACCTCATAAAGGCCTTCCTTATGTGCTAGGCTGAGAGGGTCTACGGATCTGGTGCTAGGTCCTCGGGTTACTCAAACCAGGTGACCACAAAACCTCAGAGGATTGACCTTCTGATTTCCAAATATTTGTGAGAACAGTAATGGAAAACAGGGCATAGATTTCCAAAGGCACAGGGGAAAATGGGGAACACACCAGATTTCCTTTTTTTTTTTTTCTTAATTGCTAGGTACACGTGCAGAACACATGTTTTCCTTAGCTTTGCTTCAAGACACTTTAATTGGCAACATTTTACCCTGGGAAGAAGAGCTGACAAAGGGTTTGAAAATACCCTTTTCCATGGATGCCTTAGCTGGTGGTATAGATACTGAGTAGGTAAGTAGTGCAATGGCACAGTGGCTCTGAGGTCTCAGCATTTGTTGGTGTAAAGACAAAGTGGGGGGCACCCCTGGCAATCAGGTGGATCAGTAGTCTCAGTGCTTTCCTTCCACTGGGACTGTCACTGCTCCATGCAACGCAAGGGAGCCAAGCCCATTCCTGAGGTGGGCAGCAATGGAAGATGTTCTCATTCAGCTCCCGTAGCGATCCAGTGGTGTGACAGCTGCAAGCGAGCCAAATTGCTCGAAAGAGTTACAATACTGTGAAAGACAGTTTCTGCCAGTTTAGTTTGTCTCTGGTTGATATGCACACACTCTGCTGCTACAAAAAAAGAGATAAGGGAGCAGGTTCCTTCATTCCGCCACACTGGGAAGAGGTTGGCCTCCCTGCAGTTGGGCTCTCTGCAAAAGAGCCGGTCCTCCCTGACAATGGTGGTGGGCAGGGGTGCCCACATGTAAGGAAAGGCCAGGAGTGGCTTGTTAGCCTGTTTACCATTTCAGCTGCACAGGGACAAAGACTGCTCTATGTACAGCAGAAATATTGTGGAAAGTAACTGCCTGTAACTACCCACTGAGATATGCTCTACTTTTAGTTGAATCCCAGTGTTTTCTCCATTAAAAACATGATGCTCCATGGTAGGACACTGTGTTCAACTCCAGTATTGAACACAAGGCAGCAAAAGTGCATTGCATTGTGCAGTGAGAGGTGACCCTGCAACAAAACGAACCACTCTCAGAGGACCTGTGGCCAGGCCTCAGGAATGCCAAGCCCTAGGCTTTACATACGGAGTCCTCACAATGAAATTAAGATAAGATTTCCTAAACAGTGCATAAACATGAGCTCAAAATGCAGAACAAGGACTGCCTACCCAACAGGAAACACGAGGTGTGAGGTGCAGGGGCTTGTGCACTGCTGTCCTACTTTGGTTTTACGTGTCTGAAGCAGAAGAGGAATGGAATTATCACTGTCTGCTGCGGATGAAGACCTTATCCTGGAGAGCCAGGTGACTGCTTTATATGGGCTGTCCTGCTGGATCCAGGCACCTTGTACTCTTGGCTGTCCCATGACCCACTTCAAGAGGAGCACTGGAAGAGTGGCCCGTTCAAAAGTGTCTCACTTATTTTAGGGTACTTTCCAGACATGTAGAGGATGTGCTATACAAAAGGTGTTCCCATATAAAAGATGCTTGCCATTATTCATGATATATCAGCATTCCTGGTGCAAGCAAGAATTGTGCAGAACAGTTTTGAAACTGTTGAAGACAGTTTCTGCCTGCATATCCCATTTTTCTTTCCACTGTGGCCCAAACTGAACTTGGGGTATCCCTCTGCCTGCTTAGTTTCTAGATCCCGGGAATGTGTCTTCCCTTGCTGTGGCAATTATCAAGGCTCACAGTTCACTAGGTGCACTGGGCTCTAGGGATCTATGTTGGTTGAGCAAAGTGAAGAAATATAGGGTTTCTAGGCTTTGGCTGGTGGTTTTACATCTCTTTCAGATCTTCTTGCTGGACTCTGCTGTCCTCCCCTTCCCTCCCCTGCCATCCTGGCTATCAGTGGCTGCCAACCATGCTGCAGGCAGGGCAGATTATGGCAGCACTCTTCAGTCAGCTGCAGATGAAAATCAGCTCAGATCAACAAGCTGAACAATGAAAGTAATCGAGCTGGTTTTCCATGAAGAAAAATAAACAAGTGGCTCATCCAGTAGATTGGCAGTGACAAGCAGCTGAAAGGGGTAACTACTGATACAAGCACATCCCGGGAGGATATCTAACTAGGTGGACATCTCTGTTTGGGTCCCTATCAATCTTTCTTCTGTCTACAAGGGTGTGTTTCTAGGAGAACCAAAACCTAAAAGAGATCCTTCCCTGCCTGTGTTTTCATTATCCAAACACACTTCATAAAGATATCTGTTTTAGCTGAGAGATATTCTACAATGTCCAGGGCAAGCCTTTCTTTCAGAGAGCTTTACTCTGCCTGTTGATCTGAATCACCTCCTAACTGCTCTCATGCCATTACACTCACTTAGGAAACTGATCCCTAAACATCCCAGGTCCTGGGCAGTTGACAGAGTATTCCTTTTCAGTTCCCATTTAAATACACACATATGCTCCTCTCCTTGGAGCCTACACAAAGTCCTGCACTGTGCACTGCACTGGGTACTAAAACTAGCACAATTGGCTTAAACTTGCCTTTTTCAAAGTTTTCCCCTGTCTATTTTGAACGAAACAAAGCCTTTTGTATCCTTGTGGCCAAGAAGGGGAACCACAAAGCACAAAGAGCCCCAGCTCCTCTCCCATTGCAATTTGGAGTCCTTTTCCCAGCCCAGTGTGAACAATCCCAGCCCACGGGACAATCCCATGGCACTGTCCTGCATAATTTGCTTTTCAGAGAATTTCTGAAGGGAATATCTGAGAGCAGAGATGAATGTTCATGCCATTTTATCTGCCAGTATCCAGAGCTGGTAGTACTGTAGGTTTCCTTCCCCTTCCTGTGAGAAAGAATTCCTGTAACATCAGCAATGTGTTTTGGTTTACCCTCTGAACCTCCAACATCTTAATGATTTTCATGATTAATTTTGGCAATAAGCAAGGTGTATATACTGGAATTAGAAATGCATCTTTTTAATTCAAGATGTGAGTGATTGTTTTTCTCTGGAAATGAAACAGAGGTTTGGGAGGGAGAGGGTAGGACAGGAGAAGAAAAATGCATTCAGAATAAGGTGTAGGGAAAAGAAGATCAGAGAGGAAGAGTTGACTCAAAACTGTACCAAACTGTCCTGGTTTCAGCTGGGATAGAGTTAGTTTTCTTCCTAGTAGCTGGTGCAGTGCTGTGTTTTGGATTTAGTATGAGAATAATGTTGATAAGACGCTGATGTTTTGGCTATTGCTCAGTAGCGCTTACCCTAACTCAAGGACTTTTCAGTTGCCCACACTCTGCCAGTGAGGAGGTGCACAAGAAGCTGGGAGGGAGCAGAGCCAGGCCAGCTGACCCGAACTAGCCACAGGGATGTTCCATACCATAGAACACCATGCTCAGTATATAAACTGGGGGGAGCTGGCCCAGAGCCACTGATCGTTGCTTGGGGACTGGCTGGGCATGAGTCAGCAGGTGGTGAGCAACTGTGTTGTGCACCACTTGGTTTTCTATTCCTCCTTTTTTTCCCCTCTTTTCATTACTGTTGTTATTATTATCATCATCATCATTATTATCATTATCATTATTATTATTATCATCATTATTATAATTATTATTTTTTACTTATCTCAACCCATGGGGTTTACCTTTTTCTGATTCTCCTCCCCATCCCATGGGAGGAGGGGAGGGTGAGTGAGCAAGCGGCTGTGTGGGTCTTCCTTGCTGGCTGGGGTTAAACCACAACACAAATACAGGCACCAAGAGATGCACTTGGTATCAATGTTTTGCTTCCTGAATCAGCCTGACCAAAGAACTTGTTCAGTGACTGATGCTTTTGAAATAGCAGGCAAGAACAGAGGCTGTAAATAACCGGTCCCCTATCAGCACTACAGTGTTATCAACAGCAACACGCACCCTGTCTTGGGAACAGCCAAGAGCGGCAGCAGCAATCAGTGAAGGTTGAACATGAGCATGTAAGGAAAGCTCTTATCACAATATTCAGTAAGAAAGCTCGTGGAGTTTCAGCTGTGCCCATTCAGTTGACTGGCACCTTGTCTCGAAGCCAGCCCTTCCGACCTGCTCTCTATACCAACCAACCCAAAAGTCAATTCCCTTTTCTTTGGGGACTTTCAGTACAGGAAACCTCTAGCAGAGAGCCTCCTGCTTCTCTGTGGCTGGGAGGACATGCTCGACTGCTTATGGTGGTCCGTACAGGAGATGCATGAAAGCAACAGCACGGTCATGGGTAGTTATCACTGCAGGAGCAAACAAAGCTACCGCAACACAAACTCTCCAAGGGATGGGAAAGGTTATCCTTATTCAGGTGCTGGCAAGAGTCAGTTCCGCAAAATGTCATATAAATTCTGTCTCTATTCTCTGCATGTCAATGCTAGTAACTGCAGTGTTGCACAATGAGGTACAGAGGGGACTAACCAACCAGTTCCCCAAGGGGAAGTTATATGGAGGTTGAAGTAAAGCAGAACCAAAGGATTTAATGTTGTTGAGCACGTAAGACTTGGCCATGCACGAGTTTACTTAAAAAACTAAAATTATAATGACTTTTCTGCAAAGAGCCAGCAGCAAGTGTCCCAGACACAGAGGAGCTGCAGGGGCAGATGCAGAACTTCCCTGGCACTGGTTCACAGCCCACGGCTTTGCAGAGCTCCCTCAGTGCCGCTGCTGTTACAGCTGCCCACGGCTCCCCTGCCTGCCCTGGGTGGCTTCGCTGGGACAGACCCCCTCTTGCACTGGGCTGTGCTGTGCTGGGAGGCAGCACCAGGCACATGGGAGATGGGTGGCATGCGGGAACCAGAGCAAACCCTGAAGGCAGGCCCGGCCGCAATGATGGTCTGAGCCAAAACTCTCCCCTCCTCAGGGGCAGTAGCCGGGTTTGGTGCTGAGCTCCTGGAAGTGTCCTGGGGGCAAGAGCTCTCCAACCTTCAATGACTGTTAATGACTGGCTAGTAAATCTGGGACAAGGTTACCTTTGTCTGGAGAAGGTGGAAATAGCTAGTCTGGGTTGTTAATGAGGCTGGAAAAAGTGTAATTTACTGACAAAGCTGAATCACCAGTTGTCTTCACTACAGAGTCTTGTGCCAAGTCATACAGTTAAATACAAATTATAGTTGTTTGCTTGTTTGTTTTTAATCCATTCTATATTTGACCAATAAAACAGGCATTGTGATTGAAAGCCTAATTTCCCCCATTTATCTATTAAAGTCATATTCCATAACTTGAAGAAAACAAACTCACTGTAAGGCAATGACTAAAATACTCCTTTCAAAACACTTTACCATGCCTGTACAGTTCTCAGTTGGGAAAATACATTATTCACCCGTTGTACGGTTAGATAACCTTGGGTACAGGATTATAAAGGAACTAGTCCATTCTGAAGAAGTACATATTGTAACTGGACACACTATAATCTTATAAAACAGCCTTATAAAACTATAGCCTTATAATTTACCCTAATTAGACAGTGATAAACCCTCTGGCCCTTTGGTTAGATTGCTGTTTGCATCTGAGCTTTCATTCAGTTCATGCTGGGTGCAGTATAGACATTCATTTTCAGTGAATCAATGACAGAACAATAAGTCATCCAAGATGACTGACTCACAGTCCCATGATTTTTAGTGACAGACATAGTGGATGGTTTTAAATATGTAGTAACACCATTTCACTGAAATCAACGTTTTGGAAAAAAAGCCGATCGATTCCTCAGAGATACTCCACACATCAATCAGTATAATGCAGAGTCAAGTCTAATTCACAAGCGGTACACCAGCTAGTTATCTGAATCACTTTGATTGGCAGGTCAGCTATAGAGATCTTTAAATCAAATTAAACAATTTCACTCTAGGCTCTTTGCTTGAAATAGCTTTAAAACACAAGGCACAATTCCTATTAGACAATCCTGGGAGAAAGCAAACACACTATGAATGATTAGCTAACTTGACCTCAGCTTTCAAGTGTAACAATGTCTTTTATATGGAAAGTTGGTAAACGCCAAGGGAAACTGATGTGTGACTGCAATTAACATTGCCAATTACTGTCGCTGTTCTGCCACCCACATTCTTTCAGAGGCCACTAGAAAAATGTTCTCTTTTCAAAGCTCATTTAGCAATGCTATCACATGAGGTGCACAGGTCATGGTTTTCACAGTGGCACAGCACTCTAAACTCTCATGCTTGCAGTATTTTCTGCACAGGCCTGTTTTTTTCCACTCAGACAGCAACACAGCAGATTTAGTTACTCCTGATTTACCCCAGTGAGACTACATTCATCCCCTTTGCCACCAGCTGTTCTATAGCATGAAATACTGTCTGCAGTTGCCAAGGATGAAACTTATGTGAAGAAACTCAGCTAGGTGGAGAAGCCCAGGGAAAGAAGGAAGACGGGTTTGGTGGCAACCTGAAAACCATGCTAACATGACATAGTGCTGGTCAGTGTCCTACAAGATGGAGCTTCCCAGAAGGTGCCCAGAGCACTGGAATTCTGGTGTGGGGAGGCAAAGGGTGGGACAGGGAGAAAAAGAAGGTATGCATGAGCTGAGCAAGAGTGGAAATGCAGGAAAGACTTTGGCAAGGTCAATGAACTTAACCACAGCAAGAGATTTGAGCACAAGGACAGGAGGATGGTGAAAAAGAAGGAAACCTTTGGACTTTGTCCATTGGCATTATTTGAGGATGCGTATCATTTCCCTGTGTACCTGGGAGTGCACCACTGGAGATATTATACATGTGCAGGAATCTGGGCAGCTGACACCAGTGGGCAGCGCAGGGACCTGTTTTCTGTGCTGGCAGAGGTGAGGCTGATATTTGGACTTTGGCAGGGCTGAGAGGAATTGGACTCAGACAGTGATTTCAGAATGGATGGAGGTGTGGAACACAAATAATACACCAAATAAATGCTCAAAATATTTAGTCTTGCTGAAGCAGCAAGACTGCTGTGTAAGCAAAGGGACAAGTAAAAAGGTATTGGGAGCAGATACAATTTGGTCAGTGTGTGTGCGTAAAATAGATGCAAATAAACTAGACATGAAGGCAGAAGCTTGTAACATGGGCTATTTGTGCTCTTCTTAAAGAGCTGCTGCAGGGGTGCCTGGGCACAAGGCACCTAGATGCACATGGAAGCCTCAGGAGCATCTGACCACCACACTGTCCACAGGTCTGTCAGCAGAGCCTGTGCCTCAGCACAGTTAGTAGCATCCAGGCTGCCGGAAGCCACGTTAAGCCTTCCTCTCCTTGCCTGGATGAGTTTGAAGACCCCAGTGAAGATGGCCTCTAACTCCTGATGGGGAAGTGCTTCTGGATTTACACACTGGATGGCTACATCCCTGTTGAAGGCACCTGGCATACCCGGAGAAACAGCCAGACTCAGGTGGACACACACAGCTGAGACTGTGACTCATAGGAGCTGGCCTAGAAAGGTCCAAACAACACTGAAGTCAAATACCAAGAGGCAGGAGGTAGAGTCTTTATCAGCAGAAAGGAAACACTTAATGACACGCTCCAGCAGGTGTTTTTTTTTCAGTGACATGAAGATCTATATAGATTGCAAACAAGGCCCCTTTTCCCCCTCTTTTTTTCTCACAAATGCAAAGGGAGTCTGAAACTTTCTCCTGTGAAAGTCAAGGTGGGAAAGAGAGGTGATGGTTTAGCATAACAGAGCTAAGGCAGAAGAAGAGGTCTCAGAAAGATAAATATATGAATGAAAATATTTATCAAGCTGGAAACACCACATTTACTGGGACAGAAACAGGTAGGCAATTCACATTGTGCATGGTTGCCAGTAAGGTCTGTAGCAAATGTAAGAAATCAGTTGTTCACCTTTGATCGGTCATGGAGACCAGGCACAGCTGCTCTTTACCGCATACAGGCTCCCTCAATGCTGAAATGGAGGAATATTGAGTCATATCCTCTACAGCCAAAAAGATGCCAAAGAGACATCTTTTAGTGTAATGTGCTTGTTGCTCAGCTGTTTCGAAACACTCAACAATGAATTATTAATTAAAGGGAGGTACTGTTATTTGGTAGAGGTGATGATTTGGAGACAACTGATCCAAAGTTTTTCCCCAGACCTACCATTGCCTTTTCCTGTCTTTTCTTGGCAAGCAATTCAGTTTTTATGAGTTTCAGCTTGTCTATCTATAAATAGAGATAACATCTGCACACTAATATATTAAACAAACATAGCTTTTCCTTCCATTCACAAGCTGTCCAGGAGCAGCTTGATTCTATATGTGAATCATCACTGGTCAATACATTTCTTTACATGTGCTGGTTACAAGCACAGTGTTTGTTATCTAAAACTGAAACAATGGCAACCAGAACTATTTTGGCTCACTAGTCCAATTTTTTCTGTATTTAAGGAATGTAAGTCTAATCTCCTTTGGCCAAACGAGGGGGGTGGGGTGGGGTGGGGTGGAGAGGGGAATAAAATTGAAAAGGAGGATGTGCTTAATATGGAGTAAACCAAATCCTTTCATTGACATATTTAATAATTTGTCAATAGCATGTTTGCAATGGGGTTTAGCATCGCTGAATGAGAAATATGTTAGTTTCTGACTCCAGAGCTGCAAGCAGGGCAATTCACCGCTACTTCTCTCCATTCACAGTTCAGTCCTAACGTCACTTGCCATGTGACAGCCAGAAAGAAAATCATAAATGCTCTGTACTCATTTTGAAAAGTAATGATTAAAATCCCAACAGAGCGCCAAATCCTACCTTCCTCTGCACAGCAGTGCAAGAATGAGTAGGAACAAATAGACATCGTTCCTTCCTCCACACCAGCTGGAGACTTTCCAAATCTGATGCTTAACAGAGTGGTAAGCAGAACATCAATTAAATAGGACAGTTTGTACACCATGACCCGGGGAGGTCAAGCTCCCAGCTCTACCCTGAAGCTGAATTTCTGTGGTGCATCTTACAGGCAGTTTCCCATCGCCACCTCACTAAGCAAAAGAAGGGCAAGCTCTGCCTATACTTTTCTGCCTATTTCTGCTGTGTTTGCATTTTGTAGTGCTAGTCAAATTTAAAGGGCAATTCATGCTGTGACCTTAGGAGTTGTGGGGGTTGCAAACAGTAGACAACAGAGTCTGTGTTAATTTTGTATCTCTGGGTTGATAAATCAAATCAACTGTATTCCTTCCATAGAGAGGGGAAATTTTCATCATAGCATATTGTGATTTCTCACATTGTCACAGTTTCAAAGATGTCTTTAAAGAAACTGGTACACAGACCACAGTTTTAGCAGTTTTAGCACTGTACCTGTTCCATTTTCCTTCATACAAATGCTTCATACATCTGTGGCCTCCTACAGATGCTTCTGAAGCTGTAGGGTTTCGACCAGAAGTGTCTTTTAGTAAACCACCAAAATAATCAGGGTTCTGGTTATTTATCACAAATGTGTAGAAAATTAATTTCACCTCATTTCAAGCTGAGTGCCTTAAACATATGCATCATCACAATAAACTTGTGATGTGAGGCTTCAAACTACTGTAAACTCCATGATATATTTAAGGAAAATGAGGCTAGGACAGTCTAGCAGCAATATTCCAAAACAGCATGTAGTGCCCCAAAGGAGATCTTAGACAGAAATTGGGTATTAAACCCAAGGAGATATCCACAAAACAGCCACTAAATAACTGATACTTAGAAGCCCAGAATTTCCATGAAATTACCTTTAAACCTGCAGACCGCAGCGCTGAAGGTGCCTGCAATAGGCAGTAAGCCCCGAAGCCATCAGAGCACATTGCTCATACACAGACACTGCTGAGCCCCCCACTGCCACTGCCCCTGCCCCTGCCCCTGCCACTGCCACTGCCCCGTGCCCTCAGCCCCAAGCTCGTCATTTACAAGTCCACATCTTGCTCAATGTCCCAGTGTCAGGGTATGTGCATTCCCTGCTCCTCTAGCCCAAGAGAACTCTGCTGTCCCCGGTGGGGAGGACATACTCATGCGAGGAGACATTAAAGTTAGGACCAGGGGAAATGAAGAATGGGAGGAAAAGAGTCTATCCCCTTGAGAATATACTGCCTAAAATGCAAGATTCAGAGAAAAACAGGGAGTGTGAGAGAGCAAGATGCTCAAGCCAGTAATGAGGTCTCTTTTCCTTCATCAGGGAAACGGGTTTTTCATTTCCTTTTTGGATTGCTTATGCATTTTTCTTAAAAAGACTCACTGCACAACAAAAAAAGTTATAGCAGGCACACAGGACCCACAGAGAGTGATTTCCAGGGAAAATCTCAAGTTAACCTGGAGTAAAAGCCACAGGCGGGTGGGAAGGGAAAGAGAAGCCTCAGTAGAATTTTGTCATTAAAAGCACCAAAGCACCCATTTTACGTTCAACCACAAAACACAGTGTGGCAAGAAGATTATGTCCCAGGGAAAGTCATGCTTCTGAAGGCCTTTTGTACACCCACAGTAGGCCTTTACCCCACCCCATGTAGGAAGGCTTCAAGCTTTCCTTAGGTGGCTGGTGGCAATGTCCCAACTCAACTGGAGGCCTTCAAGTTCAAAACAAAATGGAACAATCCCTTCCTAGGGAGTTTCTTCCCGTCAAGCATTTTTGTGTGGAGTCCAGCCTCTCCCGAGAGATCTGGCAGTCAGAATCCAGAAAGCAAATGTTTAAGAGCTTCCTTTACCCCTCTCAATTGCCTTGGCTGCTCTGGCAAGGAGGCTGCTTTTATTGTGTCCAGGGTGACTTCTTGTGGAGGGCAACAAATCCCCTGGCTATGGGGCTCTAATTCCCAGGCCTCTTTCAGCCAGCAAAAGGAAGCTTTGACATTTCAAGGCTGTCAGCTGAGGCCAGGGATTTCTCTCGGACCATGGATGACCAGCCCAGGACTGATTCCTCTTTGGTTTCTTGCTTATGGTTGAGTCTCTTGTTCTGCAGAGCAGGCTTGCAGAACCATATGCACCTCGAGGTGTTTTCACACACCACCACACCATGCTGATACATCCTCCTGGGGAGGGAAATGCAGTGAAGCACAGAGTGGGGTTCTGGTGATGGCCACCTCAACAGCCTCACCAATTCAGGAAACAGAAGTTGGCCAGCATCTCTAGAAGACAGCTTGGCTGACCATATGCCTAGGGAGGGAAGGTTTCTCTTCTGATTCAAGCAGGAGGACTGACCTCCTTCTTCCTCCACTAAAGTAATTTCGTGGACACAGCAGGGAAGGAAACTAGCCCTGCCCCAGCCAGCCTGCCCCAGGCAAGGACACAGCAGGGCTGGTTCTTGCTTTGGCTCCTCTGTCATGCTGGACCATGCTCCAAGGGGAACCATGCTCCAACCACCATGCTGACCAAGGGGAAACCTTGCCAGCCCTGAAACGGCTGGGATCATCATAAAACTGAAATACGCAGTGCTTCTAAAATTGCCGTACATCACAAACACAGCCTTCTTTTATTACCGGTTTTTGTGATTTCTGTTACTTCACGGTTTTGACTCTGACTACTCACTGCCCATAGCAACAGCAAGAGGCAGGGGTGGAATCACAGCCCCAGCTCCCTCTGATCTTAGGAGAAAGATCCCTCACGTCACCTGTAGATCTTAGAGGATTTCACAAGGATTTTAAGGATGCTTGTCCCTTACATCTGTCTCACAGTGGGATACACAGAGCTGTATAGCATCGACGCAAAAGCTCCATGGACACGCTGCAGAGACCTGTCTCAACAGGCTCCTGCTCACCTGCCAGCCCTCCTGCTTCTGCTGGAGCTTTCACAACTCATCCACCATCCTGCTGGCTTTCCAGTATTTTGGAATACCAGTTGTCCTTTTACCAGCATTGACCATTACGAGATTGTGTAAAGCGGGCAACAAAAATCAGCTGTTTTAACCTCATTGGTCTGACTGCTTACAAGGTCAAAAGTGTCAAAAAGACTTACGCTAAAATTATAGTTCAGAGAAATTGAAAACTTACCAAGATGATGAAGATATCATTTTTCAAAGCATACATATTTACATGCATGTAAATAAATACACATGAATATATCCATGTATGATTTATACTGTATAGTGTGGAACAACAACATCTATTTCTTGAACATGAAGCATTGCTGTCATTCTGCGTTGGCACAGATCCGGTTATTGCAGTGAACTTTAGGTGGACATAATTTCTGCCACTGCAGGATCTTTGAACAGCTGAGACTGAAGCAAACTCTGCTTGCACACTTTAGTTTCATGGCCTGTTATCCAAGGGGCTGCAGTGCCCCATTTAGATCTTGACATTGAATTTTATCTACAGATTCTTGCATCTACAGACATCTTGCGATCCAGTCTATCTACCAAAAGGCATCAAGCTGAAACTGTTACAAAACCAGTGGACCTCAGCCTCACCACAAGCATGTCTACAGCATAATATCTCATCTATCTGCCATGCTCTGAGATTGGTATTAGACAATCATGTCCCTATCATGATTAGAACATAGAAGACAAGGGGAAATTTGGAGAAACTTTCGAGCTGTTTGAAGAAAAGAAATCTGAATTGCCTCGTAAGACATTTTTGTTTGGCTTGGAGATTTACTTTGTTTTATTTAGAAGTTCTGTTCTCTCTACCACGGAGATGTTTTTTTAACCAAGTTGATACTTTCTTTTTCTGAAGTTATATTAGCATTGCAGACTGAAGATTTAATCTAAACCACTTTTTTTTTTTTATTTTAAATTCAGGCAGTGCTATGTCCAAAGATTCTATGGGTCAGATTTTCAACAGCTATTTTATATTGCTTTACACCTGCTGACTAGCAGGGCCATCACATCTAACAAGCTGAGGCCTAAACTTATTGCCAATGTCTCATTAGGCAACTGCATAGAGAGTCCAGTCCTGCTGTATTTACGTGTTTACACAGGTCTTGAAAGCAAGGGCAGGGAAAAAAATACTGTGATTCTTTACAATTAGAATAATATTGGGATTCCTTACAGTCATTATATACTGATCCAGATGGTACAATTTTTTCTCCTAACAGCTGATTGCAGTCACAAAATGGAATTACCAAAAGCAGAACGTCACTCATTAGGCATGAGTAGGGGTGACCAGCGCTGCATATGACACAGACAGTTCCTGCCCAAAATGCTTATGATCTCAATAAGACAGCCACAGAGCAGACAGTGAAAAACATGACGAAGGAGCTGGCTTAAGGGACAAATAGCTATAAATTATTATAATAACTATTATAATAATTTGCTATAATTACACAAGAGACTGTTACCTGTTTGACGACACAGCGAGCATTGGTTTGTTCTCTGGTCAAAAAATAAATGAGTGACAAGAGTATCCTAGCTGTCTTTCCTGGCTTGTAATGCCAATGGTATCTATTCAGCAGCTGACTCTAATAAAGTCATCTGGCTTTTTTGAAACAAGCAGGAGGGGTGGGCAGCAGCTTAATGGGTGACCTCAATTCGCTGAGCTCTAAGGACAGTTTTTTAGACTCCCCTTTTATAAACGCTGCAATTATGTTTTGTATATAATTCCAGTTACAATTCTGATTGGAAAATGGAGCTGCTTAGGGGAGCTTACAAGATGACATCTGTTCAACAACAGACATCTGTGCCAGAACAGCAAACCAGGGCTGCCTGAGGCAGGGTGCTTGAGTGAGATGCATGTACAGACCCACATCTGTATGTGCTGCGATGGACCAATATTGGTTCTTTCAGCAAAAACTGTTTGTAACCCAGACCAAGTTCATTCACACTCTCTGCCCCCTGTCAAAAGGCATCCCAGGTTCAGTCATTAAGGAATGCTTTAAAAAAAAAATCTTATAAAAGAAACCTCCTTGCTGTGATGTCCAGCAGTTCCTTAAACAAAATGATTTCCAAGGTAGCTGTCCTCTGCCCAGTGCAGAGAAGCACTGACAGGCTTTTACAACTCATTTTCAAGCATCTTTTGCGGAATCTTTGGACTTACTTCGTCCCTCTTTGCTAGTAGATAATTAGTGAATTAGTTGATTTCTCCACTAACCCACCTCTGTCCTACCCTGCCAGCCTGTACCTGCAGTGTCCCATCTGGGTACCAACAGCAAGCCTATTAGTTGCACAGGGGTCTATTTGCCCCCATTTAAGAGCAGCTGGAGTGAGCAGCCCTTCCAGCCTACGGCTGCTTCAGCCCAGGCCCTCGTGTTGTGTGTTGGGCTATTTGGTGCATTACAGACTACTCCCACTTTTATTATACTTTTGCTTGTTCCTCAGCTTTATCCCAGCAGGAATTTCCAATTCCTGCCTCTTCTTGCCTCTGCCAGGGTACAGCTGGTTAAACAGCTGTGGATGGAATCTGCATCTAGTGATTCATATGTGCCAGCAAACTGGCCAGTTCTGCCTGTAAACTGGTATTGCAAACCATTGTAATACGTGGCCTAAGTAAAATGAAAAATATTCTCCTCTCCCAACCTTTCCTCCTCCGTCCCCTCACTACTAACAGAGCCAAATTATGGCATGACTGTTTCTCCTTATTCAAGCAAAAGTCACAAGATCTGCTCCTAAGCAAGCAAGGAATTTTAAATGAGGAAACCAAGAAAATACATAAGCAAGCTGAAAACCAAAGAGAAATACCTTTAATACTAAACCACTTCTGAATAGAAAGATTATGAATTGGTCAAAATTGATATTTATATGAAAAAACATTGCTCTAAGGACTTTCATTGCGTGGGATCGGTGAGTTTCTTTTTCAAGGCTAGTTGAGAGGTGCGCTCTAGAGTGCTCTATAATGCGCAACAGAGTAATACTTGACATAGTGGATAATATCAGGAAGCTTCATCATGTGCACTGTGAAGAAAAACCAATGAACAGCCTGAAGAGACTGTCCTGCTCCACACCCTCTCCCTAGAAACACTCAGAGATGAGTGGCTCTAAAGTCACAAATCATGTCACAACACATACCCTGTCATACTTGCCCCACTCATCCTGCTTCAGATATTCTGCTGGCTGGCAGTGAATGTGAAATTTAAAATATTGGAAAGATTTGAAATGTGAAAGTGCATCACTGGGCTCACCCCTACATTGCCTGCTCAGATAAGCTCTTTCTGAAGGCAAGGTACCAAATTTGGGCAGATGTGTGCTTATCTTTCTGCTGGACCTGAAACCAGGGAACAGGGAAGGAAGGAAAGATTCTCTTTCAGTTCATTTTAGCCCTCTTCCCTGTCTATCTGGTGATCCTCCAACTGGGTAAGGACAGGGCTGTGGGACCAGTCTTTGTGCCAGTGTCCATGTTGTCCACATGCTGCTGCTTGACTTTAGAGGCTCTCCCAAAGAGATAGGTTTGCTGTCATTTCCCCATACTATTTACCATGTACACTACAACTGGCCTTAACTGGAACCAGATCCCATTATATTGAGCTCTGTGCAAACATCTACAAACAGCAATTCAGGACTGGAAGAATGAAAAACACTCTGCCAACCTGAATGCAAAGTTATCTGCTGCCAGCAAATGGTGAATTTCAAATTAGTGGTCTGGTTTGTGAATTCAAGCCTTCTGTCTCCAAAAACAGGCAGATCCCCTTCCCTACCACCTAACCAGCCCTGCCCGTGCTAGTCCCTCCACACTTTGGGGCAGCATCTCCAACTGCAGGAGAGCCCAAGAAGATGGAGTGTCTCTGAGTCTTACCTCTGCCAAGAGACCGTGGAAGATTATTTGTGGACCTGAACTGCAGATGAGTTAGATGTCAGCCAGCAGATTCAGTGAACTTTAAGCTGGATTGTTGCCCAGTTGCCTGCAAGAAACTGGTTATTATATTGTCCCTAACTCAGCCTCAGGAGTTTGGAGTGGAAGTGATTAGACATGTGAGCTGTGGTTTGGGAGACATACTTGTTGTGTGCCAAGGGACGTGCAGACAATCACGTAAAGCAGAAATGCACACATTCACACAGCGCTGCTGTTATCGAAGAGATGAAACTCTTTGCAGCAGTCATGACTCAGAGCAGCATTTGCATATCCTTGATCAAGAAAAAATAAAAAAGGAATTAGGAGCTGAAGAAGGGTGGGATGATTAGGGAACAGCCAAGAAGAAGAAAGGCATATTCAGAAGTGGGTGAGGCTTTGCTCACCTGGGACGTGCTGCTTTGCACCTGGAAATGTCTGCCTGGGCACAGCCCCCCCCGCCCCGCCCCGTGCAATATTCCCATGCAGGCTGATACAAGCAGGCAGGGGCTGTGGGATCTGCCTTTACCTTGTCTGGGCGAGGTGAGCTTTTCAGGATGTGTACTTCAGCAGGAGGGAATTAGGCACATAATGGTGGTTATCTACACGCATATTTTTACACCATTAAACTCAAAGATGGATTTTTAATTTCCCCTCACTCTGGTTCCCAGGAGTTAGACATTATAAGGCTATTGACTTTTGAGATTTTCTGTTAAAGGTATAATTGCTGAAACCCCATGAGGTTTGAAATAAGATACTGTATTATTTTCACACACCCACATACACACAAAGTAATTTCACTAACTGAAATCAAGATGATTGCCCTTCATTAACAGATGCGCTAAACAGAAGGTTACTACTTAAGTGTGAACTGAGACAGGGGTGAAAATAGCCCCTTTTGGAGACACAAATGTTGAAATACTTTTAAAGGCAGCTTATTTGTTTAACAATGAGAGCAGGATGAAAGGGAGCACCATGCTTTCACATCGGTGGAAATTCTTTCCTCCCTTACCGTGGTGACAGACACATATGTCCAGCTACAGAAACATGTAACTGAAGATGCTTGTGTTGAAAGAATTCATGAGGTGCAATGAAGCACGTTTTATTTCTGTTCTTAAACAAAGGGTCAGAATCCCACTTTTAGATGGAAATCTCATCACCAGCAATTCCTTTCGAAGGAAGGGTCGGGCCCTGCCCTGATGGGGGAGGGAAGGGCTAGGCAGCCACCCCAAAAAGACTTTAACTAAAGCAGTCTTCTGAGGAAGGAGAGGCAAACTCCCATGCAGAAGGCATCTGAGAAGTTTCTTTGCACCACAGGTGTCTTAACGCCAGGACTGGATGCAGGTGCCTGCCCCAGGGTGTCCCCACAGGCAATCTGGCATGCCCCAAGATAAAGCATCTTGAATGTCCCGAGACAAAGCACCTGCGACCTGGCCAAGCTAAAGTGCTGTCTGGGGGGACAGGGTTTGCTGGGCAGCTGGGAAGGCTAAAGGACACCTATAGAAGACCCAAATAGATCAGCCTGCCTCTGTGTCTCCTCCTGGCCTGGGTAGTAAGGCTGTTTGCTAGATCCCCTTACAGCCAAGGAAAAAGGGGCTTGTGAAGTGCCTCAGGCCTGGGGGTCACTGTCAGAAATCACACGGGTCCAACCAAAAAGCTGCGGCATTGTTGCAGACCCCCACGCTGCAGCAAGTTTCATTTCTGCAGAATAAGCAGCAGTTTGCACACACTAGCAAGGTTTTCTGGGTCAGGACTGGGTGCTCTGTAATAAAGGTACCGTGTGAGGGTTTCAGTGAGTCCACCTCAGCTTTTTAGATCTTCTCCAGAGACACAAGGAGACCACAGTCCTTACAAAAGCAATCCTCTGACATAAATCAGCATCGTACAGCTGCTGTGGTGTGAGGACCACAGGGTCAGGCAGCTTTCAAAGCACTCTCGGCAAAAAAAAAATTATAGAACAAATGTGAGAAAACGATTGTTTATGCTGTCCTAGAGAGTTTGGTAGTAACTGAAAGCTGGCACCTCTAGGGCCTCCCAGCCCTCCTGTGAGATACTGAAATTTTTTGGTTATGGGGTTTTTTTGCAGATGGCTTTCTCAAGATCATCTTACACATTCATGCTGGAGCAGACAACAAACATTTTATTATTCCCACATTCTCCTTCTCACTGTAGGCCCTGGACACACATTCTTTTGCCTCCCAATTTAAGTAGGTTAGCTTTATTTCCTAATGTTAATGCAAACTTTGCTGTAAGGGAATGTTGCAACTGGATATTGATTTGTTGAAAAGAAATAGGACAGGTCATTTCTGTTCTTCATGAACCTCACCTTCTCTGTCACTCCAGCAGAACTGGAGGATGGACGATCTTCTCTTTGTCTCACCACACTCCATGTTTCTTCTCAGCCTCCTCTTGCAGCAAGTCCTTCATTCCACTATGGTCATGTTTCTAATATTTGGTTTTTGATGGTCTCTTCCCTTTCTGTGGGCTGCAGACCTATGCCTCCCTGTACTCTTTCTGTTTCCTTCTTTCCTTCTCTTTCGGAGGCTTTTGAGAATAATTTTGGCTGAAAACTTCTACAAAAACCACAAAGCAAACTTAAAACTGCAAGAAAAACAAACAAAAAATCTTAAGATTCAAACCTCAAGGTTCAGACTCTTTTAAGGCATGGAAACGACATGGAAAATTGCAGCCCAATGTCCTGAAAATTCACAGTGTTCCCAGTACTTGGAAAGAAGGTTTTAGAGCCAAAATGCCAGGTCAGTGGGAAAAAACAGAAGTAGTCCCAGCTTGACCCATCACTGTTTCCATGCAGTTTGATGGAAATGCCTGATCTCCTGAGTCTGATCACCCAGCACACGAGCTGTCTAATTTTACTTGGTAAGCTGAAACAGAAAGTGTGACAGTTCATTTCAGCACCTTATTGTTCTTATCCTGTACTTATTATTTGCTTCAATTTTTTTTCATGTGTAACAGTCCTTTCTATCAGACTTTTCTGTTTGTCATGTAGGTACTTATTAACCAGTCAAAGCTAATCATTTGGACATCAATGGCTTGGTTTCTTATCTTGAACATGTATTGTGATCACATTTCACATGAGTGTACAAATGCACGGACACAGCAGAAAAGAGATCCTGCTAAGCCCAGAAAAAATACTACCATTCACAGGCAATGTGCCTGCAGGCCTCCCTACTAATGCAAGTATTCACCATGATTTTACCACAAACTCTCCACAAGAGGAGAAAAAAATCTGGGGCTGCTTCATTTTTAAATGCACAGATCCTACCAAAGGCTCCTCGAGAGCCACAGACTGGTAACTGTCAGTATCAAAGTCAGCTGTGGCTTGTTAGTGTTAGTTAGTCTGTGTCCGTGCAAAATACACATTGTAAAAACAGGACTGTGCACATGGGGTTTTGTCAGCAGATGCTCTGTGCCATAAAAGCACTTGCATGTTGGTGGTCCTCAAGTCTCTTCCCATCCTCCATCAGAATGATCAAATTTCACATCCTGGGCCAAGATTATGGGCTTCTCCTTTACAATATCCCATACTCCACCATGCATTGTAGCACTGTACCCTGTTCCCACCTTTTTATTCCATGTATCAACCTAATGGATCCTGTAATCAGGTCATCAGCCACCCCAGGGAGTCATACCTGCCTAATCAGGTAGACACTTACAGGCAGGGTCCCATCTCTTTGAGCTGAGGGGAGATCAGGGCACCATGCTGCAGGTGAGTCCTACCCCTTCCAACCAAGCCCACTGTGTGAGCCAACCCCTCACACATGCACCTTGCCATGTGGTGGCAGTGGGTCCTCTGGCACCTTCTGTCACACCCTTCTGCATGGTAATCAAGGCTGAGAAAAACTGCTGGTTAGGAGGGACAGCCGCAGAAGAAGGGGAAGGGTGCGAGGGCTGATGGCTCAGGAGAAAGATGGAGAGGGCACCAGAGAGGGATGCCAAGCAGAGCACCCCCGACAACATCCACCAATGCTGGGAGGTGTCTGGAAATGCTCTGCTCAAAGGCATGAGTGGAAGCAGACCCGTGGCCACTGCAGACACCGTTCCACCCCTGATGGGTGGCCAGCTCAGCCAGAGCTGGCAGGAGGCTGCTCAATAGGTTGTGAGTAAACAGGACAGCTTAGCTCCTCTGATTCTCTGCCAGGCTCCTCTTGCCGAATTGTCATTAAGAGTGGCAACGCTTTGGCTGCCCATGTGCTTAGGAGAAGACAGCTGGTTCTCTGATTGATGGCAAGACCCGTTGGGCATTGCAAACCTGCTGTGATGTGGAAATCTTCCCACGGAGGCTGGAGAGGTGTGGTTGAGCTCCTGCTCCCTTATTCCATTGTCTCCTCAGTGCTGGTTCCTGAAAAGGGATCACATGTGTGTGGAGGTATTATTAGTAAAGCTAACTGCATTTTTTCCAGTGAAGAGGTTCCACAATACCTCCCCTTTTCCCCTCCCTCTCTGCATGTCTTTAAATTTTCAGTGGCTTTGTGTTCTTAAATAGCAATATGCTTCATTGTCAGTTCTGGAATCCCAAAGAGTAATTTCCATGACATTATTAAAACAAATATGATAGAAAATAAAAATAATTTGTATAATAAATTTTGGGGCCAGATCTGCTTGTCAGGATTATGTTGTATCTGCCCTACAATAGCACATTTATTATCAGCCTGAGGATACCGCTGAAGATTGAAACTGGTGGTCCAGTTAAGCTTTTTCACAGATGATTACAGCAGTGCTGCTGAAAGCAGGATAGCAAGGTCTAAGCTAACAAAACGTATGAGTGAAGAAAAACATCGAGAGCGATGTGACACAGAGACTGTATTACCAGCGCAGTTCAGGCTAGTGAAGCATACATGTTGGATTTACCTGATGGATGCAATGAAGACGGTGGATCCCATCAATCTGTAAACCAGAACTGCATGCATGGGGCTGGCTGCTGCTGCAGGTCGAATCTGTATAGTCCTTGGACAATTACCCACCTTCTGACTACCTTCAGAGCATCAAAGGGGGGCATAAATAAGTACAAAATACATTGTCTATACAGAGATAATAATAATCCAAAGAAAACAAATGGTGACCTCAGGTTTCAGACACCATGGGGAAAAATACTAGTGTCAAATGAGAGATGTAGTGTCCGACGGATATTATTTCAGTCATTGTACCAGAGGAGTAAAAACAAAGCCATATTATATGCTTACAGCACAGTTAGTTAGGCACCAAATAATAACCACTATCAACCTAAAAAGCCACATCACTGGTGACTGCAAAGATGCACAGCTGCAACTTTAAGGCTCATGCTTTGAGATATTTGGAAATTCCAAGAGAAAGGCAGGAAGACTAGCCAACACATATGGACTGGTTCATTTAGCCAGTGATGACACAGCTCATGTTGACAAAAACATTTGATCAAATCGCCTCCCAGATTGTTTCAGCTAAAAAATATATAGAAATGGGCTCCTCTTGCATGTGTATCTTGCCTCGCCATGGAGAGTTTTGTCGGCGATACTGCCATTTTAGTTCACATAATGATTCTTTCCCACTCTAGAGCAATACAGCAACGTCAGCAAATCTCTGTATTTTAGATATGCCCTAACCTGGAAGTGCTGGGGAGCATGAGGATGTTTACTGATGCACTTGGACGCAAGCCACGTCTGGTTTGGCCCCAGCTTAGATACGCTGGCCCTTCACTTCAACCCTTCACTTGCCAAAAGTCAGGGGTTTGGAGGCTGGGAGTAGCTCTCAGCTAACATATTGAAATGTCACGTAAAGCTGTGCTGACAGTTTCCCGTGGTGTTTTGCTGTGCTCCGTGGAGCCAGGATGCTGCTGGCTGAGGCCTGCCTGGTGATGCTCGCTGTGTCTCAAAAGTAGGCTTCCCTCTACAGAGAGGCTGCTGGGCGAGGGGATCCCTGGGCAAGGGATTAGACTGTTGTTTGCTTGTGTTTGGAGGATCAGATGTTTGTGTCTCCATTAAAAATAAACAAGAACAGCCCCAAGAAATAGCTGACTCCAGGCAATTTCTCTCCATATCAGAAACAGAAATTGCAAGCCTCAAGCAGTCACTAAATGATGTATGCAGCAGGACATGAAGCGTTATAAGCTCCTTGCTTTTATGTTTTTTAAAGATCTAAACATTTGAACTTAACCTCAGTCATCAGAGCATAGCTAGAAGGACCGTAGCATTCCAGACAGTGTCCAGCATTGACCAGAGGACCAACTCCTGTGCATTAATCTCATGACTTGGAAGCGCTCACTCAAATCTATTTGTTACATGAAGCATCAATGTATAATTCTGTTTCTTTTGGATTTTTCTCCTCATACTGTTTATAATAAAGATTAAGGAAAGAATATTGTTTTAGCCAGGCCACAAGGAATCTGAGATGCTTGTTTTTATCACAGTTCTCCCAACAGATTTGCAATTATTTTTGCTGGCTAAATGTGATATAAATTTTCTTTTTAATGAAAGAAGGAAAAAGCCTATTGCACTTCATGCTTTTCTTTGGAAAGTGTCAAAAGCCCATTATTCTGTTCTACCTTCCTGCTACATGCTGAGTGTTGATGGTGAAGAAGAATTGTAGTATATTAGATTTCGGGGAGAAAGTGAACTTCAGGTGCCTTGGACACTTTTCCCTCTTTCAAAGTATAAAACTGTCCTCTGATAGACCATTTCTGAAAACAGGATAAAAATGTTTTGGACATGCCATTGAAAAACTTCAACTTTTACCTCATGCTCTTCCATGCATCAATTAGTTTGTTGATGGAAAGAAAACAATTTTTTATGCAAACACTGTGTCTTGCACAGGATGTGGAGGCTTCTCAAATAGGCATGAAAAATTAAGGACCGTTGCTTTGCCTCGTGTCAAGTAACAGGTTCATTTTAAGTACAGGAGCAGCACTTGCAGATGGCAGCCAGAGAAGTGGCCCTCATCTGAGCTGAGATGTGACGATTGTGTCACTGGCCCATATTCAGGCGTGTTTGCTGTGGGTTGCTGTGCACTGGCAATGTAAAATGCTGTTTCTTGGGGAGGCTGGGTGCTTGCACAGCCTGCGATGTCCCTGGTTTTCTCCATGGTGAACTGATGTCATTGTCAGTCTGGGCAAACTTCACCTCTTCTCCAGCCATTCAGCAGCTTAACCACATTGCACCATGTCACCTTCTACCCCAGATGAGCTCATTTGGCTTCAGCAACCACTGAAGACCTTTACAACAGACTTGGGGTGCTGGTCAATGGAGCTCTTGGGTGTTAAACTAAATGTAATACTGGTAACACTGGAACAGAACTTGAGAGTCCTGACACACTGAACGAGCTTCCTGAAAGAATTTGCTCCATAGACGATAGAAAAAAAACCAAAGTAGCCGAATAGCAGACCAAAGATTACTAAACCAATGAATCACCATGTCAAGCTCTCTCTGTTTTAATGTTCATTAATTATTGCATGTACAGTGTTACTGATTAAACGTAATTGGAGCAGTTGTACAAGGGAATACACTGTAGCCTACTAATTAAAATGCTCTCTGGTCAACTCTTCTGAACAAAACAGGGACACAAGGCTAGATCACACTAATCAGTGGGCTTCTGATTAAAAGGCAATGGCAGTTCAGATGTGATTAATTTCACCAGTGTTTGACCAACTTTTTAGGCTGGCATTGAGTCTAAGCAATCCAAAGGAGAGAGACACTTCAAGGTGACGATTCATACTTTTTTTAAGGAAAGCAAACAGAGAAAAGATATTAGGGCAGGGAAGAGCAACACAAAGTAGCAAAAAGTGGGGCAGACATCAAGAAAGGGGCAGAGCCAAACTGTAGGAAGCTGTAGTGGTGTAGGTTTGAAGTAACAGTGAGCCCCTTCTGAGGAGAAGTTTAAATGGGACAGCAGACACAAGGTGGAAAACATAAAGTGCCGGAAGCTCTAGGTGTCTTCAGATGCCAAAAAATTATTTTGGGTTTCTCTTGGCACTTGGACTGTGGTTTCCTCTTGTGTTTATAATCAATAAATTGAAAGGACATCTAAGCTTTAAAAAATATCAGTAGCCACCCTACCTTGTGGTAGCACAATCCTGAAGGCAGGCTTTTACTGTAGATTAAATAAACAGCTTTGCTATGTATAAACCGTCCCTGTACAAAACTACCAAGAATGAAGTGTTTGGGGCAGCCCTCTGGCCAGCTGGGTCTATTTAATGAATAACAGCTATAAATCTACGCTCAGAAAAATTTCATGTAAAGACAAAGGGCTTAGCCCTTCCTGGAGCAGAGGCAGTGGGAGAGTTGTAATGTTGACAACTGACACAGGGTCAGATGTTTTTCCTATTTACTGCTAAAACAGATGAGCTGCAGTGCAGAGTTGGGAGAAATGAGAGTAGTCGGGCATGGTCTCTTTTTTGGACCTCGTCCTGTGTGATTTAAAAGTGGAATTCATCTCTGCTAAGAGGCACATCAGTCATTTGCAGGCAGTGCAGAAGCACCTATGCAAGATAACCCATCCCACCCTTAAAGGAGCGTCTAAAAGGAGTTAATTGTCCTTCCATGTGTTTATTTTCTCCACTAACCACAGAGGGAGAGTACAAGAGTAGTTTGCATTAGATATCACACGTTTAGGTAAACAAAATTAGGTAATCCCATCCTTGAGAGTCCTTCTATGAACTACAGGGACAGATAATCTGAACCTCTTTCATGAGAGTAGATTTTACAGTGAAACCTAGCAGCTCACTTCCAAGAGGTGTGTGGAAAGCCTTTGCCTGCTCTGGCTTGAGAAGTTTGAGCATCCCACATGGTGAGAACAATGGAGTCCACCAGGTCCTGCTCTGCATGTCCACGGTGAAGAACCACACTGTGCCAGCCAATGGATGCCATTCTTCAGCATTTTTGGCGCAACTGGGAGAGCCAGATCCTAGGCCATGGACGGGACTGTGAGGCATGACTTCAGTACCAATTAAAAATCAGGATCCAATTATCCACGTTTTCCAAATATCTCATAAAGCTATCAAGCACCTCTTATATAAAATATGAAAAAGTCCCAGCGATGATGCTAATACTTGTTTGTGCCTGTATTGCTACTGCCAAGAAAAAACAGAATCTGCCTGAAGGAGGCTGCCAGAAATTGGAGTGTTTTGTCTTTGAGCAGCAGGGAAGTGTGTGGATTTTTTTGTGTTTCAGTGTGGAAACTTAACTTTACTCTCAAAAAACCCCACCCTGTTCCAGTTGCTCTTCTAAGTGCAATACTGCCTACCACTCAGGAAAAAAGTAGATGAGCTTCTGCGTTTTGACCATGGGATAGAAGTCTCCACTAGGCTGCTGTGGAGCTGCTGGAGTTGCATCAGCTCACGCCTACATGTGCCTCCAAGTATCGACCTCACATGCCCACCTGAACTCATGGCTGCTGCAAGGCCAAGTGCTGCATGGGACCTAGGTGTGAAGGGCTGCTAAGAATTCAGTGCAGTACCTTCTGGAAGAGGTCTGTTAGGGAAATCTCCTGACACAGTGACATTGAGATAAATGGCTAGAATCAGGCTGCTGGGAGTCCTTCAGAAGCATTTTTGTGTCCCTCCTGTTTGCAGGGATTGCAGAATTCCCTTCCCCTCCCACTTTCTCTCTATGGTATTTGCACAGATGCTTGAGATAAGGTTCTTGTTAGAGGCCACCCCTGTAAAAAAGACACCCAACAGTACTTATAAACTCAATAAAGTATTTTGATTGTTTATTTCAATAGAGAAACATCAGAGTAAATACCCTGAAATTGTAATTCCTTGATCTAAATATACTTGAAAAATATCATAACCCAGACACCTTGAAGAAAATCTGGATTTAGAATCACAAAATCATTTCCGTTGGCAAAGACCTTTAAGATCATCAAGTCCAACCGTTAACCCAGGACTGCAAACTTCACCACTATAACATGTCCCTCAGTGCCACATCTACGTGTCTTCTAAATACCTCCAGGGATGGTGACTCAACCACTTCCCTGGGCAGCCTGTTCCAGTGCTTGACAGCCCTTTCGGTGAAGAATTTTTTCCCAATATCCAATCTAAACCTCCGCTGGTGCAGCTTGATGCTATTTCCTCTTATTCTATCGCTTGTTACTTAAGAAAAGAGACTGACCCTCAGCTGCTTACACCTTCCTGTCAGGTAGCTGTAAAGAATGATGAAATCCCCCTGAGCCTCCTTTTCTCCAGATTGAACAACCCCAGTTCCCTCAGCTGCTCCTCAGAAGACTTGTGCTCCAGACCCTGCATCAGCTCCGTTGCCTTCTCTGGACACGCTCCAGTGTCTCCACATCCTTCTTGTAGTGAGGGCCCCAAAACTGAACACAGGATTTGAGGTGCAGCCTCACCAGTGCCAAGCACAGGGGGACAATCACTGCCCTGCTCCTGCTGGCCACACTGTTTCTGATACAAGCCAGGATGCTGTTGGCCTTCTTGGCCACCTGGGCACACTGCTGGCTCATGTTCGGCTGCCTGTTGACCAGCTGAACTGGCTGTTGCTCGGGTGCTTTTCCACTGGGCAATTTTCCAGCCACTCGTCCCCAAGCCTGTCTCTGTATTTGAGACAGACTTTGATGCTGGAGAGTTCATTCCCACAGCAGAACCTCATAAGTGAGTACTGTGCCTCCCTGCTACTGTTGCTTAGGTGTCAGTCCAATTTATATAAAATAAACTGAGAGTTTGTTGCTGTTTCTATCCAATCCAGGCCAACCCAACCCAACCCAACTCAACCCAACCCAACCTAACCCAACCCAACCCAACCCAACCCAATCCAATCCAATCTAATCCAATCCAATCCAATCCAATTCCACCCTAGCCAATAAAGGCCATGTGGGCTAGAAACAGATAAGTCTCCAAAATCAACCAAAAAGTCTGTCTACTTTTAGGGTACTTAAACTCATCAGACTTTTCAGGCACTTCTTGGTGACTGAAGGCATCCCAAAAGCCACCAGCTGGGCTGGCCTATCTGCTTTGGGTCAGGTGTTATGGCTGGGGCCATATCCTTTAGCCCTCCCGCTCTGGCTATGTGTACTCCTGAGTCTCCTCCTGTGGCCAAGCTGCCTATCCAGAGATGCCCAGGCTGAGTAAGTCAGTGCTGACCTCCTTCCAAAACCCATCAGAATCCAGAAGCTCCTCAGAGGTTTGCCTGCAAGCCCTAGCCCCCAAGGCACTCTCAGAGCACATATAATGCAGCAAGTCTCTCACCAAATACAATCAGGGCTATCCTTCTTGGTAGGGGTGGTCTCTACGTTTTCCCACAACACTGAACAATTCCTTCTGTTGGAGTGCTGTGACCACACTGGAGTTAGATGTGCTCCTGGCATTGACGCTGAGGCTCTGGCTTGATGTACTATCCCATGTTGTCTTGGCATTTGATGGTTTGAACCACCCAAGGTCGAACCTCAGCTGGGAGCGTAAGCCCTCATTTCTTTGGCAAATGCTTTAACCATTGAGTGGTATGTAAAAGGTGGACGCCAAGAGCATCAGTAATCACCTTTTAAAAGGAGTGGCCCTGCTTTGATTTTGAGAGGGACCTGATTTTTCGAGCATGATGAAGGTGTTGCCAGGCACAACAAACATAGCAGGACCCTCAGGGGACTGAGCTGGTGCCCAACATAGTTTCAAAACTGAGTGAGCACGGGGCAGTAGGTACCTGAATGCTTGGGCAGGGCAGCTCAGTGCATATGCAGAAGCTGATCAGTAGACTGATTAACTGGGTGATGCTCAAGGATTATTGAACATCTACCTGGTATATATGTCTTGATCCTTTTTTGCCAATGGGTCATGCAAAAATTTTAGGTGCAGCATTCTGAATGTATCATTGAAACAGTCCAAGCCTAAAAGGAGAATATGGCAGAGATTAAGGCTAGAACTGACATGTAAAAACATTTTATTTGGGTGTCTAAGAGCTACACAAAAACAGAGGAACAAACAATTTGCACTGAAGGATTAAAATGACCCAAGGCTCCAATAAATACCTGACAAGAATAGTTTTGATTTTTCTTTCCTGAAGTCAAGCTGTTCTTTGTTATGGCAAATGTATTTAACCATATTAATCTTCTCAGAGATGTATTTTATGTACACTTCCCATGCACTGCAGCTAAGCCCAGGTCATCCTTTAATATTGCATCATGAATAGATACCTCCTTGTTTGACCAGTGGATGACCTCCCACTCCACCCCAAATAACTATGAAGTTTTCATCTCTGTGGCAAGAGCATTTACTATTATTAGCGTCTTAGAAATATTGCTTTTGTTGTATATTTATATAGGGGAACAGGCAGAAGGGTGTGAGCAGGTATGTGTGCATACGCATGTGTACGCATGCTAGAGAACTCTTAAATTAATTGCCTTGGCTCGCAAAACCTCCTGGATCTGTTTACATTCCTGAGGCAAATTCCTCAGTATAGCTGTAGTTAAACTGTTCCACAGCTTCTAAATGTACTACCCACCTTCCCTGTGCAGGGAATCGCTGAGAACATTTAGTGCCTGCTGAGAATAAACATGCCCCTGATACAAACATAGCAGCGACATGTTAATATGCTCTGCTAATGCTACTTAATCCTGAGGATAATGTGTTGGATTTTCTGCATATGATCTTAATATAGCATGGGAAGGGGAAATTGTTTGGTTTGGACAGTGGAGAGGTGGACAGGAGGAGGAGAAGGAGGGAAGGGAGTGGCAAGTGTTTAAATAGCTTCAGTAATGACCTCAGTGCTGATGGAGAACTCTTACTCACATGAGGAGTTATGCTGAGTGTTTGAATTGAGCAAGATTTGGCCCAATGTGTCTGACACATTGTGTCATATAATTTCTTATTTTTGTTATATGTATATGGCATAAAAAGTGTCATATAACACCACAAATTGTCACATAATTTGTGGTGTGACGGTTTGGGCAGTGCTCATTCAAAATAGCAGCAGAAAGTGGTTGTACTACAGGAGAGCCGGTGGGGGATTCTCCTCCAGCCCTCAAGGCCATATCAGTGCCATGCCCAGTGACCTTTCAAGGCCAAAAGTATTAGCTGAAACTTAAAGGTTTGTGTAATAGCAACCAGCCTTGTTCACATCCCTGATTTTCTCCCAGCAACTCGAGAGCTGACCCTCTTTCACATGGGTTTGCAAATCGGATCAGGGCAGTCCCATGAGGGCCATGCTGTGCCTTAGATAACTGAAATGGGGACCTCCATCTGCAGGGCTGGTATGTGTGCAGCACAGGGCAAAGGTGCTTATGGGTTCTTTTGGCTCTGCTGTACAGAAAAAAGAAGAAAAAAACCCCATAGGTCTGGAGAAGAAAAGAAACAGATCTACAGCTCCAAACACAGTAGCTCTAAGAAAACGCAGGAGGCGGATGCTTTTGGGCAGAGTGCTGTACTCCTTCTTTTCTGACTCCTCTTACTTTGATATGTGGGAACACCTCTGAGTGTTCATCAGTGTGATGGAGCACATTCCCCATTTGGACAAACCTCTCAGGTAAAGCCAGTAGCAACATGTTACAACTTCTCAACAGAATATATGTATATACTGCTTTTCTTTTCCAAAGTAAAGCTCCCATCAAAAGAGTCAATTATGCAACAGATATTTTAAATGGAGTAGCAAGGTACTACTGCAAATTATCTTACCCAGCTAACCGGGCGTCCTGGTGCTGGAGGCTAGTATTTGGGAATGTGATGTTCACCAAGATGCAGCAAGTACTTTACATAACACCTTGCCTGTTTTTTTTAATGAGAGGTAAAGAAATGAAGAAAACACTTCAGCATTATGGAAAAATATTTTTGTTTTGGGGCTTAAAGTTCGCTTATATCTCAAGTTCCTTTTATTTTGACAAATGTAAGACTGAACACTTTTTTCACACTTTTTTTTTTTTTTTTTATTGGCAGAGGTCAGAAACTCCCATGCTGCTGAGGGCTCCAGGGTGCAGTCTGCAGGGAGGGCTCTACAGTATCTCTCTGCTGCTTTCTAGTTGCTCCACTCATCATCGCAAATCCACAAGTCCCATCTTCACAAGCAGCAGCAGCAGCCACTGGGGCTTTCACATATGGTTACAGCTCCAGGCAGCTTCCAGCAGCTCCTCATGCCTCCTTGACCCCAGCCTGGTGCTCCTTCCACTGCATCATGATGAAAATGGAGATGGATTGAACATTACCTGCTTACAGTGATCACAGCTTGGAATAGCACCATGGGGAGGGTGGTGGGTCATAGAAAAAATGCCACACAAGGAAAACAAGCAACCAGGGTTTCATCAGTGCTGACAATCAAAAGAAATGATGGACCCTAAGTGTACTTCATGTGTACGTAAGGGAGGAAAGCTGTTCTTTCACAAGATGTGTTTGTAGCTACTACTCAAAGGACCTGTGCAAAAGGAAGAGGAGTTGACTGACATCATGAATGAACCTGTGAAGGAATCAATGCTTACAGACTTGAGCCTCCTCCTTTTGGGACCAACATCTGCTGATTTCACCTTGCACATCTCCAAAATTAGAGCTGCCATCTTGATACCAACCAGAACACAAACTACCGTTCCTGCTGCTGTTCAGGAGACACTTTACTGGCACACTTGAACTCACTTGCATGTGTTTATTGAGAGCAGTCATGTGCTTGAGCAAAGACCAGCGGTGATTTGTGATGTCTGCTGAAACCCCCCTGAAAATCAGTTATTGATTAAATTCTCATTATCGTTTGTAATAGATTACTGTGCTAAGGGAGCTCTCGGACACACTTGATGTGATTTGCCTGGAGATATGGCAAAGCTTGGTCAACACCATCCTGAAAGTTAAGTACTGCTTTATTGTACTGTGCTTTCTGCTCAGCAGATGTTTATGGGAGTTCAAAATGTAAACATGAAATTTTGACTTCAGATAAGAATACTTATCCAGAAATATGTTGTAACTACTCAGCCGTTTGTGTGCATCTGCCATCCTGTTCCTTTGTCGCTTTGAAACATATGTCTTTATCTCTCCTTTATGTTTTAATAGCGGCCATAATAGGAACCACCCAGCTTACTGCATAGAGCTGTGTGCAGGGAGCATGTCCTCCGGTGCTGAAACACACACGGTTGTGCAACTGCAACACCAAGAGGGATGAACAAGATATTATAAGTAAAACTAGGAAGGATTTTCAATGCCACACGTCAGCTGACGGTGCTGCAACTTGGACCTGTCACCCCAGAACCTGAGCTTGGAATGGAGGAGGAAGGAAGCAAGGTCAGGTGGACTCCAGTCTGAGCAGAAGCCGGGTTCTCATCGGTCAGTGTCCCTGCCACAATGCAAACAAACACCAGCCTGTAGTCAAAAGCCCACACCATTTACCCAACCAAACTGATCAGCTGCACCATTTACTGGGACATTTACAGTTGCCTCCAGCGGCTCCATCATCCTGTCCAAACTGTCAGGATCTGACCAGAAAAAAACCTTCCTGGAGGACACTAGTACTGTGAAACCTTAGACAGATGCTTGGTCTGGCCGCCGACCTTTGCTGAGAGGCCTGTTGGGAGCAGACACACATTTATTGATACCTTGCACTGCATTTCTCAGAGGCTGAAACGTCCTGTAACACAATTCACCATTCTTTAAAAAAGCTGCCTTGAGCTGACTCAGTTAAGGGGAAGTATTACTTCCTCCATGTTATTTTTAACCAAAACAATGAACATTATTATACCCTGTGCTGGCTCTGGTAAGTGTGAGTGGGAGAAAGCAAGTCACAAGTTTTGCTTACTGGTCAGATTGTTCGATTGCCTCTTAAAAACACCCTTAAAGCTAGGACAGCAAAGCTGCAGCCATAGCTGTGTTTCAGGTTTTGCATTCCTCCAGAAGAGGAATTATCACTTGCGCTGATGGCAGATGCACAGGTTACTACTGAGCCCCAGATGATTACCCAGAGGATTTCCCACAAAGGCACAGGACCAGGAAGATGCTTTATGTTTAGAAGTGTGTCTTCTTTGCCATTTGATTTTCAGGTGTATTTTAGAGTTTAGGAACAGGAAAATAAATAAATAAATAGATAGATAGAGAATGAAAAAAAGAATGTGGGAAGCAAACAAGTCAGCTGAAGACTTCTCAGGTGGCCATGCTGGAGTGTTCATTGCTAGCTAGGGAAAGTGGTCTTAAGAGTTTGTGCGGCTACAGATGTCAGAGAATTATTTCAGAAGTGATATGACATCCATACAGGTCTTTGAATATGAGCGAGGCAAAGTCTGCATGAAGAGGTTATATTTCTACTTGCTGCCGTCGGGTAAACCATACCAGCCTGGAGAAGAGTTTGCTGGCCAGAAGCACCTTCTGCCTTCTCCAGCTGTGTCAGCTAACCTGACAAAGGTCATCTCCCCTTACACTCCTTGTCTCACAGTTTCCTTTTGTTGTTCCATCTTCATGCTCCTGCCCAGAGATGTCCTGGTCCCAGAGCAGGGAGGGCTAAGACAGGACCTTGCCATGACACCAGTGGCAGTCCTGTCTCTGCTTCTCCTCCAGCTCCACTCCAATTTCCTGTTCACTCATGCTTGTTCTACACTAACAGTCTGCAAAATGCTTGTCTTCCTTTCCCTTCTGACATTAGTTTCTACCCAGAGGTACCCCAGGCTGGAAAGTCTCTGCTGAAGTCTCAGTGCTGAGACATTGGCCAAACTTCAGGAGGGGAAAAGGTCTCTGGATCTCCCAAAATCTGGATCTCTTGGTCTTTGGGGGCTGCTTCCTGCCCAGGTGTTGCACAAAGCCACCCCAGCTCCACCAAGCAACCCTGAATGATGAAATAAAAGGCTATTTGGAACTTAGATTCCTGATTTTTTCATTGAAAAAGCAAACACAATTTTTAATTTAAAGTGATATCTAAGTCTTTTTTTTTTTTTTAGCCTTTCTGTCTTAAATGACAAAATCTTTAATCACCCTTCCCTAGGATACTTTTGAATTTATTTGCATCTGCATTTTCCAATGAAAAATGAAGATTTCTCAGAAGATTACCAGCAGGCTGTAATCACAATACCTGAGGTCTGTTGCAGGTGCAGAGTATATGCAGACTTCCCATAGCATGTGCACACATACACACGCGGTCCCCTCTCCCCCACTATTCCCCCCCCAAAAGGATGTTCCTCCTATCAGCTACAAATACATTAATAATAATTTATTATTCATTAAAAATAATTAATATTGAATGCTATGTCCTTGTGGGGATGGGACTAGCCTTAAAATAAACCTTGGTAGACTGCTTGTGGTAGGCTGGATGAGGATCTATGCTAGTGGACACGTCCCACCCCAGTGGGAGTCATGGGGAGCAGGCATGGAGGGAGGCATTACTGTCAGGAATATGGCACCACCAGCATCTTCCTGGCTGCTCTCAAAGAGTAGGAAATCCCAGATAAGGTATGAGAGGAGACCATAGGCTAGTACCCTACAGATCCTGTACCAGATAACATTGGAATCCTTTACATATTCAAGCAGAATGAGCCCCAGGATAAGTTTGATCCACCTAACGAGTATTTTGGGAATGCACTTTGGATCCTGCGGGGGAATAGCCCAGCCCTCAGCAGGTGAGGCCCAACCTGCATTTAATGGGAAAAAACCTGAGACAGAGTCCCTGGGTTGGAGACCAAGGTGCTGGAGCCTGAAGAAAGCATTGCACTGAATTGCAAAGGATTGCTCTTGGAGAATAAATCCTGTAAGGTCTGATGGAGGATTACAGACCTGAAAGGAGGTTTTGAAATGTCTTCAAGGAATTTACCTTCTTTCTACATATTTCACAAAAAGCTGGATAAGGTACTGCATTCTTGTCTAGCTGCAGAGAACCAAATGCTCTTGAAGTCTCTTGGAGTTTTATCAGGGAGGGCAAGAAGCCAGGATTTCATATCATCGTATCATTTTTAGTGCCCCACACAGTGTCCACCGAAGTGACTTGTTCTGTTACAGCTGGGCTTGGCAGGATGCCTCAGGCTAGAAGGGGTGGTAGGACCTGCCTGCTGGTGCTGAGTAGGAACGAGGTGTGGGGGGCTCCAAAGAGCCTGGACAGAAGGCAAACCTGCAGAGGAGGGTGGGAAAGGAGGATTTCTTCTTCTGACACAGCTTTTCAGTTTCTTTGGTTGGAGCTCTTAAGAGGGAAGAAGCGTGGCTGCCAGAAAACTTGTGAGAGAGCCTGCTGTAGGGTAGATTTATTTGCTAGAGAACATCTAGCGCAGGTAACTTGCAGCCTTCCTTACACTGGAGGTTAAACATTTCTCTGTCACTGAAATTCAATTTACAAGAACATTAATTAATCCTAGCTGGGACTCTCAATGCAGACTGAGAGACCTGGGGTCAGATTTTATATCTTTTATTCTCCCAGAGTGTATTTACATTGCAAAAAGGTCAGGTTTCTAACAGCTAACGCTGGGAAAGCTTTGCGTTTCTGAAGTATTTGAATGGTGCTATTCTAGCCCATTTGCGGCAGGTTTTGTTTCCACAAAAATGACATAACCATCATAAATAGCGTTTTTTGTATGGTATTGTGCATGCTGTGGATTCATATGGTAATTCCCTGAAGCATCTGTTCCTCCATATTCATAGGTCCTTTAAAGGATCCTAGTCTACACATATAGATCTTTGCATTCTAATAATTCCTGAATTCTGCTGTAGATGAAGAGTACATTTCTTATATGCATGTCAGTGAAATATGGAATATATTAAAGGCACCTCAGCTAGATATTGTCTGAAAGATCTTTCTAACTCTGTCCTCTTGAAAAGATCTTTTGGAGGATGGGGTAGAAGGACTATGTAAAGTACTTTGTGAGGAGCTAGGTGGTATTAAGTCTGCAGCTGTCTTGGAAAATCTGGCATCCAGAAGCAGTGTTGGCAATGCTGACACAGAGCAATGCTCTCCAGAACCCGGTTAAATGCTTTTCCTCTCCAACAAACCTTTTTCAGGCATAATTTAGACTGAAACTACTTGCATGTTTAAAAGAAAACAGGCTGCTGTGTAACAGTGACTCTCCTGACACCAGCTTCCAGTGCAACTGCTGATTTACAGCCTTTGGTAGGGTTTGTCTGGTGAGGGAGCTGGGCTGATCTGGGCCCAGCAGGGCTTTAGCAAAGAAACAAAAGGAAAACACTTGGCAACTGATAAGCTTCTCAGACATCAGCTGCTAAAACAAAAGTTTTATGCCAATAGCTGAATTAATACAATTTGTTGTCCTGGGCCTTACTGAGTTCAGCTGTTATTCGGTGGGGCTGGTGCTATAGTTGTATGTTTGGTCTCTTGTATAGCAAAGGGGAAACCTGAGCTTCAGCCTGGGCTCTGCTGACTGCTGTTCAGCTTTATGTTGTCATTTCTGAATAACAGTAACATCCAGTCACTCAACTAGTCTGGTCACAAATCCAAGACTTCCCACCCCAACTCACACAGGATCTCTGTTTCTCAGTAAAAGAGATTTTTAGTGCAGGCCAGTAGCAAGAGTGGTAACAACATAACTTTCATCTGGAGAACATCTGTTTTCCTTTCAGCACAAAAAGACAGAGCTGGGGATGTGAGAGCAGACACATCCTCTTGCCCCATGTCTGGACCATCAATAATTTTGTTATGCTCTGTTTGGGGACAGAGCATATTCCAGACTTGGAAAAGCCTAGAAGATATTTTCTTAATACGGGGAATCACAACAGATCGACCCCAAAATCAGAGAGTCCTACTCATTCTAGAATAAAATCTACAATGTGTTACTAATTCCTCAGGCTCTCAGACATCCCTTGATCCCTCTTCTCTGCCATACTCAGTCTCCCTGCTGCCAAAGCAGGACCCTCCTAGTTATGACCCACCAGGAAGCACTGTTTGTGTAGGGGCTGCTGTTCTCTGAAGGTGGTGCCAAACAGAGCATCTCCGCTTATCCAGTTTTGCTCGACTGTTTTTCTAACAAGTGATCAACTGTAATTCTTTGTTGTCAACCCACAGCAGGGAATTCCCATTCACATCCTGGGCATGTCCAAGCATAGCTTCTAATAACAAGAGTGTTCAGACCGTCAAAGGCAAGCTTGTCTTCATTTATTTTTTTATATATATATTATAAATAGCAGCAAAAGAGGATATGGTACTGCTACATCTGTGTGTGAAGGGTGATACTCCGTTTGCTCCTGGCACCTGTACAATCCCTATATTGCCAAGAAGCCTATAGCCTGGTCCACACTCATATTCTTAAGAAGATCATTGTAGTGGGCTTGCATGGCAAGGGTTTGGGAGCAGTGGGGCCACCTGGGTGGCTTCTGTGAGAAGATGCCAGAAGCTTCCCCCATGTCCAATGGGGAAAATTCCAGCTGCTCCCAGATGGACCTGCCGGGGGCCAAGGCCGAGCCCATCAGTGGCGGTGGTAGCGCCTCCGGGCCAGCATACGTCACAAGGGGGAAAATGTATCTGTGCCAGCAGGAGAGATGGGTAGGGTTATGTGGGAGCCGCGGCCCTGCAGCCCCCGGGCAGCGCCGGAGGGGCCGGAGCCGCTCCCGGCCCGGAGCAGAGATTCCCCCCCAGCCCGCGGCGCCCCCGGCCCGCGGAGCCCCCGGGGGAGCAGCTCCCCCCCCGCAGCCCGGGCAGGGCCCCCCCCGGGGCAGGGGGTGCCCGCAGGGGGCTGTGACCCGCGGGCAGCGGCGCTGGGGCAGCTCCGGGCAGGGCCTGTGGCCCCGCGGGGAGGAGCCCGGGCTGGGGCCGGGCTGGGGCAGGGCCTGTGCCCCCGGGGGCGGGGGGGCTGGGGCCGGCTGGGCCGGGGGGGCTGCGCCCGCGGGGGGGACACGCTGCGGCCGGGAAAGAGAGGAACGAGGAGCGGGGGAGACAAGGAGCGAGAAGCTGAGCGCGGCCCTCAGTGCCCATAGCCCTGTGCTGCTGCTGGGAGGGGGCAGGGACGGGCAGGAGCCGAGCTGCGCCCGGGGAGAAGGGAGCGCTGCGGAAGGTGCTTTGAGGGTCGGGTTTATTTCTCACTGGCCCGCTCTGACTTTCCCCGGGGCAGACCTGGGTTGTGCCTGTGACGGTCACTGGGGAGCGATCTCTCCCTGCCCCCACCCCGACCCACGGGCCTGTCGTTACATTCTCTGCCCCCTGCCCGGCTGAGGAGGGCAGGGACAGAGCGGGCAGGGGGGCACCTGCCCTCCGGCATGGCCAGCCCACCGCAGGCATCACCTCTGTTCCCCTTTGTTATGTGCTCAGATTTTCTTTTCTCTCTTGACCCCAGGCCTGCAGACTTCAAGGACAGGATTTTCAGCAGACACTTAGAAGAGTTTATGTCTTGAATAAACCTCACTCTCTTAATCTCTTAGCTCTGAGTTGTGGCATGCTGTGCTGTTGAGTATCGGTACATGTGCACCACATAGATTACAGGCACGGTTCTGGTATGATGAAGCTGATGTGTCAAGATTTTTCTCCGTAGCCACCCTTGATGGCAAAAGAGTGTCTGGCCTTGCCTAGAGGAGCAAGGTGAGTTCAATGTGATGACTTCATTCCACCCACGCATGAGGCAGTGTGAAGTGGTCACGTCTTTTCCTTTCCTGGTGTGCTGGAAGGCAGATGGGGGAGTGAAATATTTCCCATATGAGTTCAGGGAGGTACTGGGAGTTTTAAAACAGGAGAGAGAAGGAACTTACAGAGATTCACGGGAACGACTTAGTAGAAGGGGGAAGAGATGGACATTGTTTCATCAAGACAAAGGGCTAATATTAAAAAAGGTGAAAGGCACCTGGGAATTCAGACAACTGTCACAGAGGACATGAGCTGAAGTCCCCAGTTCTTTGTTGCCTTTGGATCTTAGTTTGTGGGTTTCATCATACTGATGCATGAGGAGAAACACAGAATTCCGAAACCTAGCATGGAAGTCCTATGTGTTGGTGCATGTGCATATGTGTGTTGCATACTCCCGTTGTGCACCTCCTGGAGTGGCAATGGTGGTAAAAAATATACTGAAGGTATAGGGCAATCTGATGGCTCCTCACCAGGCACAGGAGGTGTTATATTAGGCCTTTGCAGGTGTGCCTGGAGTCCAAGGCCAAGGTAATGCTGAATTTCTGCTGAGAATCCACTTTGGCTTAAATCAAACTGAGGCTCGGGGATGTCTTGGATCTGGTGAGTGTCTGATCTGGGGGAAGTATGAAAACTAGACCTAGAAATTCCCTTCAGGTGGTTATCAAAAGCAGTCATCTCCAGACCCCTGCTCTTGGACTCCTAGTCCTTGTAGGGGTACATGCACAATTGGGAAGTTCTGTGTCTGGCATTGGCAGGAACTGGAAATGTCTTGCTTGACTGATCAGTTTTCCCCACCTCTGGTTTCAGCTTTCCAGAAATAAAGCAATGATTAGGAGCACAGGAAAGGAAGCAAGGAGAAAAAAGCAGGCAAAGTTGAAGGTTAGCAGATGATAAACCTTGCTAGGTTTGGTGAGTTCCAGGCTGAGCTGTCTGGCGTTAGTGAAGTCAAATTTTAACTCAAACAAAAATCCCATTGGTAAATCAGCAACTGATTCTCAAAAATCACACCCCTGCAAGCACATCCATCTAAAACACCCCTACAAGCACGTCTATCATATCTCAGGAGTGGGTGATACCTTTTCCTGGGACACATACCTGTCATGTGATCTTTCTGAGTTGACTGCTAAAAGAACAATGCTGCCTGGCATGTTTCAGCCTGCATGAGCTCTGAGCATGTCATTGCCTCTGATGAACTGTTCTCTTTTATCCTCCCTCTTCCCTTTTTGAGTGTTTTTGAGAATTAAGGTCTGCGGCCATAAAAGGTGCTTCTGCTCATATCTGTTAACTACAGATCTTGGTGTGATTTGTTTCCATGTGATTTCCACCATTCAAGAATGCCATTTCTTGAAATGCAGATAAAAAAGTACCTGTCTTCAGGCAAGGCAAGCTAAGAAGGAAATCTTCCTAAAGACAGCAAATTAGCTTTCATGGTTTTCAGGTAATATATGCCCTTAACACTTGGCTCTGCCATGAACGCTGTTTATCAGAGGATTTAAGAACAGGTCACAGTGTAAGGACATCTATTTGGGAAAACTTAGTGGAAAATTAGTGGGAAACTAAGACACAGGGAATGTACTGTTTTGACCCTTGGCTGTTGCAGCCATCCAAGCATTCTTCTGCCTCCACTGGCAGCCTGCAGTCTGTATGTGCTTATCTCACCTGCAATCACTGGACTGAAGGTACCCACCAGAAATAATGGCATATCAGCAATTAAGCAGAAAACATGAATTGGTTGCACAAGCGTTGCCTGAATGTAGACAGAAACGTATGAAGTCATTACCAGCTTGCTGACAATCACTGAACAGGGCAACATGTTCGTGGTTTAATCACTGGCCTTTCCCTGCCATCAGGAAGGCTGATGCTACATACTAAGGATCTGGGTACCTGGAGGGTCTGTGTCCTTGGGCCAGATTCTCCCCTCATTTCTGGTCCTCTCATTTCCTCCTGCAGGTTTTACTATAGGAAAGGAGAATGAGTGAACCGTTCTCCACGATCCCTGCACAGAAGTGGAGAGGCCCCTTCTCCATCCAAGCCCCCAAGGAGCAAATAGTCTGCAGTGCTGTGAGGGTGGCTTGTGCACCATCACCCTCTCTTCAGGTGCTCTGTAGATTTTCTTGCAGAAATCTAGCTCTAGCTTGGACAAGGAAGACAGATCTAGGAGCCTCCACAGTAAACACAGCAGCAGCAGCAGCGGCTTAGAATGTGGGCTGCCAGCAGTCTGTGTTGGGGTGTAGGCAGGCACCAGTGACTTCCCGAGAGCCTCAGCTTCTGCTGCCAACCAGCTTCTGTTGTTGCAGGAACGAGGTGACCAACCCAAACAGGTCAGTGCGCTGTCTCCCACCTTACTCTCAGGAGGGCTTGTTGGCCTTAGGTCCTGTCTTGCATTTGTCATGCGTCGTTTTCCAGGGCCAGCCCCAAAGCAGCAGGCAATCCCTTGCACCACTAAATTTGCCTTTTGGTGTGGTTTTTGGCATGTGCAAACAATAAAGTAATTGCCAACTCGATCTTGGATGCCTCAGTTCAGTGAGATGCCATCTGGGTATATAATTAGAAAACAATTTGAGCTATATAAGAAACTTTCTGGTGTTGTCAGTGTCATACAAAACCCTGCACTTCAGAGAAATGTGCATGCACTTACTGTTGTCTCCTACCCCAAAAAAATTCAAATCTGTAGGTAAATAAGTGAAGATAGAGGTAACAAAGTTTTGAAGGTTTAACACTTCGGAGAGCCTGTACAGCATTTTACACCTGGACATTTTACACCGTGGCAGAGAATACAGTACCTTATAGTCAAGCACTTTGTACCTGCAGAAGGCTGGTTCCCTTGATTGCCTGAAGCCTTATGGAAAATGCTGAAGAAAACTTTTTGCACCCAGGGATGAATCCAGGGATTACTTTGGCTTTCATGTGAAGCTTATTTTTTCTAACACCAAAGCTCTTCAGCCTGACCAACAACTTTGTATGGTGTTTGGGTGCTCAACAGGAGACATGCTAAGGAACACCAATCTATGCAACACCATTAGCCTCTCACTGCGGTCACAGGTTTTCTTGACATGTTCTATGGAAGCTGATTTCTGTTCATGCTGCAGAGCATGGACCTCTGCTTATTTTTGTGGTTCTGTTCTCTGTGACTAAATTACTACTCTACCTCCAGCAAATGGCAAATGGAAAATTACTAACCCCTTTTTTTGGTAAGATCTCTCCCTCTTGCTTACTCCTTTTGCCTCCTTCGCCTCACTCCATATAATGACAGAGTTAGTAAAAAATTGGTAGCATGAAAATATTGCTCTCTCTTGTCTCACGAGGGAGCTAAGGGTTTTCAGACAGCTTAATAAATAGTACTATGAACCTAGGGCTGTTTTTGCAATAGGTGGCTTTAATTAGTGTTTCATTTAGGCTGGAAAGAGACAGAGGAATTTCAGAATCAATGCTAGGAAGCTAATAACGCCGTTGCCAGGTCAAGAGTGTTTCTTTCAAAAGCAACCTCAAAAGTTGTCCTGCGCAGTTCTAGATTTTTTTGTTTCTGGCTGTTTGTAGTCAGACTTTTTCAGTTTACAGGAAGAGTATGTCCATCAACCCATCCTTCCTTTCCCAGTACCACTCCTTTAAACTCTGCCTGGGCTGTTGGCACCCAGCTGTGTCTTTCAAGCTCAGCCAATATCAGCAGGAGTAAAGACTGGAGAAGCGTTGCTGCCCTCATTTACTTTTATGCCCCTGGCTTTTATTTTGAGTGTGCTCAAGCCCACGTTCACAGGCTACTTCTCTGCTGGAGGTGATGCGAGTGAGCAGAGGCTCTGGGGCAAAGACAGTACTAACCAGGAGGATGGAAGTGAGTTAGAGAGCAGCGGTAGCATTTCTGCTGGGCAAAGAGGAGTTAAATCTGGTAAGGCGTGTCATTATCAGTAGTGAGAAGAGTGGATTGTGAATACACACAAAGCTTTGACACCATGAACTTTTTTAACAGTTGCTTTAAGAGCTGTATTTTGAACACACACAGAGAAAAGCAATCAAATGCAGTGAGGACTTGGGTGGAATTGAAACACAAGAAGGAATGAGAGTGATAGGGTAGAAAGGGGCACAGAGAGATCAGCACATCCCTTGCACGGGAATAATTGCATAAGATAGTCATGCTTTATATTGCCATAATAACACACTTTTATAGATACCCAAAAACTCCATACTCAGCTGATTTACCATTGCAGTGCCCACAGACCACATTGCTTCAGGTTACATGTGAACAGGCGGAGTTGTTGACTTGCCCACATTCACACACTTAGCAATGACAAAACTGGGACACAAAGTCCTCCCCTACAGAAAGTACCTAATTCACAAGTCACTCTACAACAAAATTGGCTCACCTCCTTGCTCCTCTCCCAGTGAAAGGAAGCACTGGTATTGAGCAGAGGGAAGATAAACGGACCACAAAACCTCCAGAGATCACTCTGCTCCAAATGTTTCTGTGGTTCTATGTGAACAGGTGGGAAGGAAAGCACAACAGGAGATGTTGAGAGAGCATAGAAGGGATAAAGTTATACCGGGGTGTACATGGAGATGCATGGCTGCAGAACAGCACTGAAGTTGAGAACATGCCATACTAGGTGGTGGGAGTCTATACTGAAGGGGCTTTTTTTCTCTGGAAACACCTGAATTTTCTTTTCTATGTGTCAGCAAATGTGGGATACAGTTGCTTACTGATACAGTCAAAAAGTCCCATTTTTTTACCACCAAAAAGTCCCAATATGTTGAGAGAACAGTTGTATTTAATCCCCTTCCCAGTAGTTACTCATTAAATGAAGGTTGAAAAAAAAAAAAAAAAAAAAAAAAAAAAAGGTATTGCAAGGGAGGAATAAATAGTTAAACATGCAGGTGATAAACATCTGAGTTACTGATTAACTCCTGCCTTTTGTAACCCCAGCGGTTCTTAAGTTGGTTTACTAGGAGATCAAAACACAGAGCCGTGCCAAAAAGGCGTCAGCCTTCAGTAACACGTATCGCACTTTACCTCCCCTTGCAACGCGGCGCGGGGCTGCGGCAGCCGGGACAGCGCTGCCCTCTGTCGAGGGGAAGGGTTCAGATCGCCTGCAGTGCCTGCAACGTTGGAGTACGGCTCAGTCAAAAGAAGGTAGAGAAATCCATGTAGGACAGGGTGGATGGAAATATAACCTCTTCTTTGGTGTGTCAGCTGCCAGAAGCTGCGAGAGAAGAGCAGGGATAATTGACTTGCTGTGTGCTCTTCCTCAAGCATCTGCTCCAAGACATTCATCACAGGTGGGATGCTGGGGGGGCTGAGCCTTTGGTCTGAGAGTCTATGGCCAGGCTTACGGTCTCAGGGGAAAATCTGGGCTGGAAAGGAAAGGGGGGACTTAGACATTTCAGGAGCAGTCATAGTGAAAGCAATGCAACGTGCTTGGCAGAATGGAAAACAGGCTGATGTTCATCTGTGAATAAAAAAATGGTGATTTCAGATGTCTTCTTTGGCTTCTTCCATCTGGAGTGGCTTGTTTGCCCTCATGCACCCACCCAGCTCCATCCAGTCTGGAGTGTTGCCTCAAGCAATATTTCTCCCTCGCTGTCATTCTTTATGTTGTCACTTGTTACTGCCGCCTGTCACTTGATTAAACTGAGAACATTCGGATTGCCATCTGCAGGAACCACTGAGAAGTGAGGTGGCAATAATCACTGCAATTTGAGGTTCAGCTGTGCCTCCTCAGAAGCTGATTCTCCCTTGTGATAGCCGACCAGAGCATCCTGAGCTCTCGCAGAGATGTGAGGAATCTCCTGAAGATGTACCTGAAGAGGGACAGCTTTGCCCTGTGGTGCAGAGGAAGTCCTTTCAAAGTTTAATAACTGTGTTTTAACTAATACAGCTTGTGCTTAAACAAAGTTGCTCTGGCAAGGAACTGATCCTGCAACACCCTGATCTTTGCTTCACTCACAGGAGGTGAATTTGAGAGAATGAGCAGAAGTGCTCAGCACCATCAGCACAGATGGACACAGGCTCACTGGATGAGCAGAGGATCTAGTGCTGGTGGGAGCCAGGGGCCCATCAGACTGGGAGTAGGTGACAGACCATGATGGGCTGGGCCAAGGAGAGGTCTACCTGTCTCTCTGGGGAAAAAGATTGCCTTGTGAACGGAGCCTGAACGGGGTGCAAGCCTGGTTTGTGTTCTGTCTTCTGCTCAGTCTCTAATACCCCTCATTACTAATCCAAATGCAGCAACAGTCATTAAAAAATACCAACTCTCCTTTGTCACCACCAGCTGTCACAGAAGGCAAAAAATGCCCATTTGCTGAGACCAGCTCATTCTGCTGCTTGACCTGCATTTGCTATGCTTAGCTTTATTTTTTTTCTTTAACAATTTCACAGTAAGGCTTTATTTTCCAGGTCCCAAACAAACAGCAGGGTGCACGCTGAACAATAGTAAAGAGTTTGGCAGTGTGCAGGTTCCTCCTCTGTGCCAGAAAAGCTTCTCTGATGGCCCTGAGTTCCTCTTTACCCCCCTCTGCCAGAGGCTGACATCAGGGAAAGAGAAAATACAATTGAAAGCCATCAAGAGTAATGTCCTGTTTATTTTCCTGCTAACAGAATTATTTTCAGGACATCTCAGAAATCAGAAATGGGAGCGAGGGGAGGGGTGGGAAAACCAGAACAAGCACACACTGGGATTTCGTTAGTTGTTACTAGAATCAGGACCAAAATGCAGGTCACGGACAGGATAAATGAAGCTATACATATGTCATGCGTCCTTGTTCACCCTTCTGGGAGAAGACCATAAAAAGCTGGAGAGGTTTCTGTGCCAAAAGCAGGACAATATAATCTGTTAATTAACTTTGTGACCATACTCCAGTTTAGCTATTGTTGGCCCCTATAGCTGCGTGGGCAGCCATGCCAGAGCAGTGCTAGGACTGGCGTGGATTTACCGGGGGGGGGGTGGGGGGGTGGGGGGGGAGGGAGGGGGTGGCAGGGAAAGGAGATTCGACCTTCTTGTGAGCTGTGGCTGCTGCTGCATAGCTGCAGCAGTGCAGTCCCGCTCTCTTGCACCAGCTCTGGCTCTGCTTGGATGGGAATGGGAAAAAAATAAGCAGCAGTGTGGTCAGGTAGAACCAGCTTCTGGAAAAAAATATTCTTTTTTTGTTCAGTAAGACTTCTGACTTAAAACCTGCTTCTTTATCTCTTAAAAGGGAGGACCTTAGGATTCTGATCTTTCTTATCCAGCACAGAGCAGCAGGACACATGGACTACCCAGCTTATCTCAGGACTAGTGAGGTCTGCTGGGTGTTAGCAGGGTCTTCTTGTCCAAATGCTATGTGGCTGTCAAAGATGCTCAGTCGTGTCTTGCAGGCGTTTGGTCAGTCCTCAGGAGTTCCAGGGATCTCTCTGTTCTGTGCAGGCCAGGAGAAATGAAGTAGGACACCCATGTGAGAAGGTGTGGGGGAAAATCAAATGGCCTCTGTCCAGGCATGGTTTGCAAAGTAGAAATGAGAGGCCAGGTATATTGGTCTCTGGACCACTCCTGCATGGGAGGTGTACCTCTTCTGGTAACCAGCATGCTGTTCCCACTGCTTTGATTGCAACTCCTATCTCTGCAATTACAACTGCTGTAAGTGGCATGGATCAATAACAAACTGATGAGCAAGAGCCTTTCCTGAGGCTACTGCATGGAACGGGGATGAGGAATGAACAGGGGGCTTTTCAGCTTTCACTTCACTACCTCCTATCTAGCCAAGGTCAGTAACAACCCAAAATCAGGTGGAGCGAAGGGCTGACTCCGCAGGGACCTCCCACTGGGGATGCTGCCTGCTTCCCTTTGAGCCTGGCAGCAACCCTACAGGTCTGCCAGGCTGAGATGACCACACTAGAGATAATGGGGAAGAGAAGATATGGGGAGGGGATGGTGGACCTACCACCTCCTCCTGATGTCAGGCTGATATTGGCCAAGGACTTAACTGGGGATGAGGTCATGGGTAGGATAGGAGACCCGACCTTTCTCTGTCTCCCTTTCCCAGGCCAGTTCAGGGTTCTTTTACCACAGGTAAGCGTGCTATGAAATAAACAGACAATTTTCCAAGAGAAGTCTTTTCCATAGAAAAGAGTAAATAAAGCCACGAAATGACATTTCTATCCTTTAATACAGCATTGAGACACACACCTCAACTAACATGTTAACCCAGACAAGCTATTTGACTAATCTGTGTACTGTGAACTCGCTTCCCTTACCCATTCCCATTTTGGTAGGGACTGCTTTCGCGGTATCTTTTTCTTTCTACAACTGTTTTCCAGCATAAGTCACTTTCCATTGTTCCAGTCCAACCACCTAGTAGAAAAGCAAACATGCACAGGCTTTGATTTTCATCTCTCTTTCTGGTAAAGGAGAAATGCAAAACCTGGTCTCTGAGCCAAACGTAGCCGTAGATGGCCAACATCTATCTGCTCTGCAGTGGGGAGGAACGGTGATAGTGATGGCAAAGAAGATGGAGGATGCTCTACCTGCCCCTGACAGGGTGGTCTTTCCCACTGCTCAGGAGTACATTGGTGGGATTCGGGTTTGAGCTGTCTCAGGTTGGGCCCAGACTGATAAATAAAACAAAGCACAGACTGAAACCCTGTCCCACAATTGTCCCTTCTGCTTAGCTGTTTGCACATTTGCTGGCCTGGTTTCGGGGCCCACTCCCAGGAGGCAACACCTGGTACATGGGTCTAAACGCAGCGAGCTGGGTGGACGTGAGCAGTGTGTATAGCACCAACACCTGGGAAAGCTCCATGATTTTCTGTTCGCTGGCACGGACATGGCCTGCAGTTTTAATCCAAACCCTCTGAAGAAAATGGAAAGATCACATCCCGAACTGAACTCAGGCCAACACAGGATCAGACCAACCTCACATAAGCAGCTTTAGCCTGATGTCAGTGGAGCTGTTGATATGAATTTTCAACAGCATGCTTAGTGTTGCAGGATGAGGCCTTCCTGAAAGCCACATCTGCACATCTTAGGTCTACAAATTTATAACTGTGAGCATGACACAGTCCAGTCAAGGGAAATTTTAGAAATGTGACCTGAATAATGGTTAATGACTGACCTACAGAGCAAAGATAAATTATTGTAGCGTGAAATTTGTTAACCCCATGCTTAAAACAATGTTGCTGTACTCTTCCTCCGCAGGTGAGGATTCTTTCAAAAGGGAATGAGACTTCATAAATCATTAATTTCTCCAAGGAAAAGTTTCCCTTTGCTCCAGTGCTTTTTGCTACATTGTAAAAAGAGCTGCTTTTTATTTTTCTCCAACTTTCAGAATTCTTCCACAACTCCTGAAAATTTGGAAGGGGGAAAAGACTGGGACAACATGTAAAAAAAAAAAATTAAAATTCAAGCCCAAAGGATAGGTGGACATTTGATCTGTAAATACATGTGTATGTCTATGATTCACTCTCTATAAACCTATACATAAAGCGTAAGAAAATTTTGCAAATTATCTTCTCATAAATGCCATTTTTTGATTGTTCTTCATGAAACAGTGAACATATAAAATACTTACCTAGCCTGTGTATGTTGGGGATAGGAGTAATTTTTTGTTTCAGGTTTGTGCAGCTCCTGAAGTACATTACTGGTACACTTGTGCTACAGCAACAAGGAGTCACCATGACACTATCATTTTAGTGACAGCTTGTGACCCTGCTGCATGCCATTAAATGATATGATTTTTAGGAACCTGTTGAGGTACAGCAAAATATTTGACTGGTAGACGGGTTTGGCTGGGCATATTTTTTCATGGCTACTGAGCAGATCAAAATTGTTGGTCAAGGCCCAGACCCTCCTGTGCTAAGCACTAGACAGAAGTCTGACAAAAGATGAGCTCAAAGAGTTGAATGGAAAGGATGCCAGAATATGGTGTATTTATAAATACTATATGGCATTTCCATAGATCCAGAAAGTTAAATTCCCAGAGAGTGAGCTCAGGTGGTGATAAAAATGGCATTTTTTTTTCTTTTTTTTTTTTTTTTCTTCTGGGATGTAATAGAAAATCCTGCTGACTGCTGTAAATTGATGTAACTTTGACCTCTGAGACAAGGAGCTGATCTACGTCGACTGAGAACATGGCCAAGTAATAATATGCTGCCTTGATCTCTGCACTAAGCAGGTTTGCAGAGCTGATGAGTTTGTTTAGGGGGTTGGTTTAGGTATTCTGTATCATTGCACAGGAGAGGAGGGTCTGAGGAGCATGGTTATCAAAGGAAGCAAATACCTGAAACACAAAGAGTTAGAGCTGTTCTGTACCAGCCAACCTTTGCTGTTGTAGGCACGATAATGTTCCTGTCCTTCCTGCAAAATACAGCCTCTCCCAAAACAGCTGGATGCCAGAGAGTCTTTGCTGATAGGTTTAAAGAAATCTTTGTCTTCTGTTCAAAACTCTGCAATGTCAGCTGGTTCAAAAAAGCCATTTCACTCCCAGAGAAGCACGCTGCCCAGACATAACCCCAGACTTGCAAAATAACAGAAAAATTCTGCAGAGCCGCAGTTCACCAGCGATGCCTAGAAGCTTTGGCTGAAAGGTCTCTTTGAAGGTGTCTAGTCCAAGTGGGGATCTCCAGTGCTGTATCAGATCAGCAATGGCTTTGTCCAGTCAAGTCTTGACATACTCCAAGGACAGAGGTCCCATTTCTTCCCTCGACTGACCGGTACTTTCTCACTCTCCTAGTGAGAAAGACATTTTTCCTAATGTCCAGTCTGAACCTCCCAAGCTGAAATGCATGGCCGTTGTTGTTTCTACTGTCATTTGATACTATTGAAATGAGCTTGTTTCAGCCATCTTCACCTCTCCTTAACACCAGGGCAAGGACATGTATTGATGCTACAAAACTGGGAGGAGCGGTCGGTACCCCAGGAGGCTGCGCCGCCATTCTGCGAGACCTGGCCAGGCTGGACAGTTGGGCAGAGAGGAACCCAGTGAAGTTCAACACAGGCCAGTGTAGGGTCCTGCCCCTGGGGAGGGACAGCCCCACGCACCAGTACAGCCTGGGGTGACCTGCTGGGGGGCACCTCTGCAGAGAGGGACCTGGGAGTGCTGGTGGGCAGCAGGTTGCCCATGGGCCAGCAGTGTGCCCGTGGGGCCAAGAAGGCCAGTGGGACCCTGGGGTGCATCAGGAGGAGCGTGGCCGGCAGGTGGAGGGAGGTTGTCCTCCCCCTCTGCTCTGCCCTGGTGAGGCCGCGCCTGGAGTGCTGTGCCCAGTGCTGGGCTCCCCAGTTCAAGAGAGACAGGGAGCTACTGGAGAGGGTCCAGCAGTGGGCTGCAAAGATGATGAGGGGGCTGGAGCATCTCCCTTCTGAGGAAAGGCTGAGAGAGCTGGGTCTGTTTAGCCTGGAGGAGACTGAGGGGGGATCTTATCAATGTCTACAAGTATCTTGAGGGTGAGTGTGAAGAGGACGGGGCCAGGATCCTTCCAGTGGTGCCCAGTGACAGGACAAAGGGCAGTGAGCACAAGCTGCAACATAAGAAGTTCCATCTGACTATGAGGAAGAACTTCTTTATCTTGAAGGTGACAGGGCACTGGAACAGGCTGCATTGTGGAGTCTCCTTCTCTGGAGACATTCAAAACCTGCCTGGACACAGCTGTGCAGCCTGCTCTAGGTGAACGTACTTTAACAAGGGGAGGACTAGATGATCTCCAGAGGTCCCTTCTAACCCTGACCATTCTGTGGTTCTGTAACATTGAAGCCAGACAGTACTTCTCAGCATCCTTATACATTGCTTGTTGTAATTGCAGCAAAGAAAGCACAGGGTATACGTGCCGGCTAGGGACTAACTAGGCCCAAGTTGTGTCCTGGGATCACCCATACTGTTCAGTCCATAATCTGTTCCCTGGCACTCTTTTAGCTCAGGGCTCCTCATCTCCTCTCAGAGAATGCCCAGGCTTAGTCTGGGCCACAGCGTGAGCCAAGGGCTGGTCCCAAAAGACAATATAAATGAAGCCATCCAGTATTTTTAAGATACAGAGGCCTAGCTGTACAGGTATACTCCATGGTACACCTGTGCCCTCAGTCACAAGAATGGAACTTGACCTATTTTATTATATCCTATTTTTATGTGTCTATACCTACATATATAAACATCTCCCAAAACACGCCTACTCTCAAGTGCCTGCTGCCAGCTCACACTTTGCACTTTCCAGCGTTGCCTTCATGCCACCTCTGGGAACACAACATAAACATTCAGCTTTGTGTCATAAGAATCCCACTTTGATTGTGCTGCTGCCGTACTCTTATGTTATTTCACATACTTTTACTTAGAATATATACATATATATGGTTTAGTAATAATTATTTTTTAGGTCACAGGGCCAGTATTTGGGGCACACAAGAGATGAAGGGTTAGATGCTAAGCAGCACAAATATGGTCAGTCAGCTGGACAGAATTCATCCTCGGTGGTGTGGGTGAGACCACCTGCAGGAGATGATGTATGAGCAGCGCTGATATAGCCACAGGAATGAATAGTGGGTTATTCATGGAGAGATGTCTAGAATTGGTGAGTTGAGCCTTACTGTGCTTTCTGTTATCATGAAGGAAGCATTGGGCAAACAGCTCAGCCTTACTCTTGGAAACGCAGGTCAGCATGCTCACCACAGTGCATCCTAGCTGCCCATAAGTGTGAGTGTCCCAGGGCAGGAGTGTTCTCAGGTACACACTCAGTAAGGAAAAGCCCCATTACAAACCTTAGCGCATCCTTTTCCTAGCTGCTCTGGAATCTTGCTACTCATGGACTATGAGTAAGGATGAGCTACCACACCACTGAAAACAACTGAAAGCTGAGCAAAGCAATAGTGGCTAGAGCATCTGCAATCCAGGTGGTTAATTTTGCCCTGGGCTGCAGTCCTGCATCACCTGTGGTCAGTTGTGAGGATCTGGCCAATGACATGGGAGTTACTGGGCTTGGTGAAGGACCTCACACCCATCTCAGAGACGAGCAAAGAAGAATAACAAATAAAAACTCTTCAGCTTGAAATAAGTGGACTATGGAAGTGTTCAGCAGAAGAGGTGAGGTGGAACAAGTGTTCACTGTACATTGTGATTTCACAGTATTGAAAACCCAGGGGCCTAATGAAGTGTTCAGATAGGGAATTTAAGACTGAAGACAGTAGCTGTTCAAATAGCACAATTTTAAACAGTGGAGCTTAGTGTCACAGGCCCAGGAGAGGGTGCAGCATCACCATGCAGTTACTCAGGCTCGGCTCAAGCATCTCCTCCCACGAGGTGGGTTGGAGGCAGCTCTGCTCCCATGTCGGGGGATGATGGGTTATGCCGGTGTGCCCCAGCCACAGCTGTCCCCAGGAGTGGCCGGGATGGGTGTGCTTTCCCCCACAGTGGACGGGCGATGGGACTTGGTGTGGTTACGCAGCAGAGCCATCCTGGAGCCCAAGGCAGGAGCCAAAAGCCCAGGGTCCCTGCCCAGTGCTCTGCCAGGTGGGCCCCACTGGCCCCCATGGGACGCTTCCCTCTGCCTCAGCTCTGGGGCACAGCTGAGGCACGGGTATACACACTGCTGGCAGTCAGCAACCAGATGGGGGTTTTGCTTTCATTGAACGCAGCTAATTAATTTGCAGCATTGATTGCTTTTGACAATATATCTGCCCCTCATTTAACATTTGGTTACTACAGCTGAGAACAAGTAAATCCAAAATTACACAAGTTGATTATATTGGTAGCATAATATGCAAGTCCTGTTAGGAACAACCGAGTTGCCTTTGTGGTCCAGAAAGGACATTTTGATCTACTATAACTAAAGACTTTTACATCCCCAAATAATAAAAAAAAAAAAAAAAATTGAGGGTTATCACAAAGCCAGGAGTTCCAAATATTTGTCTCTGGTAAGAGGATGAAGTTTTAGAGGAAGAAAAATTTTACTTTCTCTCTGAATCCCATCCCCCCCACCCCCCACCCCCAATAATGAGCGTTTTAAAGGGTCGGTACAAAAGACAGCACACACATGACTAGGACTGTTATCCTCTTTCAAAACAGGAAAACTGCAGGGATAACAGCACTGATGCAAACCCTTGGGGTGGGAATGAAGCCTCGCAGGACTTCTGCCTTCTGGTGCTGCCCTATCCCTTTCATGGCTGGTGGGCTTCTGCATTTACCTCTCATCCAGAGGCCAAAATAGATGGATGTAGCAAATAACTCCCGAGCCTTACAGCTGTGAAGACAGCAGTGGCAGCAGGGAACAAGCTCTGAGCGGTGCTGTGGCACCTGCTGGCAGCGGAGCGCCGTGTGCCCCAGCAGCCCCGGGACACTCAAGGGCGCGGGGAAACAGCGCGCCCTAGTGGGGAAACCGCCGAAGTGTATGAGAAAACAAACGCACTGCGCGCTCCGTGCGGAAGCAGCTGTTCCTTTGTGTCTATCCAGTGTTGCTTGTCCCTGCCCTGTGCTTCTCCAGTCACTCGTTGCCCCTCATACCCATTAGCTCAGGGAGGGGACTCGTACCTTCCAGGCTGTCCCACCTGCTGTCATGCAGCTTGGGCTGATGGCTTTTTTGGGAACTAGAACTGGGGCCTCTCCCATCTGGCTTGCTGCGTGCGCTCGGCATATTGCACGTTTGCCTAAGCCAGTGCGGCAGGGCCAGTTCCAAGGGTGCAGGGAGGACAGCTGGGTCAGTGACAGTGATGGCGAGGTGCCCCCTAAACACAGTAATTAGAGGGCTCCTTCCCTCTCCCTTTCACTGTCACCCAGTGGAAAACTCCGTCTCCGTTAAGGAGAACTCATTAGTGGCAAACCGAAGACACTAATCAGACATTAGTTGTAACCATTAATGAAAAAGCTAATGAGGTGCTGAGATCCCCAGCACTGACTGAAATGAGTTAATCACATCTCGCTGCTCGGAGACCCGTTAATCTGCGTGCATGCTGATGTGTCCCGTTCCTTTGCTTATTATAGGAAATAAAAACATTGTTCCAGCTTCGTTTACTTGTGTCTGCATGATCTCTTTGCTAAGCTGTAAAATCTAATGTAGCTGTGGGCTAGACTTGCAACTGGTGACAGGCAGCAAAGTCCCCTTGGCCCCCAAGAAGCCACCACAGAGAGGACCGTTGCTGGCGGAATGGCACACACCTTCAGGGAAGGAAGCGTTGTGCTGACCCGGGGCGGGAAGCAAACACCATGACATAGCCACATAAACCAGGGATTTCTCATCGCCCTTGCTGTTGGTTTAGAAGATTATTCCAGCTGCTAGAGTTACAAGAATTGAACTGCCACCAGTGCTCCTGGCTGCACTTCTGAAACAGCTCCTTGTTTTTTCAGTACGGATCATGTCATTTCTGCTAGGGGTGAGTAGTAACCTCACCTGATTCCAGTGCGTTATCTGTGGGATGGGTGAGTAACTGGAAACAACTAGTAACTGAGGTAGAGTAAATTTGACCTAAAGATTTATCTCAGGTGGTTTTGGTATTACCTGCTTTTAGACTTCAGGAAATGTCTTGGCACCCCTTCAATCCCTAGACTTCTTTAAGTCTCTGTTTTAGTCTGGCCAGAATGGAGTTAAATTTCTTCAAAGCAGCCCGTATAGTGCTGCTTTGGCTTGGTGGCTAAAACACGGTTGCTAACACACCAGAGTCTGGCTGTTGGTGAACAGTGTTTGCACAGTGTCAAGGCCTTCTCTGTTCCTTGGTCTGCCCTCCCTAGTGACTCTGCTGGGGTGAGCAGGAGGTTGGGAGGGCACACAGCCCGGACATCTGACCCGTCACCAAGAGGGTTATTCCAGCCCATGTAGTGTCAATCTTAGCGGTAAACTGGGATGGAGGGAGAAGGAGATGGGGGATTGTCTTCCAAGGTGGAAGTTGCTCAAACACTGGCTGGGCAATGGTCTGCTGGTGGAAGGTGGTGGGTGCCTTCCCATAGCCTGGTTTTTCTTCTTCCTTTACTAATTAAACTGTATTTTGACCCACGAGTTTTCTTGCTTTTGCTTTTGCTCCATCCCACAGAGGGGACCCAGGGGGCAAGTGGCTGGGTGGGTGCTTGGCTGTTGGCCAGGGTCCAATCACAACATGTGTTGCCCAAAGCCATCACCAGCCTAATTCACTCCTGGCTCACCAACTGTAGCGGACCAAACAAATGGTTAAAATGCTAGTTTTTTTTCCACAGGTTTTCTAGAAGCTTTATTTTTATTTAGCTTGTCTTGACTTTTACTTCCGTTTATTTCTATTTCTTTACCCACCTATTCAAACCAAACCCTCAAATGACAGAACCTGTCAGCTAGCAGCAGAGCTCCCTACAGCCAATTCTTTGATGTCCCCAGTGATGACGCATCGCTCACAAGTTGCTCCCATGACTCTGCCTGTGACTCCACTGCTGCAGACAGAAGCTCGGTGCCTCATCAGCGTCTTGGGGAACTTGCTTACACATACCCACCCTCTGACATCTGAACGTGAGGATGTCTTACGCAAAATCCTCCAACACTCAAAGGAGAAAGAGGAGTGGAAATCACTCTTTCCCCTGTTTTCTGTTATACAAAACCCACTCAGCCATGTGCACAGGCTGAACACATGACGTGGCTGCAAACTGGGCATGCTTCAAAGCACAGCTTAAGTATGGCCAGTCCATCCAAACACCTGGCCTCAGACTATGGGCTTGGGCTGGTGGAACAATGCGCAGCTTCTCTGGGTGGTGACAGCTCTTGGGGGCCAGCCCCAGGAAATCAAGGAGGGGGAACGTAAAAATCCACATGGGGAGAAACCACTGTAAGGGGCTCCTTGATGTACCACTTGATTTGGAGGCTTGGTTGGGGCACCCTTGGAGGAACATCATGGTGCTGCAGGATGCAGCATTAGTGGCATAGGCCAGGAGGCTTTTGTTACTGATTTACTGTCTGGGTGGATGGGGAGGCAGTTGGTAGTTGCTGTGTGACTCTGGAGTCTCTGATTATGTGGAAAAAGTAACTGTTCTGGGAAATGTCCTGTCTTAGTAGGAGTGTTAATGTCACAGACACAAATTCCCATACGGACATATTTCTATTCTGCCAGCCAAAGGTTACCTTAGAAACTAAAGAGTAAAGCAACATGGTGAATTTCCTATAGGACAAAATTAAACTGAAAACATAGAGATATACCTCTGCATAAAAGTACCTAACCTTGGAGAACTTTTCACTGTGGGAACTGCATTTTATTTCACATTGCCTGAAGATAACAAATTTTAATGAGATCTGTTCCCTGAAAGTCTGTAGGAAAGACAAGTGAAAACAGAGATTTTTAAAGGTGGCAAGGGACTCTCTTGCCTTTTCATTTGTTGAGTTTAATTGCTATCCTGAATGTGAGCCATCAAAGGTACCCATGCCATGAACTGAAACCATATTGTTCCCCTGTGGGTACTTTCTTTCTTCATTTGATGCTATAAGCAAAGTCCTTTGTCCAACTCCTGTGGTTGGTCCATCTGTCTGGTTGTTGATGTTGTCGCTGCTCCATGTCTGACTGGTCTCAGGGGGTCTTCAGATTATAATTTTATGCAAATTACTTTCCTGACAAGATCATTTCAGATCTGGAAGCTGCATTTCAGTGTGCTTCTTCTGAGTGGACATGAAACAAAATGCAAAATTATTTTCAAGAGCAAGCTGTTCCCAAGTGTCATTTTGCATGGCTGAAGATGATAAAGGAGCATACGCTTCCCATTTTCTGTGCACGGTGGCAAGTATGAAGGTACAGAGCCACTGTGACAGTCTAGTTTGATAGCCATCCCAGGTTAGCACTCCTGCTTTCTCTGTTGGTAACAACCTTGTGAGCAGCCTGGTTGTAGAAACTCTGGGCAGAAAGCAGGCTTTGGGATCTGAAGTGACCTGGAGAGGATAGCTCTGCACAGTTCTGTGCCTCTGCTTCCCACTCATTTTCAACAGGCGTGTTGCTGGCTGGGCTGCATCCATTAACAGTGGTTAGTATCTTACTGGTGCAGCATGTCTAGAGCCTGGGTTGAAAAGCAAAGCGTGAAAGAGCTCTGAAGAACTTGGTGCTCTGAAGATGCCACTAGTAAGCAGCTCTTACTATGACCATCAGACCATTGCCTATATCTGAATGGGAGGGAGCTTCCTGAGGTGCCCAGTGATGACTTCTTGAGTTTCTACCCCTAAGCAGCCAGGGTGGTTGCATTTCAACGGGCAGCTTGCATCGCTGCTAGGCCGTCTACCCTACTCACTCCCTTACGCAATGAACTGAAATGGTGCACAAGGAAACTGAGCAGCTTATGAGGTCCACAGGAGTCTTCCTGTGCAAAGCCATGGTCATGCAGATGAAATGCTGTGGCATGCCGAAGTGATACCTGATCAAAGATGTCCATTTCCTAGATGGGGTTCTTCTAAGGGACAGCCTCAGCCAATTCATGGCTGAAGTGGTTGTGTGATCACAGCAGCTGAATTAGGCCCTTAAAATAGGGACCTGGCGTGGATCCTCAGCATCTCTCCTATGAAGGCAGCCAGGTCTGACAGTCCCAGAGAACAGGTGAGCTGAATCTCTTCCCAAGTCACTGATTTCTGGGTCTGCCTTAATTTCCCTTATGTGTCACCTAGATTGAGCATAGATCCGTCAGGAGACCACAGGCATATAAGGGTTAAGTCTTTTCTCCAGAGAGGCCTAGAGCTGCCTTAAGCTGAGCAGTGTGATGCCCACAAACTTTCCAGCAGCCTGGAGCCTGAGGGATGGGTGGGAGGAAACTGGAATAAGGCTCTTATGTGTTATTATGTGTTACTACACTGTTATGTGACAGATGAGGTTCTAGGAGACAATGGAAATATTGTGATAAGAAGAAGTGTGCACAGAGAGGAACACCTTTGATTTGATTGCAATAAAAAATTTATTTTGATTCATATCATACTGAAAAATTAATAAATAAAATGTCAAAGAATGATTGAGTGAGACTCCCCACCATCAGAGAAAAAAATTTAAATTTATAATTGATCACTTAGTCAAAGCAAAATAGGAAGAAAATCTGGTCATAGGAGGAAAAAAGTGCTCAGGAGATTTGGCTTTGGTAAAAAACATAACACACCCAAGGAGTCCTTCAGAGACTTTGCAGTGGTGGCAAATACAGTCCAAGAGTTTGAAGCCTTGACATGTTGCTAAATGTTTTGCTTTGTTGTTCTTCTTAACAAAATAAACCCACAAAGTTTCTAGCAGGAACACAGTCTTCAACATTGGCAGTGGGAATTAATTCTTCTCTCAGTATCATCTGTTGGTTTCTCCTTATTCTGAAGGCATTTGAAAGAGCAGCAAAATTGCAGAGAAACTGAGACCAAGATCTAACACAACAGTCAGTTGCCTAAAGGGCTTTAGAAAAAGTTCCTCTGGAATAGAAATGTGATGGTACAGACTATCCCTTATTCTGCAGGTGGAGATGTCCACTCTCTGCTCTCCTCATACTCTGAAAAATAGACGTCAGTGGGGCACAGTTACTGCTTGCTGTCGGCAAGAAAATTAAATGGGAATTGCAGCTTCTTCCATGCTGAGGACACTAAGTCTATCCACAATAGTACGCACCATGATGTTTCATATGTGCTGGCAGAGGCAGAATATTCAGGGGAAAACTGGAAATTTAATTTGGACAGATTTGGACAGCTAAAGGAAACTTTCAGAACAACACAGGCTAGAAGATAGCTGATTTTTTTTTTACCACTTTCTGTGTTCCCAAACTGCCACCTGTTGTTACAAAAAAAATATCAATGGGATTTGGGTACCAAACCACCATGATTTTTCTTCCAAGTCTTTCTAAAAATGACTGGAACAGCAATGAAGTATGTCTGAATTACTGACTTCTGTCTATGAGAAAAAAAAAATTAAAATATTTGAAGCTCACGATGAAAAAAGTATCTCTGAAATCGAGCCACAGGGCGAAGATACCATCAGGGTCTTCCATGGAGTCTTTTTCCTCTTAAAGTTGCTTTGCTTGTATTACTGTGATATCTCACCAGAAGCATATCGATTAACAACAATTTAAACGGTGGGAATGCTTAAAACAAACAAAAAAACAAACAAACAAACAGATATGGTCCAGGTAGAAATGTTTCATTCTTTACAAAGGGCACGTTGAAGACAGTAAGCCCATTGAATGTGTGACATGCAGGTGAGTTCTGCTGGCCACCACGCCAGGCAGGGCTTCTTGGCATGAGGATCATGAACAGGTCTCAGCACGATGATTTGAAAATCCTGCCCTGTCCATACAGCTGAACTGAGGGGTCATGCATGCAGAGCAAAGGGAGCTCAGGTCAATTAAAAATGAAATGAGCCATTTTTTCCTAGCCTGATCTAAAGTCCGTTGAAGTCTGTGGCAAGAACTCCATTGGCTTTACCAGAGCTGAAAACAGGTCAATATTCCATTAATCCTGTTCTCATGATATCGGGAAGAAAAAACCACCGTTCTCCATTCTTCACTACTTGAACTTTTTTCTTGGATTCATACTTTATCTGTCCTTGAGGATTAAATATGTTGATTCCAGAAAAAAAATCTGTGGATATAAAACTTCCACTGTCACTTCCCTCCTCTTGCTGCCTAGCAGTACAGACATTAATTCACTCATTCCTCCAGAGAGGCACATAATTTTGAAGTCTGGCTTACACTGTAGGATCAGCTTGCGTAGATTGGCTCCTTGTAGGTGCTGATACAGGGCAAAAGATTCCTACTGTATTACTAGCTGATATCCCAACCCATGATATTTCTTCCATTTCAAATAGGGACCTTGTAAAGAGATACCACTTTCTAAATCTGTAAAAAAATAAGAAGAAAAGTTTCCTTGGATCTTTCGGATATTTTCCCATTAAAAAAAAAAAAAAAAAAAAAGGTAAAAGCTACCTTTAAAAATTAGACTCATTTGTGTCTGCTCAAAAGCAATATAGGAGCTGTTATTATTGGTTTTGACTATAAAAGTATACCACACGGAGGCTAAACTTTGGTTAATTTTCCCCCCTTTTATAAAAAAGTTTAATTTAGGGTTTGTCATCTTAAAAAAAAATCACGTGTTGCACAATTATAAAAGGCACATATAAACGACTGAAAGCAAAAAGTCCACTTTCCATCCTTAAACAGATTAAATAAAAATGAGCATTCCAGAGTATTTTCAAAAAAAAAAAAAAAAGAAAGACGTAAGAATTATATATAACCAAACAAGACAAACAAACAAGTGGCTGAAAAGGCCATTTTTTTGCTGGAGTTTTCAGTATTGTTTTCTCTCTCATTATGGCTGCATAGGAAGCAATATTAAATAATATATGATCAGAGATGATTTCATCTGTATTTTCTAGATACTATCAATGCAGAATGAGGCGATGTTTGAAATATTTACTACTCCAGGCAACTTCATCCTGTTTTTCCTTAATACAGCATGAAACTAGAAGTAATAGAGGAAACAGAAGAGACAGTTCAAAAAGAACTGCAGAAGTGAATACATTTCTTTGAGGTAATCCTTACTATGATGTTCACAGCTGCCCTAGTGGGTCTCAAGTACCAGAAGTTGTTTTCACTCTTCTTCAAGGACCTCCTGCCTTACTTGAGGAAAGAATGGAGACACAAACAGCAGCTCCTGTGCCCAGGTTTCCCCTAATTGCAACAGGCAGGTCCTTCATCAGTAATTCAAGAATCAAGCCATAGAGCCTAAGAAGAGATTCATTTATTCCCACAGCTGTTTGGTAGTTCCCAGCTATCGGTAGATAGGAAATCACGTGCAGCGTGGAAGCCAGTCCTCAGCCAAGCTCCCAGCAGTGAGCATCGCAGCAGTGAGACACTCCGAACCCACGCATTCAAACCTGGCTGGTGCCCAGATCATCCTCACTGAGCTTTGTTCTGCTGCATGTTGGAAATTGCAGCCCCCGCTTCTCGCTGTGGCCAGGGTCATCTGCCCTTGAAAAAATTTATTTTTTCAATGGAGGCAAGAGTCAACGTTACATTGAATTCAAAATCTCCATCGTGGACACCTGTCTTCCGGAAAGCCCCAGCTGAAGCGTTGTTTTCCCAGTAATGATGCCAGTGTCCTTTGCTGTCTGCTCCAAACCCGTACACGTTCACCTAGGAAGTGAGAGTGAACTAGTGTTACGGCCCAGAAAGCAATTGGTCTTAATCTAAAATGCTGAAGAAACTCTCTTGATTCTCAGTTTATCTATAAGCAGTGGCACTTGAGGACCTCGGTGGTGTGCCAAGCTGTTCTGCACGAGATAATGCAACCGCAGAATAACAGCCCAAGGCCTGCTCAAGAAACATTGCATCCTAAGCTATGCTGAGAGCACCACCAGACCTGAAAAAGAAATTTCTATCCGTGAATTCTTGTTCAGCAATATGAAAACCACATTCCTGTCCCCTAAGCATGATGTTTGACCTCAGAAGGTCAGTGGCTTGGGATGAGTATCTCTCTTCAGCTGATCAAGGCCACAGAGAGTGGGAAAAATTTGGTTTTGCTCCTAGTCTTCCAAATGATAACCCGTATCGATCCCCACATATATGACATTTGCAGTCCTTTCAGAGGCAGATGGATATCATGTTCTTTGTGTGTGCATGCCTACAGCCTTTCCTCTCCCAAAGGCTCGTTCATCGATGCCAATGCCTATCTTCTCTGATGGTAGAAGCCCAAACATCACAGTTGATTTATTTAAACTGAGTGGCAATATGGCTGAGTTTGAATGGGTCATTGCCCACAAAACAAGCACCCTAAGTCACCCAAACCTGGACTCACCGAAATATGAGTTGTTTAAAATTATTTTTGGCAATGTCAGAGCCTTGCTTATTGCCTGCTTAGCAGACCTGCCCGTCCTATCTGCCTTGACTATGGAACAGTTTCTGCCAGCATAATTAGGAATATTTCCATCAGCTTTCCAAGCAACACAGGCCTAGGTGACAAAAGCTCTCTTTCATCAGCAGATCTGTGTCCAGGCCAGGGCTTTTGTCAGCATAATGATTTTTATCCCCCATGCTGACAGTCCCACGGTTGCAGGATTCTGTAGAGTGACTTGGCCTTACACTAACTAGCTAAGTCCCCAGTCACCTAGGTGCCCCTCATATCACCCAAGCCAGGGAATTTCCTCAAGTACAGCAGCAGAGACATTTACCATAATTTACTGTATAAACCCACAATCTTGGGTTGGAAAATACTGCATTTCCCAATTCGGCTTATGTAAGAGCTGGTGATCAAAGTTCTTCAGGTGGGATTATGTTTAAGATTTAGATATCCAAGTGGAGGTACCTGAGCATCCATTACAGTCAGTGGCAATTCAGGCAGCACAGACACTGGAAAACAGCTCCCCTGATGTCCTGCCAGGAGGTTTGCTGTCTGAATCGGCCTCTTGGCTCCACTGATGAGACAGATAAGACCTCAATGCAGTTGCCCAAATGTAAGTGTCATTTTCAGTGTCCTTGAGTACTCAGTACAGGCAGGTGTCACACTAGGCCAAGAGATTCATGTTTTTCTGACCTGGCAGCTGGAGGCAGGGGGCAGGCTCAGGGGGCTCTTGGTGCCATAACAGCGAGACAAAATCTAACTGGGACTTCCACTAACAAGACGGGCACAGACACCATCCATATTCAGATGTCTTTTGATATCAAGTGGAATGCCACTATTTATGTTTAATTGTATTCCTCTGGAATGCATCTTAAACCCTACCACTTGCTGACATGAAAAAAGTCCATCACTGCCAGCTGAGCATATCTGCATGACTGAGGAGCCTGTACCTATTTGAAAAGCAAACGGCAGAGACAGTGGAGAGGGGGAAATAAAGGGCGAGTGAGAGGCCAGGGCATATTCCTGGCACTTCTGTGTGAAATGTCCTGATTTTTTATCCATATATGTAACCACAGCCAGACTTTACCTCGTCGCATACGTGGAGTGCAAACACCAAAGACAGAAGGCCTGTGGAGGGGTATCTCCCATGATGCTGGAGCCAGTTTTCATAGACATATTTCATAAAAGCTGGATTATAAACCAGGATCTAAGCAAAATCAGAGAAAGACTCATTAGTGAAATACCCTGGAAAAAAACAATGGTAGCGTGTTATCGCTAAAGAACACTGGCATGGGGCAGGGGGGAGAAAGGAATAACAGCTATTCCCTGAGGGCAGGTGAAAGGGAAAAATGAAGTCCCATACCTAAAGTGCATTCAGGAATGTTACCCATGTGTAATTACACATGCATAATCCTCCATTGCTCTTGATACCCTACCTGCTCACACCAACGTAAATCCTAGGTGACTCCTACTGGAACCAGTGGGTATGAAATGGCACAAGTGAGAAGAAAATTAGGCATTCAGCTCTTCCTGTGGCGTCCTGCTAAGAGAGCAGGCTGTGGGGAGCTGGAGGCCTGGGCAAGGCAAGCGTAAGATGCCATGCCAGATTTCATAGCATCATAGAATCATTTAGGTTGGAAAAGACCCTTAAGATCATTGAGGTCGACTGTAATTTGGATGGGAACATAGGAGCAACCGCATCTTCTGCAAAATACGCCAACCGTGTTTGGTATGCCTATAGGTACAGGTCTAAGGAGACCAGGGGTCAGGTGTACGCTGTCAGGAAGCCCATCAGGTTTCATCAGCTGCATTTCTCCTGTTTCTCAAACATGCTGTTTTTCTGTGCTTTTTTTACAAGACATAAATTTCACTTGGTTATCTCCAGGGGAAATTAAGAGGCAATCTAATGGAGTCAGAGCACTTAAGATCAGGCCTGAGTGTACAGTAAATCCAGAGTGGTAGGAGCCCTTGGTTTCAGCCCCCTCCCCTGAATGAAGCAAAGAGAGGCTTTTCCCTCCATGCTGCGTTTGTAATTAGAGTGACAGTGTTCCAGTGCTATCTGGTTAGCTGCAGGGATTTTCCTTTTTACAAAGCCAGAGGTTAATTGCTGCTATTGTATCGGCGTGTAATCACGTCTCACAGGGTGTTGGGCATTGCATGGTGTGGGAAGCAATACAAGCTTCTCATTGACCTGCTGGGGAAGCTGCTGCATCACGCCGGTCGTACCCTGGGCTGGTGCTACTCAACTGTGACATAAGTTTTTTAACAACCTGCCCTACTGCTTCTCACAAGGGTTTGCAGAGGTTATTGTGTTCCTCACCACAGGCAGGGATGAGCCAAGTGATTATTTCATGCCCCCTAGAGTTCCATGGTTTGAAGCACAGGGATATAAACCGACGCTGGTTAAAGGTCTCACCTGAAGCCTTAGGCAAAACCTGGCCTCCGGGATGAAGGCATGTGCTTGAATCTGTAATTTTAATACTCTGGGGCTAAGGCCATTTTTTACCGGCCCTTGAGACATTAGGAGCCTCAGCTCCTTTGAAAATGAGCCTCTCGAAAGGCTGAGAGAATGAGACTTTTATTTTGCTGGTAGATCTGTGGAAGAGGAAATAATTTTCCTCTCCCTACGTAGCCTGCCTTGGTTAAGTCCTCAAACCATGCAGCTACAGCAACAAAAGTTTTTGCATGGTGGCTACAGGTCCAACACGGGAATGACCCTTCTGCCCCGTGGAAAATCCTGCCTCCAGCAGTAGGGAATCTATTAAACTGCAGCAGGCTTGGGCAATGAGTCTGTGTGCGTGGGATGGACTCTCTTCTGATCACTCTAGGGTGGGCACCAGGTTTGTCCATGCTTCCTCAGTGTTTTCAGAGAAGTGAAGTCCCCTGACTATTGCTTTCTACACATCCACACTATGAAATAAAATGTGTCAGACGTGTCTCGTTAGACTTGAGGCAAGTGGCATGGCACAGATCCTGTCCGCATTGCTCAGTTCTGTCCCTGTGCAACACAGGGTCTGTTCCCTGGACTGTGCTATCCCCCAAACCTTGCTTGAACATTGCCTAGGAGAGCATTAATACACCTGGGACAAAACCAGCATGAACTTGGCCTGAGCCCAGTCTCCAAGCATGTTTAATTGGGTACAGATATTTATTACAGCTGTGGGCTAACAGCCTTCCCCACGAGCCACTGACACCATCGTGAATTCTTCACTGACTTGAAAACACACAGCTTTATTTGTTCAGAGTTCACTTAGCTCCTTATTACAAGGAACTGATGCAGGAGTGAGAAACACCTTTGGTGTTCAAATAGTCAAATGATTTGAAAAAAAAAAACCTCCAGAGGCTCTCCACAGCTCAAGGTGTTATTACATACCAATGACTGCAGTGGGTGGGAAGAGAGCAATTGCTGTGGAGGGAGAGCACCTGGCCAACAGTGCACCCTTAAATCTCCCTGAGCAGTACCAGAGGAAGAAACGCAACCTTCAGAACAGCGGTAATGCAATGGCATGGTCACAGGAGCAGGCTCTTTCTAACCTCAGTTATCTAGTGGTTGATCTATGGCCTGAATGGCACACAGGAGCTAAACCTTCAGCTTAGCTGAGCCTTGTACAGTATGTGTATTTTGGTTGCAGTTTTTATGAATGTCAAGGGGTTCCTTGGATACTTGCAGTCTCACAAAGAACGCAAAAGACCTAGAAGTGGATTAGCAGAACAAATTCAGAAACCAGCATTACTCACCTTTTCTTTTTTGACTTTGATTTTCCGTGGAACTGGAACATACGTGCTGTTAAAAGGAAAAAAAACACCACAAAACCAACAACTAAACAAAAACCACGAAAATTAATAAAAGCCCAAGATATTAACATTTTCACGTATTTCCAAAGAAAGAAATAATATTTTTCATCTACAGTAATAAATTCAAATTATTGGAAAGTAATAAATGCAAGTAGTTTTTGGAAAATGAGGCTGCAATTAAGTAATACAGCATGAAAACCTAGCTGTCATTGAAGCAAGTTCATAGGAAGCCGTGAGATTCTAAAATTTTACAAGTTAATTACTGACAATAGGACACAACAGATGTAGTTGACAATATTGACAGTAGAGTCAATATTACGTGGAGCCTATGACTTCTAATCCTTGGATCATGACTGTTGCAGTCTTTGCACTTTGACGGCAGGAAGGGCTTTCTGTTTAACTTCATGGCAGAAAAACCTTCTCCCAACAGGGTGAGACTTTTCCCCTCCTAATACTCGTAGCTACTGCATGATTTTCAGGGTAGGTGGTAGCAGAGTTCATAAGTTCTGTGCTTGTGTGTAACTTGGGCATTCCCAATACACAGCTCCTCAGCAGCAAGCCATTCCCCTCCTCCCCAGGGGGATGCTGAAGGCTTCCTACAGTTCCCAGCATAAAACTTCCATGTCATACCTTATGACTGGGTCAAAATCACGAGTCATGTCTTGAAAACAAAAAAATCTTTTCTTCCCCATGTCTCATGCATAGTGATTGCTGGCATTGCACAGATCATCATGAGTGCTGTAAAAAAAATATCTCCCTGGGTTTGTTTCAAGTGAAAAAATTCTGGTGAACTGGCCTCATAATTGGAACATATCCCAAAATATACCCTGCAAACTTTTAGATGGTTGTGGTAAATCGCCAAAGCCTTCCATTACCTCAATCTAAATGTTTTCACTTGATTTTTGTTAACAATAAGGTTCCTGTCATTAAGGCTTTGTTTCTTTTTGAACCATGGATCATCAGCACTTTGAAACATTAGTCTCAGTCTTCCCAAACCAGTGATGACCTGGCAATGTCCTCATCTCCGTATGTACTTCTGGGCATCCCTGACCTATGATACCTGCTCTGGGCTGGATGCAGTGGGAGAGGTGTCTGGTGGGCTCCAGACCTCCTGAGAGGTGAGACAAGGTGTTAATGGGGAAAAGGGCACCCATGCAGACTTCTTAATCTGCTGTCAGCAAATCTGCACTTGGATCTGCTTCCCACACCTGACCTTGATCAGCTAAGTCAGCAGAAGTAGGCTTTGTGATCCCATGTGATCCCATGTCCTTTTTGTGGTTATGAAGACAAAAAAGGGCTTCTTTGCTAGTAAAATTTCCTCATTATTATATAAGAAATAGCCAACATTTTCCAAAAAGGTGATGTGGAGGAAACAAGACAGGATAGCTAGGTACAGTAGAAGACCAAAGACAACAGTATGCAATGTTCAAGACAGTATTTGCAGACAGCTCTGATCCAACCAGGAGTCTACTGTAGTTCTTGTCAGATGACACGTTAGTCATTTTAATCATGGGACATCTCATTTTTTCGGAAGCAATATCCAAGCCCTGCTGCCACTTGGCTGCAGAATTTCATATAACCACATGGAAAGTATTGGCACGCTGATTAAGACCAAATGGAGACCTATGCTGTTATAGTCATGTAAAACCTGGGCTGCATAGCAGCAAGGGAGCCAGTAAGTACCACACAGGAGCGGGACAGAGTGAAGCCTATGATGAAGGTGGCTACAGGTGGAATACATGTAATTTGGAAAACATCTTCTATGAGCCACTTTGCAGGGCTCTAGTGAAGCCTGTCATCATTACTGGCCACCTCGTACGGTGTATTTACTGTAGCCTTGAGCAAGGTGGAAGATATGAAACATTTTAAGAAAAACAAAAATTGCTTTTTCCCAAACCAAGCAGAGGTACATAGAGCTTTTTTCATTATGGAGATTCCTAAAACACTTGCAGAAGGCAAGTTAAGGCAACTAGGCTAAATATATGACTGACAAGGGCCTGAAGGTTTTCTATCCCAGAAGGCTTTTCTTGGCTTTTCTGGGATAATGCTCAGTCTTAGAGAGCCACTTTGAAATGGGACATCCATCAGTCAAACTGGATGTTTGAGACAATCATTCACTTATCAATTCAATCTAATATTAAGGACATCTGCAGTGTGGCTTTTGTTTTAAACCATTAAAATGGTTTGAATTATAATACTTCTGGGAGAAGAACATGAATAATTCACAAGTTTTGAGTCCTGTGTAAAAATCTAAACAATACAGGCTGCTTATCTTTTTAACTATGAGTGCACTTAGATTCTTCTTAATCTAACCTCAATTGGTACTGTGCAGCCTGTGCACAGGGCATGGTGGCCATGCAGGTCAGGGTAAGCAGGTAAGTATTTCTTCTCTTCTAAAATACCATATTTCTGATGGGTTTTATTTTTATTTCATGTCTTCTCCCCTTTACAAATACACAGTCAACAATTTCCTTAAACACTGTATCTGACAGTGAGTGTTTAATGTGTGCTTATAGGTTTATTCCACTATCATATTACATATATTGTTGTGATTTCTGTGCTTATGATGTTCCAGTTTTATTATTCCAGCAGGTACCAGCTTATCAATTATGTAATTTCCCTGCTTTCAGTATGGCAAAAATCTTAAAATATTGGTATTTCTTCCATGTGGTTAAATACTTACACACTAATTTATACCAGATGTTTACCAAGCCCGTGTATACAAACTAATCATAAATAGATAATATATCCTGTACTTTATTAAGTGAAGATATTTTTCTTTTCATGTGCTGTGATTGCCTTGTAATCAACCAGTTACATGTTCCTGATAGGCTGAGGGCTCACCCAACTTGCAGTGCAGACCTCAGACCACAGGAAGTGCCTGGACCTTTCTCCTGGGGCAGACCTACCTGAAAAAGGTGCGCCTACATGGAGGATGTCCTGCAGCAGGTAGCTGAGCTGCAGGAGGTGGTGAGAAGGCTGAGTAACATCAGGGAAGGCTGAGAAGGAGCTAGATAGCTGGTTCCGAGTGCAGTGGACCCAAACAGCCCAAACCTCCCCCATGGCACAGAAGGGAGAGGGGGCAGTAATGCAGAAGAATGGAAGCTTGCAATGGCAAGGACCTGCAGGAGGAAGACACTTTCCCCAAATTTCAACCAGCCTGGTATTTGTTGAAGGGACAACACAGAAGGGCATAAGCAATCCAGGAAGTTTCTGGAATGCATTGATGGTAACTTCCTTCTCCAAGTAATAGAGGAGCCAACGAGGAGAGGTGCCATGCTGGATCTTGTTCTCACCAACAAGGAAGGGTTGGTGGGGAATGTGAAACTCCAGGACAGCCTTGGCTGCAGTCACTGTGAAATGGTGGAGTTCAAGATCCTTAGGGAAGTGAGGAGGGCGCACAGCAAGCTCGCTACCCTGGACTTCGGGAGATCAGACTTCGGCTTCTTCAGGGATCTACTTGGTAGAGTATCATGGGATAAAGCCCTGGAGGGAAGAGGGGCCCAAGAAAACTAGTTAATACTAATTTGCAATAGTTTGGCTTTTTTTTCACCCACACTTGTGTCTACATTGGAGAGACATGGATTTGACAGGTGGACCACTTTGTGGATAAGAAATTGGCTGGATGGTCACTCTGAAATTATTGCAGTCAATGGCTTGATGTCCAACTGGCAGAGAATGGGTTGAGAGCAGCCCTGAGGAGAAGGACTTGGGAGTATTGGTTGACAAGAAGCTCAACATGGCCTGGCAATGTGCCCCTGCGGCCCAGAAAGCCAACCATGTCCTGGGCTGCATCAAAAGTGTGACCAGCAGGTTAGAAGGATAACTCCCCCTCTGCTCTCATGAGACCCCACCTGGAACACTGTGCTCAGCTCTGGGGTCCACAGCATAAGGAGGAGATGGACCTGTTGGAATGAGTCCAGAGAAGGGCCACGAAGGTGATCAGAGGGCTGGAGCCCCTCTCCTGTGAAGACAGGCTGAGAGAGCTGGGGTTGTTCAGCCTGGAGAAGAGAAGGCTCCGGGGAGACCTTAGAGCAGCTCCCAGTACCTAAAGGGGGCTACAAGAAAGCTGCAGGGGGACTTTACAAGGGCACATGGTGGTAGGACAAGGGGGAAAGGCTTTAAATGGAAAGAGGATAGATTTAGATTAGATATAAGGAAGAAATTCTTCACTGTGAGGGTGGTGAGACACTGGACCAGGCTGGCCAGAGCAGCCGTGGGTGCCCCATCCCTCGAAGTGTTCAAGGCCAGGTTGGACGGGGCTTGGAGCAACCTGGTCTGGTGGAAGGTGTCCCTGCCCATGGCAGGAGGGTTGGAATGAGATGATCTTTAAGGTCCCTTCCAATCCAAACTGTTCTATGATTCTATGAACTTTACCACTGCAGCCCACCTGCTGGCACTTCTGAAGGTAAATACTCGCCAAAAAATAGTGAACCGCTTTGCAATCTGGATGCAGAGCAGTGACAGCGATACAAACACAGATGGGTGATGATGGCAGTAACTGGTCCTTTGTGGGCTCCTTTTCCGAGCACAGGCACAGATATAACAAAGATGCCGCAAGGGGCTTCATTCAAAGTCCATTGAAGGCAGCTGGGAGCTTTCCATTGCTTCTCATAGGACTTGAATCCAAGCTGAAGGGCAGAGGTTCTCAACCTTTTTTATCAAAACAACTTCTAAAAGAAAAAAAAAAAAGCCTTGCGAAAAAGGTGATTATTTTTAGCCAGTTTTCTAAGTGGGCTGATTTTTTCCAGGTACAAGAGTGTCCTGAAGATGATTTTTTTTAAAGACAACTTATAACTGTATATATTAAGTGCTGGTGGCAAAAAAAGTTAAAAAAAGACTAAACCACATTTGTTACAAGTTAGGAGAATCTTAATAAGAAATGAAAAGACTCTAAAATGCATTTGCAAAGAGGGAAAAGAAAAAAGAAATAAAACTCCATTTGTTATCCTGTCAAAAAATATTCCCTAAAAATGCAAAGTGGGTCTTACACCCAGTCAACAGGGTCATACTTCTCCAAGATTTTAATTTTTTGAGACTGAAATTGGGAAAAAAGTTGAATGTCTTGAAATAGTTCTCTCTGGAATAAAGTAATGTGATCTGCTCTTGCTGTCTATGTGTGGCAGGGTGTCCCCAAGCAATCCCACAAGGCTGTGGATTTACATCCAGCAGATAACCTCACACACAGTACAAATGTAACGTATTTCATTCTTCTGGATTAGGAAAAGCCAGCTTACAGGAAGGGAGAGAATTTGCTAGCAGGCATCAAGCAGGAACATGCGTTTTGTCCACATTTCTAATCCTAGTGCTGCTATAGATGCATTAAGCAGGGCAACATTTACTTCTGAAACACTCATAAAGAAGGAATGGAGACTAAATACCAGCATGGCACATTATTGCCAGGTAGAAGACATGAATTTAAGGCTAAGGCACACAGGTGACACATAAAACAATAGCATCTCCTCTGCACAGATCTCGATCACATTCCACCAGGGAAGACAGACCAAATTCCTGATCAATGTGTCCAGGGGATGTTGCTGTGGATGGGGGACTAAGTGCTGTGATGTGCTTCTGCTCTCACTGCATTGCATGAGCAACCTGCACATCCCTCTCTGCCTCCTTGTCCTCTTCTGCAAGCTGTGTAATGTATGTTGGAGGACCACTCGGCCACCCAAGTGTCTCAGGTGGAATAATCCATGTGTCTAGGACCATGATATATGAATAACCCACCAAATGCCTGATTGAGCAGATGGCTTTCTGAGGGGTGCATCTAGGTATGGACATGCTGGCTGCACTCACTGTACTCCCAAGGGACTAGAGAGAAGAAGGATGAGCAGAAGCCCAAAATGACACACTGAACCCCAAAGCCCAGGAAGCTGCTGCTCAAACTGGCTGCCTTCAGCAGCAAAACCTCCCTTTTTCATTTCTCTGAGACCTGTGAAGAGCTGGATCTCAATCTTCACCTCAAAGACTTCACTATATCATCAAACTTTTCCTGGAAAGCAAGTGTTCAGGGCTGAACTCTGACCTGAAAGGGTCTATGAAGCTCCCCTAGGCCTTATCAGCAGCAGGAATTTGCCCAGCGAAGGCTTTTATCTCCTACAGCAACATGAGATGCAGGAGCTCCCGACCCTTCAGTGGGTCCTTACTCACAAGTTGATGGTGCCTGTGGTGAGAGCGGTGACAACCCAGCGTAGGTCCAGTGTTTTGAAGGGGATCAAGATCATGCTCACATTTTCTGCCAGCTCTTTGTAGCTCTCGGGGTAAACGAAGTGGTGAGTGGTCTTGCTCCCGACATCTGATTCATAGCCAGCGGTGGGAGCACGGTTCATTCTGCAGCCCAAAAGTAAGACGAGAGAGAGTGAAGCAGGAAAGGAATTAGGTAGGCACAAACACATGTGAGTCTTCCCCAGATCTTTTGCTTAAGGTGACAGGAAAATGCTGCTATGTCTGAGGAGATTGCTCTATGCAGGCTCTTCAGACAGCCTGGACAGGGTGCAGGGGTCCTTAAGTAGGCTGAAATAACCATCACCCATACGGATAAATTAACACTAAATGAAAGCTGAGATAGCGTGGGATTCCTTGGACTGAATGGGAATATCTACCAAGCAGGTGCATCTCTGAGCACATCCCTGTGTTCCCTTTATAGTCAATGGAGAGCTGGTCAAAAGAGTGGTGGGTCCTTGAGGACACATCTCCCTTCATCCTAATGCTGCAGCCTCCAGTAGGTAAGAAAAACATTGCTCTGAAGTCCATCAGCTTGACTTCTTGCAGTTTCATTCTCCCCTGTGTGTACAAGTATATTTGGACATTGCGGATCAAGGTAACAAACCATGTTATGCGTGATGAGAAGCAGCAAATATTTCGTACGGTCCTCCCATGAAAAGTCACCAAAGCCACAGAGACAAATCCAGGACCTGCTGCTGACACTTACTCAAACCTTACTTTGAAGTATGTCCTCCAACTTCGGTACACCTGCTTAGGGTGACTGCACGCATGCATAGTGTGCTTTAGGTAACCCTGGGGTCAGTGCATGAAGAGCTGCCCAGGGCCCACCAGGGCTCGGTCAAAATATATTGGCCAAACAGGGCTACCTTCTGTTGGGCATACCGGGGAGCAGGGTGGGGGTTTTTGAACTCAGGACTGCAGAAATGCCTCTGCACTTGTGTTCACTTCTGAAAGCAGATCTGGGGACACATCAGCAGCTCCTTCCCTGGTGCATTAGCTCCCTGCTGGGAGAGATTTGCATGTTTCTGTGGTACAGTGTATTGCAGGTTAGAGATCTACAAAGTGGCTCTGGCTGACCTTGCATGAATCCATGATGCTGTGCAACACCATGGAGAAACCCCCAAGCAGGCTCTAGGCAGAATGAGGTTTCTCTGCAGCCCAATGGAGTCTTCTGCAGACACATTAGCTCAGCTTCTGGCAGCAGCGCAAGGGAGGACAAGAAAGGATGTAGCTGACAAGGTGACGAGGAGCATCATACATTGCCAGACAACTTGCTGCCCTGGTCACTGATAATGGGGTGAGATAAAATCTATTTATCAAGTCTATGCCAGGCTGTGGTATTGCAGTGCTCCCCCAGGTGAATTAATTAAGTTGCTTCTAACTCCCTCAAAGGGAGTTATTAGTGTCAGTAGAACAGTTGTTACTCACAAGCCTGGTGGACTTGTTACTGAGTTATCCTCTTCCCTGCCAGTGACCCACGCTGTACTGTGTAGAAATACTAGTAAAGCTAGTAGAAATACTAGAAACTTGCTATGTTTTATTTTGAGATGAGTCAGTCTAAGGTATAAACTATGGGTTTTTCTTTCCTTCAGGATAAAGCCAAGGATGGTATCTTAGTTATCTTACTCACAACCTGCCGCCAGGTCTATGTACCTTCCCCACAATCCACGGTAGGGCTGGCTGCATGACATGGCAGAAGGCAGAGTTCACACCCAGTCTCAGCAGGAAGGACTGAGCAGAAATTTCCTTCTGTCATGAAAGTAGACAGTTAAACAAATGAAAGTGGGCTGAAACATGGTATTTAGAAGAAATGGCTGTATTGCCAGAGCATGTGGAAGTGAATATTAGGTCACCAGAGATTTTGTTTGTTGGATTAATGCACAGAGGGGTCACCTTCTGTGCACAAATTTCCACAGTGAATCCTAAAACCTTGTGCCACCCCTTCAAATCTGGCTTGATATTGCTAAAATATAAATCCAAGAATGGAAGGTGGAGTTCCAAGTCAGAGAGAGATTTTCCCTTGCCAGGGATGCGCAGCTATGGGAAGGGCAAGGTCTCAGAGCAGAAGCACACGTCTGAGTGCATTACTCTTCAGTTAGTACTCCATAAAATAGCTTGTGAGTCTAGCAAAGCCTTTTCTGCATGAATCTGGAAACATAAGCCAGGCAAGATAATAAAGTCCACTCGGCAATGGGGCTATCTCCATAGTGAGGGGCACGGAGTTAAGCGTGAATGCACCTCAGCTGCCTCACATTTGCAACTTGCAGGACTAACGTCAAGGGCTCTTCCCTTTCCTTCATGGGTCTGAAGACCAAGCTGGCTGCCTCTGCCTTTGGGGAGGTACTTTTGGAAGAAAGCAAGGCACACAGCTGAAGGAAGCAACTCCTGAAGTGATTCATCATGAGCATTTAGATGCCATCTGAAGACTCTACAGCATGTCCAACCCACATAGGAAGCCAAGTGGCCTAAGGTGACTTAACAGTTCAGATAGTGTTGATCGTCTGATTCACTCTTGACTTCAGTGCACAGCTTCCTACTAAAGGTTATGTTAATTCTGAGAGTATAATCCCACACGTGGCGTTTTCAAAAGCAAACCCTCCCTTCCAGGCTGCCTGACCTGCACTGAGTTGCTCCCCAGATTATGCTGTACTGGCACCTGCGGTGTGAAAGCTGGACAATGCATTGGAGATGAATTTAGTCAGCCCAGGTATCTTGGCTGCCCTCTGGGTGATTAGCTCTGCTTACCTAGTTCCTGATTGCGTTTCAGTGGGACAAAAGAGCCAGCCTTCATTGTCTTGAAAGGAAGAGGTAATGGGACCCTTAACAAAGTAGTTGTAGCCCACCAATTGCATCCTGTCTATTGCAAAGTGACTTTGGCTTTCCCATCCTACCATTGCTTAAGAATGAACCAGTGCCATAACGTAAAATCTGATACAGTCAATTAAGTAAAAGAACACTTGTAGTACTAGCTGCAGAAATAACTTTTACTCGAAACCGCAGGTTTTTTCAGGTATATTTTTTAACACAGGCAAGTATGGATAGTGCAAAACAAGCTATGGTATCAAAACCTATTAATGCTTTTTTCCAAGCTAAAACATAAGTTCGTATCTCCAACACACATAGCTTACAGCCCTAGCACTTAGATTTGAACTAAGTACCAGATTTCACAAGATAGCCCCTGCCATCTTGTTTGCTTACTTGTCCCCAATAATACCAGTGAATCTCAAACAACAGAGACATCTGGAGCCAAGGTGATGGCTACTCACCTGAGCACAAAGTCATGGGAATCAATATCTTGGCCATACTGAGATTGCAGAAGGTTGCCAGAGTTGCCCACGACAGCACATCGTCTGCATGTGTAAGTGCCTTGCTCCTGCAGTGGATCCCCATCCCCCGGAATGATCTCAAACAATTCCTTGAGCGTTTCATTAATATTCTTCGGAGTTTTCTCTCCTTGCAATTTCTGTTAGGGAGAGTAATCACGCCAAGTTACCAATATAGTTAGATTTTCCATGAGCAAGATGTAGCTTCAAATGTCTTCTCAAAAACCATTCTTGCATCTACCTGCAGACACTGTCTCCTGCAGTATGTGTTACACATTGGGAGCAGAAATGTGAACTTAAAAAAAAAAGTGGAAAATCTCTTCCCATTAATTTTCTTAATTTGGTTCCTCTCCTTCTCCTTGGATTCCCACACCCCTCCAGTCTCTCTCTAGCCATGATGGAACAGATCATGAGTTTTCCCCAAGGCTGACCTTAGCAGAATAAATATTCCTCTGGTGTCTATAAACCTAATCCCACCGTGGGCCAGACATCATAGATTCATAGAATGGTTTGGGTTGGAAGGGACCTTAAAGAACACCTAGTTCCCACCCCCCTGCCATGGGCAGGGCCCCCTCCCCCCAGCCCAGGCTGCTCCCAGCCCCGTCCAGCCTGGCCTTGAGCCCTGCCAGGGATGGGGCACCCACAGCTGCTCTGGGCAGCCTGGGCCAGTGCCTCACCACCCTCATGGTAAGTATCTACTGTTAGAACATGCATAACATTTATTTTAACCCTCCTAGGAAGGAGAGAAGAGTCTCAGGGAACCTGATGGAGCACAGAAGTGGCTGACATCCTTTCCACAAATTTTTGCATATGCCAGAAGTGGGAGATCTTATTGCTGCAGTTTTGGACTGTGGAAGAATCAGCTTCTACAGCAATAGGAAAATACAGTAAAGTAGAATTAGCCCTGAGGGTTGGATCATCTAAAAAAGTCTCCAGGATGAAGAAAACCACCCGGACCTCGGTCATTGTGTCTGTTGCCATGGAGGGAAACTCTTTTGTAGCAACTCTGTGGTGCATGGTGGAAACAATGGCTGGAATTGGGAAGGTACAAGCAAGGTGCAGGGCAGGTGACAGTCAGACACTCCCTTTCTGGAACTCTTGTCTCTGAGGGCTACTAAAGAGGCTGGGAGTGTTGGCAGGCTCACAAAAACCATTGCCCACCCTTGTGGTGCCACTGGCTTGCAAGCTCACAAAGGGAGAATGTCTCCTAAAATCTGCCAAAAGGCTCTGCCCTTGTTCTGCCAGCCCAGGGCAAGGGAAGACAGGGAGGGAGAGAGGAGAAACACGTTTCACACCACTCCCAGCAATGCCCTGGGGTAATTTGACTTTAGTTTCTGGTGCATTCCCCTTGACTGCACCAGGACCTGTTAATCCTTCTCTCTCTCTGTCACACACATACACAAACAGATGTATCACCGTAATTTTTGTTTAAATTTCATGCTGTCTCTTTGCAGAACTATGTAAAGCAACCTTATTTGAACTAAACTGAACAGGTCTGTCGAGCTCAGAGCGACAACATTGGGGCCAAGAATTTGAAACAGAGCAGACAAAGAAATGTTGCATACATAGACTTGATCTGCCTGCTAATCGTTGCTAGCCTATACACTTATAGATGGACTGCACAAGGTGATCAGGATGCCAGGTGATTAGGATGCCCAGACAAGCACTGTCATTATTACCACGTATGTCAGTATTCAGTGGATGGCTCAATTACTTAAGTGAAAAAGGTTTTCTTCTAAATTTGCATGTGATGCTACAAACACATGTTCACATATCTAAATTCTCATGTATTCTTTATGAATCCAACCTATATATGTGATCTCTTTCTGTAAAGGTGAGCTGACTTTAACTGTCTTTAAGAAATGAAAGGGAAAACCACCAAACATGCAGCAAAACATATTTAAGAACATTTATTCTGGTGGAAAAAAGCAAAGCCCCAATTCTTGAACTGATTTTGCCTGAGAAAATTCAGATGAAGAAGGATATTTTCAGAAAAATTCTAAGTACCTTAGCCCCCTTTAGAGTTAAATTGCCTTTTCAGCCAGAATGATAGCATCAGGAAAGGAAAGGACCTGGAGTGCCGACTTCTGTTTGATGCATTAAAATGGTAAGAAACATTATTGTGGATAGGCACCTCCGTTTACCCAGGCAGGGATCTGCCTTTTCCTTCTGTTACGCTGCTGTTCCTCTAGAGTAACTACTGCAACAAGGCCAAAACATGGGCACCAGCACCAGCCTGAAGGCAGGACACCATCACGCTGCGATCCCTCGGCTGTACGAAACTTCCGCAGCAGTTAGAGAACCCCTCAGTGACCTCAGATAAGATGATGACCTTGGGGGACTGTGTGCTGAACATCCATACATTAAGACATCTATCCTTAACTCATTAAAAGTGCTCTTGTTTTATTTTCCTCAGTGATTATCTGATCCAGCCACACTTTTCAGGCCTAATCTTCAACCAGCAGTGGTTAGTCTGACATTTCAGCAAAAGAGAGTAGGCAATGAAGCTGGTTAACTCCAAGGCAGATACAGCTTTTAAAAGTTCAGACTCAATGTGCAGCCAGTTTCTTATTGCACAATGTTTACTTGACTTCTTGAAAAAGACCGTTTTAATAGCGTTGCAATTACAAGCGATTATAGTTCCTTTCCCACACCAAATTTTTGTCCTTTTTTTTGAGTAATGTGTTCGGTTTTGGTTTTTTTGTTTTTGTTGTTTGTTTTGTTTTTTTTTTTAACGAGCCCAGCAGTCTGGCCTTTCTTATAAATCAACAAAAGCTCTGGGTGAAAGTCTGTCCGTGCTGTGCAAGGCAGAGCCGTAGCAGTACCACGTGGCTCTGTGGGGACAGCATCCTCCCTCCATGTGCTGTAGATGTGTGCCAGCGATATCTGTATGGAAATAGCTGCTAGAAGTGGGCTTAAATACACTAAAATACCTGACCTCTGTGTCCTGAGTGAAGTGGCTGCTTTTATCAGAAGTCTGTGCAAGCAACAGCTATCTCTAAAGATGCAGTTTAACCTCTTCGCCAAACCCCAAAAGAATCCTAACCCACCTTGTGTCTACATCCAAAATATCACTAGATTGCTTAACACTCCAGCTCCTTTCCATAAAATATTTGGCTGGCACTTGAGAGTCATATTTTCACCGGAGGTTGTTAAAACCTGTAATTGGGAGTCCAGATTGAGAAGTTTCCTAACCATCTTCACAGGGAAGACCAACTACCCTGTTCCTCTAGCCTTAGAAACGCCCCACTTCACATATATAAGCTTGCTAGCTGGTTTTGCATCTCTTATTTAAAAAAAGGCAAGGAAAAATACCCCACCAAACCTCAAAGTTTATGCACACCCTTTCTTTACCCATGAATGACTTTCTTGGAGTCTGTTGCTGCTTCCTTCATCACTCTGTGCATACCTCCATTCTTTGCTGCTTCTGTACACTTCTTGGAAGGCTTCCCTGGGCTCTCTGGTACCATCACATTGTCAACGATGACCAAGAAGCGATACCCAAAATTTAGCTAAGGGGATGCAAACGGAGGATGTGAATTCAGCCAAGGCTGCTCAAGGCTAGTAGCTTGGAGTGGTGAGGACACAGCTACAACCAGGAGAGCCTCAAAGGAAAGCTGTCCTGATGCCTGTGCATCCTGCATCCATGGCAGTGTCTTAAATACACCTTCAAAATCCCAACTTATTAGCAGGTAGAAAATATTCTGCTTAACCTGTAATCATTGGTGTGATGTGGATGCAGATGGAGCATGGATGGAAATAGTGTAGAAAGGCAGGTATAGCTGTGGGTCTGGCAGCAGCCAACATTTCTGGGGCAACCCTGCGAGCACACAGACAGGCAGCCTGGGGAAGCTGGTGTAGCCATACTGGTTTTGTGGGTTTTCTAATTTTTTTTTAACTGTTTTTAAAAGATAAAGAGGGAATAAAGCCCCATGAGAATCTCTTTTGCACAGCTAATTGTCTCGCTGCAGCAGTTCGGAGGCATTAATACTCACACAGTGCTTCCCAGCTATAAGACATTGTACAGAGATTAATCCTAGCAACAGTCTGGTGGGGCAAATCCAGGTAATCTTCATTTTGCAGGCTGAAGGAGAGGTTAAAAGGAAATCATCAATTTAAAAAATGCCTCCTCAGTCTGGAAAATATGGCATTATTATTGTTATATTTAATGTCCTGCAATTACTACGCTTCAAAGGGAATAAGGGGAAGAATATAGGGGCTTTCAAGAGTTTGGGCTTTGTTTAGCGATTTGTGTCTGTCAAAAAATTTGCATTCACAAATATGAATGTAGTGTGCCTATATTATGTAAAAAACCACAATAATAGGTGTATGCCAAATTGTATGATTTCTGACTTCCATGGCTGGTATGGGTCACCTCCATGCTGCTCTAAGGAGCAAAGACCCTGCTCCACCAGCTCTGTGTGCATTTGCTTCTGGCTGCAGGATGCTTGCAGCTTGGCAGAGCACATTGCAGTGCTTAGAGGGACCCATGATCTTGGACCACCTTCAGATCCATCTGTCCTCACTGTTGGAGACCCTGGAGCTGCAGCCCAGCTGGACGTAGACAGGGGCTGCCAGGGGGATGAAGCAGCCCAGGGTCAAGTTCTCCCAGTGTGTCCAAGGCTGATCTAAATGTCATGCTTGCACCCAAGCAGTAGAACACCAGGTGGGACTGGGCATGTAGCAGGCAGTGGGACTGGGGACTGGGACCTGGACTGAGTCTAGTACCAACTTCTGCATCTATCTGGTAGCTACACGCTACCTTCAGTGAGCTCAGCCCTTCGTATTGCTTTCAAAGCATCACAGGCAGCATCCCAGTTATAAAAAAAATATTTCTGATGATCAAAGTATTTGGGCATATTTTCTACAAAGAGCATTCAAAATGCATGACTCGGGTGCCAAGTAGCTCTGCTGCTGTCTTAAAAATAAGTGCAGCTTCCACAGCTTCCCTAGTGCATGTGTTGGGGATGCCCTTTTGTGCGCTGTCTGGTTAACAAATCTTTCAGCCACATATTACATTTTTTCCTACAAACATAACAGCTAAAAGCTAACATTTTTGTTTAGATAGGCTAATCACATGGCCCCAAGAGCTGAGCTTTCTTCCAAAAAAGAAAAAGAAAGCAAACCCCTCAACACCATCATAAGACTCAAGATAAAAATTGTTCTAATGTGGTAGTTTATGAACAATGTGCTACAGATAAGTTTGCCTGGGAACTCTGAGCCTGATGTTACTTATCACAGCTTTAGTCCATCAACCTCAACAACCTTAATTTAGATCTAGAATAGCAGCTTCTGATCTCATATTTTTAATACTTTCTGACCACCAAAAACAATACTACCCCACCCTGCCCCCCCCCCCCCCGAGAATAAACCAAGAAAACTATAAATAAATACTATGCTGTGTTACAGCATAGAATTCTTGCTCTGTTTCCTTATAGATAAGTTACTAAATTTAGTGGAAATGCCCACAGCATTTGAGTCATGGAACAACAATGAAAAACTTGCAGGTGAGCCAGCTGATGGAGGTGGGAAAGAAAATATAAACAGAAGGAAATGCATCATGTAACATAAGGTCCCAAGTTCCAAAACACTAAGACTCTTCACAGCCCCTGAGTGCAAGATGTGGGAAGGCAGATGAACAGACAGAGACAGGGAGAGTAGAAGAGAGGGAGGGAGGAGGAAAGGAAGAAATTTCTAACGAGCTGGTTACAGTACAGTCTGGAGTATTGTCAATGCCCACATCACCTCTGAGAGAGGAGGACTCCAACTTTCAGTCACAAAATGCACCAAGCAGTTGCAGGGGTGTACCCAGGAGCATAATTCAGGCCATTCTTTGTTACCCAACTAAAGTAACCAAGGGACAGTCTATCAGCTGGGTAGATTTAAGCAAATGAAAAGCAAATTAACAGCCCTGACAACAGCCCCCTTGTTTCTGTGAACACAGAAACAGCCACGTAGATGTTCAGGTGCCTCCTCCAGAAGCAGCCCTGCCTTGTGCAGCAAGATGAGCTGCTGCAGGGACGGTGGCACTGACCTGCTCTTCCCTGCTCTTTCCCACCTGTACAGGTAGTACTGCTAACTCCAGTACAGACACCACGATTTTATTCACAGCAGCCAGGAATATTTCCTTCCAAAAAAGCACATCCTACCAAGCTGGAAGAGCTTAAGCCATATATTCTCCAAATGAACCACAAAGTGACCTGGTAGCCATGTGAAGAGCTGTAAGCAAGCGAAACCACCCCAGCCTTTGGCCCCAAAGATCACTGCATCTCAAATACTGGTCATTAGGCTCTGAAACCAGTCCTTGCTTTCCTAGAAGCGGAGGGATACCAATGCTAAAGGACTATTTGCATGAATAATACTTATTCACATACACAGCAAATACATATACACATATGTACATGACAAATACATGTACACATATACAGAGTTCATGGGAAGGGAGGGCAGACAGCCTGGTAGGCAGACAGTTTTCTGGCAAGGGCTCTGCCTGCGTTTAGTCTAAGCCCATCACATGGGTCTCCCCGTGACACGAAAATCAGCCTCATAATAAATAGCTCCAGTGCAGCCACCATCGTATCAGTTACAGCATAACGAAACCACCACGCTTCTGTCAGTTCCTGAGAGAAATGCACAGTCATTTCTCCCCTGAAACAAATTTCAAGTGATCTCATGTCTCCTCATACCTCATCTTTTTAAGTACAAATATAGTAAAAAGTCACAAATTGTTGAGTTGGCAAAGCAAGCTATGGTAAAACATGGCCATGAACCATGCTTTCTTTAAGACTGGCTGAAATCTCAGAACCACTTTGAAGGTGAGCCTAAAAATGAACAGTGAAAAGGCAGTGTGGTCAGGATGCACAGCAATGACACCGACTGCCTCAGAAAGCAACATGTATATAGGAAATAGGTTGCAATGAGGAGCCGAGGCCATGTCACGCTTGGGTTTACCCAAAAGCATCTTTCAGAAGAGTCAGGACACCTTCTCCATCTACCATAGCTTAGGGCAAGTATTTTCAGTAAGTAACTGATTTCCAATACACAGTGCAGTTTTGGAGGACACCAAAATATTTCACATATTCTGGTTGAAGATAACTTCTGGCAGAAAAAAAGAGTATTGAAATCTTAGAAGATTTATTTTTACCATCCCAGAAAAAAACCTGCTTTCATTATATGTTCTGAAGTGGTGTATTCCCTTTGAACTTGACCTGAATTCCAAAAAATGAATGAAAACCTAACAATAGGGTTAGACAGCCCTGAAAATTAATGGACAGCTTTTATTTGGGGAAGGGGGGGGGGCCAAGGAGAATCAGAAGTTCAAACTTTTGTACTGAGAGTCTCAAGCTTTTGCTTCCTTTTTATTTATTTTTTTTTTAAGGGAGAATGCATTCAAACCTGATGTTGAAATCAGACTGGGGTCAGAGCACAGAACGCAGTACAGCTTTGCTCAGGGTGATGTGCAAGGCCTTGGGGGCACAGCCCCCTTAGCAGAGGCACGCAGTCCACCCAGCTGTGTCTTGCAGGACTCCTCCTCAGCCTGGGTGCTGCAGGAGCACAGCCCCAGCACCGACGGCAGGATTTAGGATTGATCATCCCACCTTCTCCCCATCACCTTCTTGAGGTGCTGAGTGCTCCTGGTTTCTGTATTCAGAGGCACTCAGGAGGTACTTTACAACCAGCCTTAATGCTCCTGGTGTCCATGAACAACCTCATCCTCTCAACTACTGAGTTCAGTTTGGGGTATCCCCCCCTCTGAAAACTGCTGGTTGTTTGATCAGCTCCCTGGTGAAACCTCACCCCAGGGCAAGGGGAACTACAACCTGAGCTTGCTGTCTTCCCTTCTCATGGCTCCAGCAAAGCCCAGCTAGGAAATGTATGGACCAGAAGGAAAAGTGTCTGGGGGCTGCAAAAAAACCCACAAGCAATGGATGGGAAATCTGAGTCACGGTCAAGGGGCAGGTGAAAGGATCCAATGCCTGGAGTCTGTGGGGCACATAGCAAAAAGGAAGGTTTCGCTGTAAGATGAGGATATAATTTATGCAACAGTTAAAGAACTGGAGTTCAGTGGCATCTCTTTTTCACCAGTAAATGCAACAGCCAGCAGAAGTGATAAATCAGATACAGTCTCATTTCCACAGCACTTGACACCTCCTCCAAAACATAAATGCCCCCACTGTGAAAGTGGGTGCCTGCCAGAGGGGCCTGCCAGGGCACCAGGGAAGGGCTGAAAGCCCCAAATTCAACATCAGAGGTTGTGCTCACAGCAGGACACCAAGTTGCAGGCTGTTGTGCGTTCCAAGAAAGGCACAGGGAGACTATTTTTTCTGAAGAGGGAAAAGCAAGCCACAATGAAACTGCAATTTGACTAGTGTTGCTGCAGCCAGAAGCTGCGCCTAAAGCTCGGCTGGACAAACCATGAGCAACTCATTTAATCAATGTCTTGTTTCAACAGAACATAAAAGGGGCTTTGATTACACAAAACATCAGGATACACCTTCCTTCCTATGCTTTCCAAGCAAGGTATCTACTAGCTTTCATGATGCTTGGATAGGGCTCATTGGACCACCCTGCTTGAGGATACGCAGGGACTGCTCCTCCCCAGTGACCCGCGGCCACCCATGCACTTTACCATTAAACAACATCAGTCACTACAGAGACTGTATTCATACACATGGAATTAATCATTTTCCATTGAATCCTGCTAATTATTTACATGTCTTGTGATAGGAAGAGCCCCAGGGGAATTACACACTTCCCAACGAGTTTGCTCTGCTGCGAGTTTGCTCTGCTGCCTTGATGGATGGCAAAAGCCGTTTTTAACCATCTGAAGCAAAACAAGCTGGTTTACAAAGTCTAATATTTTGAAGAGAAGGGAGAAAAAGGCAACATTCACATGTCCAAATCCTGGATTCACTGCCTAACTCTGCCAGGGACTTTTCTAGCTTGGAGCAAGTGAACGTGCACCCGAAGTGCCTGCAAGCTAAACAGCAGCACAAACACCCGCTTTCTTCCACCTCTGCCTGCTCTGTCAACTGAGATGGCAAGTGCTTTTGGCAGGAACTGTCTCTCGCTATCTGCTTGGCATGACTCGAAGCCTGACACTGCAACCCTCGCACGAATGCTGGGCCGTATCCACACATCCCACTTACCAGCCACCACCTGTAGCTGTCTTCTGGGATCAAGGCATTTTGTGAGGTCAGGAAAGGTTGCATAGTTGAATTAAATCTCTGATCAAACCAGAGGGAGCATCCCAGCTCAGAAACACACGTGTGACAGCTGCATGGTCTCCTGGGGTATTTGAAGAGTTTTTGGACTTGCTCTGAAAACTGCATGATGACATGTCTGAGATCCCAGGTGGTTGTGGTCACCTGGTTTGTGTAGTTCAGCAGAAATGACGTTAGTGTGATGAGCAAAAAGGCAAAGGTAAACATTTTCACGTTCCTCCTCCGTACAACAACCATCTTTCTCACTCGGTGTCTGCCGGTGCAGCTGACCAAGTATGATGTAGGATTCAGTGTAAGGCAAAAAGCGAAGGGTGCTGCAGGTGCCTGCCAGTTACCAACCCGGGCTTAGGCTGAACATACCGACTGCACTACCCCCATCCACAAAGGAATAATCTTCATTTCCCCCAAATGGGCTTAAAAAAAGCAAAGCTGGGTATTTCACCTTCTCACAGTGCTTCCAAAGTCTCTTCCAGCTCTTTGTGACCTGCTGCTAACTTCTCCCAATGGGGGTTCAACGAAGACAGACCTTTGTCCTTCCACGTACTAGATGATTTACAGGGGAGCAATATCAGCTTTGAAATGTAGGTTTTCTGTGTGTAAATTAAAGTAAGCAAACTGTAGAAAGAAGAGGGGAGTGCTGGTTTTTTTTTTTTCTTGGAAGTTAGTTCTCGAAGGATCAGATCATCCAGGGGTGTACATTCCAGCAAAGAGATATGCTTTGATGTCCATTTAAGCCATGGAGAGCAGTTTGCAACCTGGAGACATACACACACACAAAAAAAGAAAAATTATTGTCAGAAATTTCTTTTGCATTCCTCCCTGCCTCATTTCTCTACTTTTCTCTGCCCATCACGAAACTTCTGACCAGCTCAGAACCCTCGACACATCAGCAACAGCTACAATTTCTGCTGTGGTATTTGCATACTGAGAAGTTTCAGGGTGAAATTTCCAAAAGGGCAGAGCATCAACCTGTGGACATGAGACCCTTTGTCTTGAATCAGCCTCTGTGCTCTGGCATTATTTGAATTACAGTTTGTAGCCATTTGAATGGCAATTACTCACCTCCTTCCCTTAGGATGACCTTGGTAGACACAAGATACACAGTGAAGTATTCATAACTCAGAGCAGCTGAACAAAAAGCAGTCGGCAAAGGAGAGAGGAGCAGGACAGGGAGGAAAAGGAATCAGATCCTTTCTCTTCCTCCCCCCAGCCAGCTTAATTTCTTAAGGATTGGGGCTGGACTCATGATTCAGAAAAAGCCAAGCAAGAACAGCTTACACGTCCTGGGACAAACAGGGGAAATCAAAGTATAAATGACCATTGTTTCACGTGGACCATTGCTATTTTTCCTGCCAAGGAAGGGTAGGTGAGGGCAGCCTGTGATCTCCGAGGGTTCCCATGAGACCCCCAGCCAGGCAGAGGCAGGGAGCCGCTTTGCCTCAGTGAGTCAGGGGATACAGAGGGACCCAGAGCTGCTCTCCGTTCCCCTCCTGGTGTCCCCTGCTTGGCAGCAGTGATTTAAACGAGTTTTTAAAAGTCAAAAAAATTGATCCCTTCCTCCCACAGTGCTGTTGTTTTGTGGGAAGAAAAACATGTGTGGGTTTTAAAATTTTGGATATTTGCAAAGAGCCCCAAAAGTGCCATAGGTTAAACACTCTTTTGATTTGAAAAAAAGGGATAAAAAAAGAAAAAAAAAGTCAGAGAAGGAACTGTGTCAGAATATGCGCAATTTACGAATAAGCAAATTTCCAAGAAGAGAAGTCTCATTCACCACTCAGCTACAGGATTCAGGCCAGCAAACATAGAGCAAAACTGCAACTTTTAAATAAATAAACTTTTAAATAAAACTTTAAAGTAAACCCCATAATTTTAACCCATTCTGTGCATCACACTGATGCAGGATCCCCCTCATTTCATCACCCCAACCCAATGTTTATTGAGACATGGGGGAAGCGCATCTGCTGGCCACAGCTCTGGGCTGGGAACAGCATCCCCAGCTTTGCTTCTGGCTTTTCTCCGGGGGATCCACAAGGAGCTGCCCGAGGCCAAGCCGCTTTTCCAAGAGGGTTGACATGGTGTCTGGGAGACAGCACAGGCCTGGTTTTTAGAGGCGGCACATAAATATTTACCGTGTCCCACAAAACCAAACCCACAGGCCGGAGCTTCAGGCCGTGCTCTTAAGCTTTTGCTCTGCTTCAGGTTTCTCATCTGCAGCACGTGAAAGGCAGTGTGTGCCCTTCAGTTAGCTGCTGTTTGCCAAATGCCTCGAGATTTATTTTAAGTCTGGCCCCTACAAATGCATTTACAAGAGCTCAAGGGCTGACAAGTGGGTCAGGCTGGATAACGAAAGGCTTTATTAACCCTAGCTGCTCAGGCATGCCTGCACCAGTCAATTAAACAGCACCAGGGAACAATCCTTCACTACCTTGAATTTTTTAGAGAAAAGTTTTTGGGACTAACTAGAAATCCTTCAAACTGTTCCTGGGTATAATTTAGGAATCACAACCCAAAAGGCAGTGGGGATGCTGCCGCTGTGCCTTGGAGACTTAGAAATGGAGCTTAAGAGCGCAGCCCCCATGCTCGGTCCATCCACGCCAGCTGGCTTCTGTGCCAGAGAGCGGCCCCAAGTGCATTTGCTTTACTAGCCTGGATGTAGTTGTTTGTCTAAACAAAACCACAGCCTCTAAGCCCCCCAAAATATGCCAAATCCCACAGGCAGATTGATTGTCCATTTATGGAGCGGATAATTCAAGAGCTGTGATGCTGGTGGGTCGAACCACTACTGCTGTTAATGCTGGGCCAATTCAGTATTTGTATATACAGATCCTGCTCTTCTGTTATTTTTTTTAAGTGGAGGAGGGACGGGGATTATCCAGCCTTTCTTGGAAAAGCCTATAAAATGGAGTATTGATCATAAAAGAAACAGTTCTGGACTCCAAAACAAACATCCATTTCACCAGGGTTTTTTTCCCTCTACTTTTTTTTGTTTGTTTGTTTTGCTGTTGTTTTGTAACTGAGCTAAGGTTAAACTTATATTTAGAATCTGAAAAAGAAAAACCAAACCAGTGTTTATGGGCTGCACTGTATCCAAACTCCTAATCATCCTGTCTTTTATAGCATGTGATGGTAAGGTAAGAAAGCAGAGGAACTCCCAAGGCCCTTTTCCAGTGTGAAAGTAAACACTGGCTACCCTATTTTAATTCTCGCTCCTTATAGTTTCCTATGAATGCTCATGTTTCCTATGGATACTCGGGGGGGGGGGGGGGGGGGGGGGGGCGGCGACGACAAACAAACAAACAAACCAACCAACCAACCAACCCACCAACCCATGGCAGAAAGGCTCTGGGGACTATAAATGTGATTTAGGGCCTGAGGAAAAGGAAGGCTGAAATGAATGGAAAATGCTTTTGAGTTCACTGTGACTTGGCCCAGGACCATTTTTTCCCTTTCTTAAAACACTTGTGTGCTGGTTTTGGCTGAGATAGAGTTAATTTTCTTCATAGTAGCTGGTAAGGGGCAATGTTTTGGATTTATGCTGGAAACAGTGTTGATAACACAGGGATGTTTTCACTACCACTGAGTAGCTTACGCAGCAGCGAGACCTTCTCTGCTCCTCACCCCACCCTGACAGCAAGCCAGTGTGGGGGCACAAGAAGCTGGGAGGGGACACAGCTGGGACAGGTGACCCCAACTGTCCCAAGGGATATCCCAGACCATATAACATCATGCTCAGCACGTAAAGCTGGGGGGAGAAGGAAGGTGGGGACGTTCAGAGTAAAATGGCATTTGCCTTCCCAAGCAACCATTGCGTGTGATGGAGCCCTGCTTTCCCCGGGATGGCTGAGCACCTGGCCACCTGGGAAGCGGTGAATGAATTCCTTGCTTTGCTTTGCTTGTGTGCATGGCTTTTCCTTTACCTACTAAACTGTCTTTATCTCAAGCCATGAATTTTACTTTCTTTCCCCCCAGTTCTCTCACCCATCCTGATACTGAGGGAGTAAGCAAGCAGCTGTATGGGGCATAGTTGCTGGCTGCGGTTAAAGCATAACACATTAGATCCAACCCAGACATCAGTACTTTCACCCTTCCCAGCATCTTGCACCCCATCTTAGATCGTCCCTGTGTCTCTCTCTGCTCATATACATTCATAAATCTTCACAAAAGGGTTTCCATAGGATTTGCCAAGGTGCCAGGAAGCAGGAAGGGCCGGGGTGATGCTGAAGCAGCAGCTGGTATGGGAACCCACACAGGGCTGCCAACCTCAGCTGTTGGGAATGTTTTACCTCCTGACAATATTTGTGATAGTTAATTTAAGCCATTACAAGTAAGTAGCGTAGTACCAGCCACGGTCCTTATCAACACACCTTGGTGTGACCTTGGTATGAGTACATCCGTGAACAGGCTATTTTGGCCTCAGACACAGAAACAATTTCTGGGGACTTCAGGTACTGGCATTTAAATTCTGTGCCCAGCTCTTGTCCCTGAGAGTTAAACAGAGTTTAAGTACAGCGGGGCTGTGCCTGTGGGCAGCTATCCCAGCTCAGCTCGTGCAAACTGCAGGTTAAGCTACCTTAAGTGATTGGGTGCTTAAGGTCTTATTTGCAGTCTGGATTTCTCCTACTACCTTCCCACCTCCTCCCCCTTCCTACGTATACCCTTGTTCTCATGTAAGACACCCCTGTACACCCTGGGATAACATTTATGTTGCCAACACGCAGTGACATGCAATGCAGGGAAAACGTGAAATGATGTGTCCCAGGCAAGAGCACAGAGGGGCAGGTTCAGAAGAAGGGGCAGGCTCCTCCAAGCTCTCTCCTTGGCATAGCGGTGAGTCTAGTGAGATTAAACGGTCATAAAGGAGAGCAAAGCTTAATCCTTTGTCTACGTTTTACATCATAAAATAAACTGGAATCAATCCATTGCAATTGTTTTTCTTCATTGTCTTCTCACGTTTTAGAAAGAAGGCACATAAAGAGGGGGTTTATTTTTCCTTTGCTTTAATTTTTTTTCCCCAGTGTAGATCTTTTTTTGTATTGTAAACAATATTTTTTGTATTGTCTGAAGAATGTCCCTGGTCCCTTGCCAGTTTGGCAATTAACAGACATGGATAAAATTCTTAACACCTTCAGGAAATTTTTTTTTTACAAATCCACCTACAAATGTAATGTATTCCCAGTGCACTTGTTAGGTTATGTGATAGAAGCTCATCTGCACACCCACAAAGGAGCACAGAGAGACAAAGGTAGGAGGAGATCCCAGATAACACCCTGCCCCCGAAGGCTGCCAGGCCCATCCCATGAACCATCAGCCCATGAAAGAAGCACCAGCCCAGAGGAGCACAGGGGCACAAAGGCAGGTGGGAACCTGAAATAAGGACTCAGAAGAGGGGCCACTGTATCTGCATCCCTCCCAGGGCTGGTCCAGGACAACCTCAGCCCCAGGCATGAAACCCACCCAAGACGAGTCAACACCAGAACACCTTTGGGACTTTGGGACCGAGGGGACTTGCTGCCTGGAGGCATGAGACAAGTTATGGAGTGCAGGGCAAGAGTGTTTGGGGGTTGCACTAGATCCATGTGGTTGGCCTCACAATATTAGCAGAATGCTTCATTTCTTGATTTTCTTTAAAAGATGCATCTTAAACAAAAAGCATGTAGAAAATAATAACGAAAAAACATTGAGAAAAAAATTACTGCACCACTTCTCATCATCCCCAAGTTGTAAATGTCCCACTACACTAAGGTAGTGTTTGACCCCTTTTTGGTGCCTACTTTACTTAGCGAAGAAGTACTTAGTGCCAGCACCACATTGAGGAGATCTTTGGTAGCTCATGTTAGATGCTGATGGTTCAGGATCCAGCTTTTGCCTTCTGGTCTGTAACTGACATTAAAACCCTGGTGTGAAACACACTTCTCTAGTTTGAAGTTGCCAGCATTTTCCAGACACAGCATGTCAGGCAGAACAGCACAAAGGTAACAGGGAACAGCATCCCTGTACAGAGGTATTTCCAGCTTCCCCTTCATTGCTTGAACAGTTCAAAGCTCCCAAAGTCCTTTAGACTCAAAACCTACATACCTGCCCCAACAGAAGCTGGGAAAGGACAATGTGACCTGCTGCAGCTCTCTTATAACTGATGGTGGCCATCATACAACTCTTCTATGACCCACAGTATTTTCCAGCTGGAAACTACATTTCAAGGAGTAGTGATTTGCTGCAATTCAACTTCAAGAGACTGCTGTGCTAGAAAGCTCTCGGCAGCAGAACTGCAAGTGCCCATTTTCAGAAGCACAGCTCAGATCCCCGCTCTGTAAAACCTCCAAAGATGAATTTGTTTCCCAGCTAAGCCACTGACAGCTATATTGTTATAACATCTTTTGGCAACACGAACAGTATGTCCTCAAGCATCCTTCCTGCTGTTTTGGGACTTCCTTCCCATCTGCACTCGTCATGAGTAACTACTCGAGCAGCCCTTGGTCTCAAAGCCCTGGCCTGGGAGATGACAGAAGGTTAAATCTTGCTTTACTGTACCCACAAAGGTCCAGAGCAGTCTTGGAAGATGTCATCCTGGGGCAGCAAAAAGCCTGTCCCTGGAAAAATACACATAAAATTCCACCCCAGGTCTGTGCTTAGGCCTGGAGAGGAACAACGGAGGGGACTGTTTCACTCCAAACCACAGGCTTGTCTGCCCCGCCCCGGCTCATCGCTGGCTGCCTTGCATTGCCTGGAGCTGGCTGACATTTAGAAGAAACACTCCATTGGTCTGACCCCTTGCCAGAGACCCCTTAGCGTGAGGCTTTTGCTGGATGAGATAGACTGTGCAGCCTGGCAGCCTAACAGTTAAACATGGGGCAGAAATGTGAATCTCCCTTAACCAGAGACTGGGAGACCTGTGTCACCAAACATCAAAGGCCAGATGAGGGCTGAAGACATGAGGGGGGCATTGCCTGTGCCCCAGCACAGCCTCTGTGACTTCAGCTCGTTCGTGGTGTGACTTCTCACATGCCGCTAGCAACGTGGCACTGGCAGGCCAAGGTGAGCCCTGTCCTTCTCAGACACCAAAAGCCAATACAGGATGCAATTCTGGAAAAGCATGAGCTGCTGTATGAATTTCCCTTTTCATCCATAAATGATTAAAATCAGCCTGTGCTTTGTTTCTCACAGCTAACTGGCTCCTTTCTGTCCATCATTACACCCTCACAGGGATGACAGAGGTGCTACTGTCCCATGTGCCCACAGCCATGGAAAAGCAGCCAAGTCTCACCTGCCATTTAGTCAGAGAGAAAATGATCTGTAACTCTTCTGCCCCATCCCTGACCATGCTGGAAGGCATAAATCTGTTTGATTGCCACTGTCAAACAGGGTCGCAGCATCGAAGCTGGGTGAGCCAGTTGGTATATAACTCTTGGATTTATTAAAATGTTCACCCCAAGCAACTCCAACTAATCATATCAACAGTGCCTAGAAAACAAATCCATTCAGGACCATTTAAGCCATGAGAAAGAGTAGCAGCTCCTCCATGCTTGTTGAATTTGGAGCCAGCTACCGGGCAGTGTTTCATCCATCACAGTAAATAGAAGAAAAATTGGAGGTGGTTTATGGAGTGTAACTGCATGGCATTTTAGGTGTCAGTGATCTGAAAAGAAATCATTACCTGCTTGTGTCTTATCAGTAAGCAGGTTTGCTGGCAGGCTCAGGCTGGACAGTTAGATAGGAGATCTCCTTGGTACTCTAACACAGCCTGCCCTGCCTACGTGCATAACAGGTCTGCGCAGCCAGGGTAAGCAAACAGCTTTTTGTGCAAGATGTGTATAAGACTAACAGGAAACTTGGGTGGGGAATTTGCATTCTGTTGCCTGAAAATAAATCTTTATCTTGGCAGGCTTTATCAGGCATGTTGCTGAGCGATCTGGAAATGAAAACTCTCTTGCAATGCTTGAGGAAAGGGCTGGGGGCTCTGGCTCGGAAAGGGAAAGTCTGCCGGTACCTTTGGGTGTGGAGAGCTGCCATCTCTGCATCCTCCCACCAGGGTGAGGACATTTTGTCCTTCACCACCTTCTCCCTTGCATACCAAGAGTGAATTCCTGCGAGGCGTGTTTTGCCTGTAGAAATTGCAGTGTTAATATCCAGGGTTAATTGTGCTGTCCTCCACAGGCTACAGTTCCTACTCATGTCTTCAAGTCAAGTGGGACATTTTGCTTTGAATGGAGCTGGAAATGCCATGAAAGATGATCTAGCTCCAAAATCTCTGCCTTTGCCTACCCACCATGTCTATGGCAGAAGCCGTCTTAGGAACTGAGCATGGACAACCTCTCCTCTGGGTCTACAGAATGACTTCTCTCCATTCCTGGGGAGCCAGTGCAGCCAGAAATGGGTCTGAAACAAAGTTTGCTCTAACCAGTGAAGCTTGCATCACGCTCTAAATGAAGAACTGCCCAGGAAAAACTGACAACCTGAGCCTAAGTCTTTGCTTTCCTGGTTGATCCCAAAGCTCTCCTGGATGAATCATCCAGATGGAGATCAATGACAAGTGGTGTCCCTCAGGGGTCTGTACTGGGACCAGCACTGTTTAGTATCTTCAAATGGGATCGAATGTACCCTCAGCAAATTTTCAGATGGCACCAAGCTGAGTGGTGAGATCGACATGCCTGAGGGATGGGATGCCTTCCAGAGGGACCTGGACAAGCTTGAGAAGTGGGCCTGTGCAAACCTCATGAGGTTCAACGAGGCCAAGTGCAAGATTCTGGACCTGGGTTGGGGCAACCCCCAGTATCAATACAGTCTGGAGGATGAAGGGATTGAGAGCAGCCCTGCTGAGAAGGACTTGGGGGTGCTGGTTAACAAGAAGCTTGACATGGCCCAACAATGTGCACTGGCAGCCCAGAAAGCCAGCTGTGTCCTGGGCTGCACCAAAAGAAGCATGGGCAGCAGGTCAAGGGAGGTGATTCTTCCACCTCTACATTGCTCTTGTGAGACCCCCCCTTGAGTACTGCTTCCAGCTCTGGGGTCCTCAGCACAGGAAAGACATGGACCTGTTGGAGTGAGTCCAGAGGAGGCCATGAAGATGATCAGAGGGATGGAACACTCCCACCATGAGGACAGGCTGAGAGAGTTGGAGTTGTTCAGCGTGGAGAAGAGAAGGCTTCAGGGAGACTTTATTGTGAATTTCAGTACTTAAAGGGGGCTTATAAGAAAGATGAGGACAAACTTTTTAGCAGGGCCTATTGCAATAAGACAAGAGGTAACAGCTTGAGACCAAAAGAGGGTAGATTTAGACTAGGAAGAAATTTGTTATGATAAGGGTGGTGAAACACTGGAATAGGTTGCCTGGAGATATGGTAGACGTCCCATCCCTGGAAACATTCAAGGTCAGGTTGGATGGGGCTCTGAGCAACCTGATCTAGTTGAAGATGCCCTTGCTCATTGAAGGGGGTTGGACTAGATGACCTTTAAAGGTCCCTTCCAACCCAAACTATTCTGTGATTCTCTGAATAAAAAATGCTGATGCTGCAAATTCATTCCAGGATCCCAATCAAATAGACATATTTTTTATAAAAGCTGTGTCCTCTACTGCCATCTCTTCACATAGCACTTGATCTTCAGCCTTGAAGGAGAAGTGATATTGGGTTTGGGGTGAAGGGCAAGGCTGTGGGAAGCCCGGTTCCCTCCCTTGGTGGCACCAGCTAGGCAGGTATGACATTTACCTGGGTACCCCTTATCACTGGGAAACACGTGGATAATTGTGATTGTATATAAACTCATGGTCAATTTATTTCCAAAGGGAGCTGTAATGTAAATAAGTCACTGTTTTTATAATAGCCCTTTGTTACTGCGGTCAGGCTTAATATCATGACAGGTTTGCTGAAAAAGCGCACTGATAATATACCGAAACTAAGCTTAGACTTAACTTTTCCAGGTTAATACAGTGCCAAGGGACTGCTCAGTCACATCTGCAGACCATGAAGCAACCAGCCCTTGCAAAGTGGCCCCTCAGTGTCTTCTTCATGGGGTAAACTGGGAGAGGCCAGTGAAAAGGGAAATTAATTCAAACGTAATGGGCAGCTCCGCTGCTGACCTGTTTATGGCCCATGCCTTTGGCTCAACCCCGAGATCACGTATTTTCAGGACAAAATAGGAGCACCAGAATGAGAGCATTTCCAGAAAAAAGCTGTGAACAGTAGTGACTAGGGCTGGGAAGCTGGAGGCTGCCAGGTCTCACCAGCAATGTGCTGTAAACCAACAGTGGAAAAGCAAGCTACTAGTAGTAATGTCTTCCACAGCCCCTCTTTTACTAGAAAGTACTTTTGGAGGATCCCTACCTCTTTGCATACATGCTAATCAAGAGATGGCACCTCTGCTTCCCTGGTGGTAGTTCATTTTCTTTCATATATCTACTTCCTTCCCCACAGACCCAACGATGTTTTAAATAGCAAATATATCGCTACAAGCTGTTAAAAAATATTATTTTCATTCCTCATCCTGTGGTTTGCAAAGCTGGATAGACACACAGGTTTAACCTGCTGGACTATGAGAGCTTTTCTGTGGTGGGCCAATATGCACTGATGGGTTGGGATGGGACTTCTTGTGTTGTCTTTATATATGCTGGCACACCGAGTGCTCAAAGTTGGGGCAATGGAAACAATAATTCTACAGTGAAAATCCTAAACCAAAATTCACTCACTCACTAAAATGTATTCACTCTATCTCTGTGATTTGCTCTGCTTCAAAAAGTTCTTTAAAACATCCGAGCAGACACAACCGGACAAAAATTGCTGTTTCATTCCTATTGACAATCTTTGATGGCAGAGAGTCAATGGTGGACGGAGTGTCCTTGTACGCTCACATCCTTCCCATGCCATTAGGTGATTTGTAGGCTGGGATCAAAGCTCTCCTTGGGAAAATGGAGCTACCAAAGGGATTTCCAGGACACCTACGTGTGTTTGCACCTGGCAGAATCTTTAAATAGTTCACTATAGGACAACCCTAGAGCTGGAGATGGCAAGGAGTTCTTCAAGCAGTTTATATTCCTTTCTTTTCTCTCTCTCTTTTTTTTTTTTCTTATCAGTTTGTCAACATTGAATCTTTCTGTGGATAAAATTATTTTCCATCTTGATTTTCTGTTTCAAGAGACTTTCAAAAAAGATGGATCTTTGACATTTTAAATGAAAAATTCTAGTTTCTCTTTTGCAAAATAACTTCTAGAAAATGTGTAACTTATGGTAATTAAAGGAAAGCAAAACCTTTAGAAGTTCAAAATAATAAAAATAATAAATATAATAAAAATAATAAATGTATTTCCCTCCTGCTAGGAGAAGTGAAAAAAAAACCCCAAAGAAAAAACACCTCTTCTTTTTGGTTTTACTTTTACATTAGACTGTATTTTTTTAAAGTCTTGCTAATTCCCCAGAGGCAGTACAGAGAGCTACTTGTAGGTAATCCAAATACAGAAAGACAAATTAATGATGGCAACAGTAGTAGTAGAAACAAGGGCAAGCTAAAAGCATTGTAGAATCAAATTCTGTACACACGTTAGTTTCAGATTTATAGGATTACAGGTGAGGATATAGGATTATTTCAGATTATTAGATACTCTGAACTAAAGTTGTGTGGCGGGCTGGCCCACGCCGGAGGGCAGGTGCCCCCCTGCCCGCTCTGTCCCTGCCCTCCTCAGCCGGGCAGGGGGCAGAGAATGTAACGACAGGCCCGTGGGTCGGGGTGGGGGCAGGGAGAGATCGCTCCCCAGTGACCGTCACAGGCACAACCCAGGTCTGCCCCGGGGAAAGTCAGAGCGGGCCAGTGAGAAATAAACCCGACCCTCAAAGCACCTTCCGCAGCGCTCCCTTCTCCCCGGGCGCAGCTCGGCTCCTGCCCGTCTCTGGGCTGGGGGGTGGCAGCCCACTGCTCGGGGACTGTCTGGGCATTGGTCAATGGGTGGCGAGCAATTACATTGTGCATCACTTGTTTCGTATATTCTTTAATCTTTATTATCATTTTCCCTTCCTTTGCTGTCCCATTAAAATGTCTTTATCTCAGCCCACAAGTTTCATGTTTTTTCCAGTTCTCGCCACCATCCCACTGGGGAGAAGTAAGCAAGTGGCTGCCTGCTGGGTTAAACCACAGTTCTTGGCCAGTGGTGGGTCCACCTTGGAGCCAGCTGGCATTGGCTCCATTGGACATGAGGGAAGCTTCTGGCAGCTTCTCACAGAAGCCACCCTTGTAGCCCCCCACTACCAAACTGTTGCCACACAAACCCAATACAAGGTGGAACTCGATCACATTGACAGCAAGTGTTTTGCTAGACTGTCCACAAGTATCCAGCTCAAAAATATTCACCGATCTATTTCTTGCTTAAAACTGTAGGGAAATGTGACTATAAATACAGTTGTTTGTGTGTAACAGACTTGAAAGAATTTCAAGTTGTGAGGAACCCTGATTTCTGATATTAAGAGAGTGATTATCACACTGCAGGGACCCTCATGGCATATAATTCTGAATGCAGAGAAAGATGAGATGATAATGTGAATAATGATGGTATTGTCGATAATCCCTAAAATCTAGGAAACATGTTTCTGTGCCCATATGAGCATCTCTGACTATGTTCACTGGGATTCCTGCCCTGAAGCAACACCAAGCAGTTGTTGGCACTGTGGAGTTGTTAACTCATGTTCACATGGATGGGCTTCTTGTTAAACCAACAGCATTGCTCTTACAATCTATGACACCAACTGATATGGCTTTGCGTTAAACAGTTATTCATCAGACAGACTGAATTCACTCTGGAGAAGGTTCAATGACACTGCAGGGATTTTCTCCTTCATTAACCTGGGATTTACGTTTAGTCTTTATGGTGCTACGAAGATGTCAAACTGTCCACAATTAAATTCAGAGGTGTTTTAGCATCAGTGCATAGTTTGGACCTGGCAGTCAGTGCAAGCTATGGCAAGTACAAAATAATACTCTGAGTTTGCCATTTACTGTGCACACTTCTGAGAGTTTGGCAGCCACAGTAAGTTTATAAGGAGTCAATAAATAATACGTTAAAAATATATCACAGATACAAGTAACACATTTGATAATTAATACACTGCATTACAAGCCAGAATTACAAAGCCATTAGGCAGCTACTTTAATTGATTGATCATTTATATGTTAAATGCACTGTGTGCTCTTGCTCCCAGCTCAGGCAACATCCAGCCTCTGTGCATATGGTGACGTTCCTGATACAGCTTTTGCCCTACATCTACAACAGTGATGACATTCAAGAAAGAAATGAATGATTCAGACTGCCTTTTATGCAGAGGACTGCCACATCTTAGGCTGTCTCTAATACTTGATGGGTAGAAGTAGCTGCCCAGAGCAGGCAATACGGAGCATCTTTGGTGCTCCATCGGTGGAAACTTTGCTTTGGACTATGTGGTAGACTGAGTACAGAAAAACCACAGGATTTCAGTGAAGAAGAAATTCTCTCTTTTTGCCTGGACTTTTGAAGTGTTTTTAGAGAAACAAAGATTAGCATACATCAGAGTGGCACAGAAAAGGCTTCCCATAATCCCGAATATGAAAAAGTGTCAAGAGCTGCATGCAAAATGGATTTGCATACATCAGAGCTGCACATACAGCTGCTCGACTGGGCATCCTGAAGTGCATTAAAAATGTTAATACTGAATTGTGTGGATGCTGATAATTGAATACTGGAGAAACGCACAGAGACGTGTATAAAACTATGGCATCTTTTCCACTTGTCTCACTTAGATGGTTAAAAAATAAAAAGGGAGACTGCTAAGGTAGCCAGGCATCCTTGAATTTTTAAGGGCTTTCTCGTTCAAAGAGAAATTCAAAGTATCACTTCTCCACACAGAAATAATTAGCAAAGGAAGATTTAATTTATTTAGCATTAAAATTTTCTGTTCTAAAATAACATCATACTATCATCCATTGATTTTGTAAAAGCAGAAATTTTAACACACAAGAAAGTGGTAATCAATTCAATATTGCTTTGGTCTTGCCCTCTGCAGTGCTTCCAACCACATCCTACCTAGAAACCAAGCTGTAGCAGGCCAGCTTGGAAGACCGGAAACACCAGCCTGGATTTACTCTTTTACCTATAACAAAGAGTGAAAGAGGGAATATCTCTGTCCTTGGGGTCCGATTATCAAACCAGGACAGGGAAGCCCCTGCTGCTTACTTTTCCCCAACAATAATTTCCAACATCTGCCCAGCTGGTGGTACATTAGAAAACCAAGAACTTTTTCACCTGCATCAACGAAAGATAAACATCAGTCCTACATGGGCTGGTTTGGTGCTGGTCAGAAACCCCAGCTTCAGCCCCGGGGTCACTCTTGTTAAGTGACCATAACTATATCAGCGCTATCTCGGCACAAACTCCACAAAGAAGCAACATATAAAGCTAAATCCTGTCTTCAGGTTTAAGATCACATATCCCGTTCAAACACTGAGAACAGGATCCCACATTCGTTGCAATATCCTTTCCCCATCTAAAATGTCCCCTCGTTTTCGATGGGACAGGGAAGCTTTTTCATTTTTTTGCAAGCTTTTATGCCTGTTAGTATTGCAATGAATGTGGGATCCCGTTCTCACTCTGATGAAAAGTTTCACAGTAACTTTTCAAAAAGGGCTTACAAAAATGTCATCGCTTGTTCTAGCAATAAAGCTCCTGGCAAGTTTTAATGGGCACAGTGTTAAAAACTAACGGTCCCCAAGGACCACAGGCAGCAGAGCCCTAGGGCTTTGAGTTTTTTTTAAAAATGAGCCACCAATTTGTGTCAAAAAACTTGCTTTGCAAGTGGGAGCTACAGGATTTTTATGTGGTTTGCTTTTATTAAGCAAAAGAAAAAGAAAAGTTATTTCACCTTTAATTAAAACCTCTCAGGGATTTGCTGGGAACTGTATATCAGGAAACTCTAGAAAATACACTGTTCTGCTTGGCTTGGTTTTCAACAGAGTAAGATGAGTTTTTAATCTGTTTTATTACGTGTCTCTTGCTCAAAACAAAAAAAAAGTGAATGCTGAAAAATAATGACTGCATTCAAAGGGAAGTCATTACAAATAGAGCTTAAATGTTCCCAGAGAAGAACTGACCTATGACTTCTATGGAGGAGATGCAGCATCAGAGGAAGGGCATCCTTGTTTTTAAGTTGCTCTAAGAGGGGACAAGAGTCCCCAGCCCCAGAAGAACTGCCACACTCCGATACAAGGGATCCAGTTTGTGGTGGTGGTTGTTGCTGGGGTATTCCCATCCTCAGGAAAAGACAGTGGCTGCCAGGGGATCCTGTGCCTCAACAGATAGCTGGATCGCTCCTAGATCTTTGTTTAAAAGACAATGTTTCCTGGGACCATCATTGCTGCTGCAGAGATGTTTCCAAACCTGCAGCTGATGGAAACGGTTCTCATTATACAGCCTCCTGTATTTCTTACTTCTGAATTTCATTGACCCTGCTCTGATTTATGTGCACGGCAGATTTGGTGCATTGCTGATTTGTAGGAGAATCAGTGAGGAAAGTGTGGGAGACAGATGGCAACGGGGCTCACAGTGACAGCACATGGCATATGGCGGCAAAAAGATCTTGCCTGAATTTTACAAATATACGTAGTCATTCCTGCTCACGGAGCTAACAGCCAGAACGGCAGCCGAGGAGAGGACTGCTTACCCCTTGCAGCCACTCAGTGAAGTGCAGCTCCTGGCTGACACTTGAAACTGAAACAGTTTGGCTTTAATTCTGGACATTCATTCATAGACTCGTGGGCGGCTCAGTTGGGTGAGGTGCTGAGAGGTTCCGTCCGGTGCAAAGGCAGCACCAAGCAGTTACACATAGCTATTTTAATAGAGGTTTGTGTAACTCCTTCTGAAAACAGCCAACAGACAAAATTCTCCTGCCTCTCTGAGCAATTTCTTAGCAGTAGAAGAGCACCCCTGGCTCAGCCAATGGCAAAAATGCCCTTCCCCAGCCTCCCATCTGATTAACAGTCTTAAGGAAAGAATTTGAAACAAGCCCAGCCTCCAGATGAAGCACTACACTGCCAACCTTTCAGCCCCGAATCAAACACAGACTCTTTAGGAACACCTCAGAGCATCACCCTGTAGCATCTGCAAGCATCCACCTGCACCCTGGCTTGCACAGTGATGCAGGGGAGCAAGAATTATAGATTCATGGAATGACAGAATCATTTAAGTTGGAAAAGACCTTTAATATCATGAAGTCCAAACGTAAACTTAACACTGAGAAGTTCACCAGTAAACCATGTCCCTGAGCCATGTCTACATGTCTAATTTTAAATACCTCCAGGGATGGTGACTCCACCACCTCCCCAGGCGGCCTGTTCCAGTGCTTGACCACCCTTTCAGTGAAGAAATTTTTCCTAATATCCAATCTAAACATCCCCTGGGGCAACACAAGGCCGTTTCCTCTTGTCCTATTGCTTGTTATCTGGGAGAAGATACCAATCCCCACCTGCCTGCAACCCCCTGTCAGGTAGCTGTAGAGAGTGATAAGGTCTCCCCTGAACCTCCTTTTCTGCAGACTAAATGACCCCAGGAAGAATGTCCCCCTGCTTCCAGATATAGGAGGCCTGGGAAACAGCTTCAGCCTGTGACCCCATCCCTCACTTACAGGACGTGACACTATGCTGTGAATGGTCGGAAAAGTCCTGGGATGCTGCTGGCTAGGTGGCCCAGCGGGGAGGAGCAGACTGCACACAGCCATACGCACATAGCCTATAGGGACAGCAAGGACTACGCTGTACCTGGGGGAAACTGGTTTTGCTCTCAGACACATACCAAAATGATTAAAGTGTGCTCTGTAACTTTCCTTCATCCTCACCTTTTTACCTCAAGTGAGTGGTGGAAAGAGGAGAAGGTACAAGAAAAGAGGATTTGCCCGGATTAGCTGGGAGCAGGTTTACTGCCCTGCTGACAGGATTTACACCTGGAATTAACACTTATATGGGTCACACTGCTGTGTGCAAAGCGGGTGGGGGGCAGGCAAGGATGTATCTGCTGTCCAAATTTCTGCTGGTCTGAACCAAACCAGCCTCCCAGGGTGATAAAAACACTCCTCTACAGTCAGGACTGAAACAAAAGAGGCATTGCCCATCTTCTGCCCCATGGCTTGTATTAGAATAACAGAATGGTTTGGGTTGGAAAGGACTTAAAGATCATCTAGGTCCAACCCCCTGCCATGGACAGGGTCATCTTCCACTAGACCAGGTTGCTCCAAGCCCCGTCCAGCCCTAATAAAACCATTATGCCTTGTCCTATTGCTACAGACCCTAGGGTGTTACCGGTATGCTCCCCAACTCATCTTCTGCAAGGCAGGGCTGGGGCTGCGTAGCATCCATGGGATGAAACATGATTTACAGCTCAACTTAACACAGGCAGGATAAAAATGGGATTTGCTTTCAAAAACAGCTTTGCAAAAACCATGGAGGTGAGCTGCATGTTTGGTGACCAGGCTTCATGGCATCACAGCACACAGCGGGAATGAAGTTTTTGCAGTCCCACCAGTGCTATTGGGGAGGAATAAAGCCCCTTTGCTGCCCAGATGCCCATCAACAATGTTCCCCTGCATGCAGGTGAGATTCCTGCAGGCGATACCTGCCCCAAGCCCAGACAATATGGCTTTATGAGAGCACACGTGGCATGTGCATGCTCTCCTGTCTTCAGGCTATCTAGCCTTGATGCATAAAGCCCTTGGTTTGACAGGTGTTTCACCTTACTTCAAGTTGGCCATACATCTTTAAATGACTGTGGAAATACCGAGGTAATTAAGAAATGAAAACAGAGCTGCTTCCTGATAAGCAAGGGGGGAAAAAGAAAGAAAAAGAAACCCCCTACTAGCCCTAGACAAAAACAACAATAAAAAACCCTCCTGGCAATGCCAGATTTGAAGTGACGAAATCCAGGCGGCGTTTGTGGCTGCGTGATGACAAACAAGTAATGGATGGCCAAAGCATTCACTGCTTTCATTTGGGGTACTCACTTGAGACGTATGGGGGCTGAATTTCCAGATATGCTGATCATCCACCCCTAACTGGTTTCCACAATTTTAGCCACTCAACACCCCCAAGAAGCCAAAGTAGAATCCCTCAGGATTGGTCTTTCCTAAACTGAGAAGGCCCCAATACACCCCTGTTTTCAACAACATCCAGCTTTGGTCCAACAGCATCTCTTCCCACACTCATCCACAGACATTGCATGAAGCTGAGGCAGCTTCGCTACCACTTTTGCAGCACATTAGAAAGGTGTCACAGAAAAGGGCTTCTTATCTCTGTTTTCGTTTCCCAACCCACTGAGGCTGATTTGTTCTGGGAGGATTAACCTGGGGCCAAACCCTCGGAGGGGAAGGTGGCACAAAACAAGTTGCTTATTCAACTCCCGTGACAACTCTTCACCACAAGCCTTTTTTCTGTAATCCCTCCAAATACCACCATACACAACACATGCTGCTGCCAGCTCTACTTTACAGGTGGGCAAGGGGTGAATGAGCCTGCAGACATCCATCTTATTCTCATTCTTCCAGAGCTTGAGGCAGAAATGTAATATCCACCCCTGGCTCTCATCTCTGCTCCTGACTCCACTCCTTCTCTTGCCCACTGCTGCTCAACATTTTGAAGGTAAATCATTAGGAGCAGGAAGCTGGAACAGTAACAGAAATGTTACTTCACCCTCTGCAGCCCCCTTCACGCCTCCGACCTGTAGCTTTTTTAGGGCTGTGTTTCAGCCTGGGTCCTCTGAGCACTTGTTAGGCAGCCGTCCCTGGCAGGGGTAAAAATTAGTTTAAGATTGAGTTGGCTGCTGTTCCCATCACTCTTTGCCAAGTCTGATGCCGCCTTCTGCAAATTTCCTGGCATAATGGGCCACAGTCAGACTGAAAAAGAAGCACAAGCTATACAAGAGCTACTGATAAGGGCAATTTAGTTTGCAAATGCATGGCTAGCTATCTTAACACCAAGCAGGTAACAGGAGATTCAAAGTACAAAAATGTATTGTTAGAGGCTTCTTTTGTCTGATTCACATCCTTGTACATGTGTTTGTGGCGACTCAAGCAGAGTTGCGTTGACGTTCATGGTACGGGAGTGCTGCATCCCATTGGCACTGCTGGCAGCGCACAACCTGCAGTCACAGCGGTCACTCCTCCATCTTCGATGATGGGAGTTTGGGGATTCACCGGACACCCTCTGCACCCCTGTCTCCAGCTGTGTTGGGACATTAAGCCTTATTGCCTCTTCCAAAGGCGCTCATTTTGCAGTGGCTACAATGGCTCCTGCTGCAGAGCTTTCCTATTCCCACCTGCCTTCACTCACACCAACCGAGCAGCTAATGTGAGTTGTTGCCCCCTGCCCCCCCCACGATAATCCCCATCTATATGAACCCTACTGTTAAGGGGTCACATGCTGCTTTTTATAACTTTACCACCAACTCAGCTTTTGAGAGCCTTTTCTTCCACTGTTCTGGACAAGATTACTCACTGCAACTTCATTGTGTTGCTATGGCAGTAATAAGAATAAAAGTAATTTCTTTTTCTTAAAAATAAATAAATAAAAAATAATCAATAATTGGTATTACTGTGCAAGGTCCCTGGCATTAATTATAAATAAATGTTAGACCTACTGAAATAAGAGAGTGAATTTACAGCAGTAGGCTGCTTGCTGCTGCTGAAGCCTGTGTGGCTGCCATGATACAGATATGAAATATAAAAAGTATTGCGGACTGCAGCTTGTGTTTTATTGTCTAGGAAAATGAATGTGTAAATAGCAATAAAATGCACAATCATTTAGCACAAAGCCAAAATACTCGGCAGCATTTATAGGCTGATGGATGGCTTGCCTGCCTGCTCTAATTTACCATAAAACAAGGAGACAAGGATGGAGGAAAATAAACAATGGCTTCTGTCAATATGATTAGCTGTGAGATACCAGGTGAGAGCAGGCAGTCTCTGAAGAGGGTAACACTGTGCCACTTCAGCTGGTTTTTGCTTCGGTAATTTAGTCCGAATTGCCGTGCTGCTTGGCAAAGGCAGCATCACAGCAACCGAGCGGGGAGGCAGGGATTGCTGCTCCCAGGGTCTTTACGTACCCCACCCCTGATGTCTCCAGCAGCCACTCGAGGTGGGGTAAGGGCTTCGTGCCTGCGGCAGGAAAGGGTTATTAAGCAAGCCATGTAATAGATGGGAAGGAAAAAAGCTTGCTGGTACAGAACTCAGCTGTCTGGGGCATCACCCGTGACATGAGGAGAGGCAGGGAGAGCCTAAAAAAGACTGGGGAAGAAAAGGCAAAAGTCCTTCAATGCCATCTGTTAAAAAGCAAGGGGCTGGGGGGGTGGGGTATGGGGGTGGAGCTTTTGAACCTCTTTATGGGATAAAGTAAACTGCAGACAGAGAGAGTGCTACCAGCTGGCTTGCTGGCTGCGATTCAGTGACCCGCAGCGATGCCTGCAAAGGAGCTGCAGGCTCCCAGGCAGGGTCCTGGCAGCAGGAGCCGTTTTGCCTGGCAGCAGCCACCACCAGTATCTGCTACCTCCACCTGCATCTAGGAGACACTGTGCAATTGTCACCCACCTTATTCAAGAGCATTTCTGAGTGTGACAGGGGTACATATTATCAACTCCAGGTTTTTATTTTTTTTGTATTCTAACTATGTATCCCTATGTAGGCATACAAGCTCAAATGTCACGTACTGCCTTTCTCTGGGGCAGAGAAGCCCTGTGCACCTACTCACATTTGCGCAATCCTCCTTTAGATCACTGGGGTTGCAGAGACATGAATCTGGTGCTTAGTGTGATATTACTCACCAGTTCTTATGCAGACAGTGGTGCTCCTGCTGAGGATAATGTAAGTCAATTAGGTGTGATGGAGCATGGTCCCCAGTGGGTCCACCTAAGAGCTGGCTGGAACTGGCTCTATCGGACATGGGGACATCTTCTCACAGAAGCCACCCGTGTAGCCCCCCCCGCTCCCAAAACCTTGCTACACAAACCCACTACACTTGCCTTCTCATTTACTGGGCTCCTAATTTCGACATCAAAATTAAGTGCCTAAGGAGATGCAGTGTGAATAACCCAGAGTGCAAGGGAAAGATACATTGGCTGACAACAAACAGATATTTTTTTTTAATGGTTGGACTTACCGGTGTATTTTCAGCCTGCACTAAGTTCACACAAAGGCAGCTGAGTCTTAGAAATTATCTCCACCAGCTGTTTTATCCAAAGTCCCTTTCTCAAAAATCCAGGAGTAATATTAAGATTGCTCCTATTTACAAACATTGGACATGAGATGCAGGACAGCTCCAATATTAAACAGAATCAGGACAAAAAGCTTTCTATCCAGATCTTCTCCAGTCACTGCAATAAGAACTCCAGAAGCAGATCCTGCAAGAAGGATCTTAGAGCACGGGTCCTGTGACAGACTCCTGATGTGACTTGTCAGACCTGGTTCAAAGCACAAAGCCAACAGAAAAACTTCTAGCAATGTGTGCCAGGATCTTTTATCAATTACCAAGCCGCAATGTAGAATCAAAAGTAGAACAGTAAACACCTAGCTCTGCCCTTCCCCACACATTTTCCTTTTTAAGAGGAAAAATAAAAAAAATCAGTAATCATCAATATGACAGCCTACTTGGATTAGAAAGCAGATAATAAATAGTATATCCATCTTTCAGTTATTAACATAACTAAGCTTATTGCATAATATCTGGTTATTTTTGGAAAGCAGCCCTTTCTACCTGTCCCAACAGCACATTACTGAGTTGGCAAGAAGCAGGAGCTTTTGAGCAAATAAGAGGATTTTTTTAGATCAAATTCACTTGCCAAAAATTTCATCTCAAAAGTCTGGATCACAACTGGGTCACAATTACAGAACTTTTTGAAGGAGAAAGTCCCCTTGTTATAGTACCCCTGAACAGCTTTGCCGTAGCTTCCATTTAATTTGGCTGTGTGTGATGCTTGCAGTTTATTTATGTCACAAATGATTACAAAGGAAATTTTGGTAGAGAGGGCTCCTCTGCCAGATCACACTCTCAGGAGTGCTGAGATGACACATCTCCTCCCACCTTTCTTTGCTCATGACAAAACTTGTTGCTCCAAAGCTAGGGCTAGACTCTCAGAAAATGGTCCACAACATCCTGCACTTTGTGCAGGCTCTGCTCTGTGGAGCTGGAGACTTGATCCTGGGCTATGCGGAGGATGAACACCCCAGAATACCCTGACTAGGTTTGGGCCCCAGGACATCTCATCCCTGCACCATTGACAGCTGAGGACTTCCTGCAGTGCTTTGATGGGTTCTCTCTGCTGTTCTGTGCTGGCTCTCAGTAACTGGATAGACTGGTGGTATAGTCTGGATAGCCTGTCCCGATGTGCCTGTCATCCAGTGTTTATATTCCCTAGTTCAAGTCTCATGAAGAGCCCATTTGCTGGTTTTGGAATGTTCAATCAGCATTTCAGAATTTACTTTGGCTTCCATGCAGTGCTATCAATCACATCCAATATATATTCTATAGTGCCTCCCTTCGCCTTAACCTCGTCATTGTACAAAGCGTATCATCGGGCGGGGGGTGTGTGTGGGTGTGTGGGTGAGTGGGAAAGAACACCACCAGCGTGTATCTGAATACGAACAAGTACAAGATTTTAGAGTTTAAGGTGTTGTGCTGTATCTGTATCTCTGAGTGGAGTTCTCAAGTTTTTATGAAGACAACAAAGCCCCTGCTCTGTGCCTTGGGACACCTTAGCCCTCTTGTGCTCATAAAGCTGATTGATAGAAATAAAAAGACCAAACACATTAACCTTTCTGACTCTGCTTAGTCTAGTTTTGTCCTGCACAAAGACATTAGCCCAACAAATAAGGCACTAGTTGGCAAATTAAGTGGCTCTTAATGTCCCTCCACAACAGTGCAAAGTGCTGTCAATCATGACAAGCCAGGCACCAGATGCCTTTATTTTTAATTGCACTGAAAAGATACAGGTCTCATCCCAGGCTCTGCCCAAGGGCAAAACTGGTCACAGCCCCTCCCCAGGCAAGTGCTGCTCCAAGATGTCCTTTTCCTGCACACTGAAAAATGTTTCTATTTCATAAATTCATGGCATGGGTTCAAATGTCTCTCAGAAGCTCTTTCAGCCACAGCCACAAATATGGTTTCACTCTTCAAATGCTGCATTGGCAGCAAAATCAAAGCTTTGCCACTGCTCAGCTGTTCCAGTTTGGAAACAAAATTTTTTTTGGCTAAGATTTCTCCAGCCAACCTAATTCCCACTAGCCATCAATCGCAATGGTCTACTCAGATGAAAGCAATTGTCTGAATGCTTTGTCTGCAGAGAAGTAACGCCTTGATTTTGATGCTCTTGTAAGCTTTTCCTCAATGGTGAATTTCTCTATGTTAATCATTTAGACAGAACTGTCCTCTCTTCTGGCTTTTTATTGAACTGTCTAGGAGACAGCATTTAAATGCAAGAAGGCAAAACAATACTATTGACTGTCCTTTGTCCGGGTTTATTTAATTCTGTAAAGCAAACAGTTTGCGTGAAATGCATTCCTGGTAATAAAATTGTATTGCACATTTGCTTATAGAGGGTCACCAGGGAGAACAAATGCGCCTGTACTCAGCAATAAATGTTTGATTCCGTGTTGCACAGCAATTATTCAAAATGAGAGAGACTATTGGATCCAAGACTGCTGCCCTTTAGGACTCAGCCTGTCAAGTTGCATTGCTCTGTACCTTTTATCCAAGTGGATTTCATCTCCACAGTTATTGCTGGGTGATATGCAAGTCTGTAAGGCCAAGTTGCACTGAGCCTGAGAAACAACATTTGACTACCAGACTGCCTTTTCTTTGTTAAAAGGAGCATTGCTTTGGTATTGTTATTATTTATCACTATGCCACAGCATATTAAAGGAGTAAACTTTGAAATGCATGGATGGTTCATTCTGAGAGGACAAAGACAGACATTTCCATTTAATCACCCCTAAAATTGCTTCTTCCCAAGCTTTAAAAATGCCGTAGCTTTAGGCATCAAGGGGAAGTTATGATGCTATCATATATTAGTTTTCTCTCTTTTTTGTACATACTTTGGAAATTTATCAGGAATCTGGTATTTTTCTGTCTTCTGAAATTAAACAAGGAGTCATTAATATATTTCACACATATATCCCTCTATAGACACTTTCTCGACATTTATTACCTATCTAGCACTTGATAGACCTTCACATAGTGCTCAGCAACGAGAAATCTAATGAAATTCCACAGAGCTTAAGCGCATGCAGACATGTGTGCCATTTCCCCTTAAAGTAAGATTTAATCAACGCAGTGCCACCTCAACCCTGACCAGATGATCAGTCAATGCAGCTCTGAGTAATACCTTGGAAACTCTGAGCCTACAGACAATTACAGACCACTTAATCACAAAATTTAATCAAGATAATAATTAGGCACTGCATCCTGTTTAATGCACAAGGATGTGAGCCTTCCAGCTCCCGCTGCCAGATCGGAACTGAACACAGGAATGGCGAAAAGAATCACTGAAGTCAACAGACTATATCCTTGATGACAGAAGAAAAACTAAACTCAAAGAGCTTGCCAAATCCTTCAGAAGAACTCCAGCACTTTGTGCCAGTCAAAAACCCAACCCTACAAGATTCTTTCAAAGATCTAGCTCTTCAGAAGACCAAGTTATTATTTTTTATTTGACCAGGCTTGAGTGATAAAGCTCGGGGTCCTGCCACGGGAGGTTTTCTACTGATGTTTAGTAAGCATTTTTTGCTCAGATAAACCTTGCCCTGCAGAATGAACAAGGGTAGAAATGAAAAGCTCTATTAAATGAATTTTTCCAGGTCAAAATGAAGACTATAAATCTGCCAGTCATCTTAAGACATTGCACTACACTGCCTCTGTTGAGTCACCTTTGTAGGTCTAAGCAAAGTGTTACATGACTCTGTAGTTAATAAATTTTTTTAAGTACCTCATATTTACTGTAAGCTAAGCAGAGTCACTTTCTGGGATAGATGCTATTAAGAGGATTTTTCCATATTTTCCTCCAACTTCAAAGTGCCGTGTGAGTCTCCGTGTTAGAATTCAATAACATCCACACATCACTGAGCTGGAGAAACAGCAGCAGCAGCAATGCATCTGTAAACATTAAAAAGCCCAGAAACATGAAGGCTTTGAAGAAAGAGTGGAGGGGTGTAGAAAATGGACTAGATGACCCAGCAGATCACTTCCATTTCTAAATTCTACAAACCCTCTGGGTTAAAAATAGGATGAAAAGTAGATTTATTTTTTTTCTTTAAACCAGTGGGGATACTGGCTAATGTTTTAAATTCAAAAAGTGAGTAGCTTCTCATAGGACTCAGCAGACAACCAACTCTACAGACTAATGGGGAAGTAAAATCCTTTCTTTACATACATGAGGAAAAAAAAAAAAAGAAAAAAAAGTAGAGCTGAATGATTGTAACATTTCAGTTTTCAGAGCCTCTGCTAGCTGTGATACATCCCTTTCGTAAATTCAGTGTCTTGGGCTGCAAATACTTATCAAGAGTGTTATTATCAGCCATTGTGAGCCTGCAAACAAGAATTCCCACTGTACTTTAATGGCTGCTGGCCATATCCATCAAAAAGGGGACTCTAACAGACATACAGTTATCATTGTTCAAATTTTAATGAATATATGGCATTCCCATTCATTATTTAAGTGACATTCAGATGCAGTTTCAGTCAAAGCTGCCTCTTCATAAATGTTATTAGCTACAAATGCGCCTTTAATAAAATATTACACTGTGCAAAAATAAAGCGTTGTACTGATAATCAAAGGAGAATGAATGGAAGGAACTAAAATCCACAGCGATACAGTCTGAACTCCTTATTCACTCAAAAACCTCTTTGATTTTAATGGGCAATTTCTCAGAGCCTAGCACAGGAACGCAGGGTTAGGCCCACCAGGCACACACAAAGACACAAGAAACACCTTCTCCAACTCTTGTGGTTCCCACACAGACTGCTACCTGATTATTTGAGTCAGAACGGGTCTATCTGTGGTCAGTTTGACCACAATTCAGTAATACTGTCTGCAAATCCAATATACACGGCCCTTTGGACAGCTTTACATCCATTATCCAGCTGTTTGGACCACACACATTGGAGAACACTCTGTACATCAGTGTTTGGGCTGTTGAATGTGATTCAGTGTATTTAAAGATCTACTTTTCTCACGGGTGTTTATATTTTTTGATAAACTTGTGTGCTGAGGTATCTCAAGTTAGACAGTCGGAACTGAAACAGCCTAAATCTAATCAGGTTGCAAATGCTGGGCCCAGACTGCTTGCTATCCAAGCCAGGAAGCAGTGGTTTATTTTCTCTAAATTAATCCCAGCTCAGCAAGACACTTAAGCACACATCTAACTTTATAAAGACAGAGTGGGTTTCCCACTCACTCAAATAACGCAGATGTAAATGCTCTGCTGAATCAGGTTTATAAAAATCCAACAGCGGTCAGTAATAAATATGGTGACATACAAAAGCAATCTCTGCTCCGCAGCCAGGAGTCTGGAACACGCTGCTGGGATCTGTAATGCTGAGTCCTCACGAGTGCAGCGGGATTGCCTCTGCTTCCCTGCATCCCGCTCTATTCCCCGGGCCCAGAGCCACACACACTCCTCCTCCTCCTCTCTCTGCCCGGGATTAAGATGTGTGTCTATATAGAAGATATCTATTATGGAAGATTTACCTTGGGTTTCCCTGCCCTGCTCTTCTAACCATGCATTTGAGATGAAAATACTGTCAGCGCCTGGGCTGGATGTGTGAAGCAGGAGGGGCAGAAGCAGAGGTGCTTTATTTGCCCGAGCAGAAGGTTTTTCTTCTGCAGCAACTTTGTATTAAATTGTTTTTATTTCAGCCAGGATAAAAGAGCAAACCAACACCTCACTGGAGTTGGGAACCTTACCCCACTAATGGTATGTGAGAAGCACCCCAAAGCCAAAGGGGAGATCAGTCCCTGCTAAACCTGGTCAGCTCTGATAAGACTCTGCTCCAGGAAAGGGTCAGAAAGACAACAAGAGACTAAAAAGGATGCCGAAGTGCAAACTTGCACATCTAACCCCTTCTGGTTAGCAGCCCGCTTCCCACACTGGCATCTAAACTCTGTAGGGTCTTAAAAAATAGCAGTAGTAGTAGTAGTAATGTGGCCAGAGGTACCTAGTAGTAGTATTAGTAGTAGTAATGTGCCCACAGGTACACCTGGGGTGATGTCCCTGCACCTTGCATCTTGGCAGGAGTATTTGCCATCCATCTCTTGTCTGTGCACAACAGGCACCCAAACATCAGGCCTGCGCTTTCTTGGGATTTCCACATCGTATGTAGTGTGCCTAAGACACATGAACAAGACAGGTTTTTGCAGAAAAGTCACCCACAAGCATCAGTTTTGTTGAGAAGGAGACTGAGGGACATCCTCCATTCCCCCTGCTGAGTGCTCTGCTCAGGATCTCACCTGCAGGATTAATAATCTCTGCCCTGAAGGAAGATAGCTAGTATGCTTGTTGGGTTTCTTTTATTGCAGGGGGAGCAAGAGCTTGGGAGATACTTTGGGGTGAAAGTTCAAGGTGAAGGCTCTGGAGCACAAGAAAGGTAGCCTCCTTGTGACCTTAAATAAGGCCTTCAGAAAGACATGACTTCATGCACAGAAAGTCCTGTGGAGGACCTGGCTGTGACTGACGTACGATATATAAATGATACTTAGTGGCTGAAGGAAAAAAAACAACAAACCAACCCTCTAACATTAGCCAATGTAACTTTAGGCGATGGACATCAGCATCAAGAAAGACAGGGCCATGAAGAGATGCTCCAGGGCAAAGTGCAGTTCTATCCCAGTAAATCTGGATTAATTCAGCCGTTTTTGGTGCATATTCATCCCAGAGAAACCCACCAGTTTCTCTATGCATCTGTAATGATTTTTTCCCTACACTTTGGGTAAGCCCTTCACAGACACCCACTGTTTGATCCTGAAAGTTTGACTTCATAAAGAAGTTGCAGTGGGAGGTGGTTATAATCCAGCCTGGGCAGAATCTGTCACTGTTGTCATTTTAAGAGGTGATCATGAGAAGGCATCTCACCCAGGCTGCAAGAAGCAGCATCTTAATCTTGAAAGTCTTTTCTGCAAGATTATTTCCATGGAGCCAGAGGTAAGAAGCACCCTCTCCACTGCTGCTCCTCGGGTAGAGTTAAAATGCTCTCCAAATGATACGTTTATAAGCAAGGTAATTTCTCAGTGCTTTTGCTAGATTTAAAAATGAAAATTAAAGCATTATTAGGGGCTAAGGGTCAGGCATATACCCAGCCAACTAGCTGGCAATGACTCCATCTGGAACAAAGAGATTCCAGAATAACTTTTTTAATGAGAAGGATGGCGGAAAGCCAAGCAGAAGTTGCAGAGGATACCTCGTTAAAGAAATTGATAAGCCTAAGTCAGGTGAATCTGTTTAAGTAACTCAGTTGCTTCAGTCAGATAGGAATAGGTCTGTTCAATTTGCCTTCAGAAAAGCAGCAGCACAGTGGGAGCGGAGGAGGAGCCCTCGCAGGGAGCCATAAGCTTTCCATAAAAGTTGGTAATCATGCGGGAAGTCACATCTGTGGTTTACTCACTTGGAAGACAGACATCTCACACAAAGGGAGTTGAAACAGTTGTAGGCAGCAAGAACAGCCGCACACGAGGAGCAGATCTGCATTTGGCAGCACGTGCTAATACAGTGGCATCTTCCCGGTAGAGCCACAGCCTGTGACCAAAAGAGCCGATCTGGCAAATGCAAAACATTAAATTTCAGGCTTGAGCCAGAACCAGATTTCTTTTTTACACCTTTGCAGCACTAGGAGAGCTTCAGCAGGAAAAAACAAGCTGGTTTTCTGCTGGACCAAAAAGCGGAGAATATGGTTCTCATTTTGAAAGTCAAGCCTAGGGGCCCCAAATGGGAAAATAAAATTCTTGCAGTTTGAAAAGACCGTGCCGTGAACTAAACAGCACTGCCTGGCCTCCGTCAGAATGTCCGCTCTGCTTATGCTCACCCGTGCTGATGGCAGGGTTATCACTTCAGAATTTCTGTGATGCTGAGAACAGCACAGCCACCAGCGTGCTGTGCATCCGGGCTGGAACCTGCCAGCAGCCAAACAGCATCTTGCTAATGATTGCTGCTCACAGGGCACCACATCAGCAGTAATTAGTAAACTCTGCTAAGCTAGGAGACCTCATTTGCGGGTATCCAGGTGACCTCACCGATACGACTTCGAGGTTATTTAATCACTGAACAGAAAAATAATGTCCTTAAGTAATTGCATGGTTTGGTAATAGGTAAATAAGAGCTTTGCTTAAAAAAAAAAATAAATAAACCCAACACTGGTTTTATTGGGAAGATCTCAGCAGCAACCCAGTAGGAGGTTTTGTCATGCTTGGACTTAATCTACCTTTTAGAGATTATAGATAATAAATTATCATAATGATTAAGAGCCAAACACAGCATTAATGGAGTCCCTATCACCCAGGCTTCAAGCAAGCATTAAGCTTTATAATGTATGAGCGTACAGAGTAAAGAATGAGTGTGTCTCTCAGGCTTTTGTTCCTTGGAGGCATACTGTGAGGGGTTTGGCGCACATCAGCAGTCCCAACCATTAAATACACTCCGGCTGGGCCTCAGAAATCATGAAGATTTGAATTCTTTGAATAGACCTTCTGGTCTTAGCACTGGGAATCACACCTCAAAGCTCTCCTGCTAATAGGAAAATTAGAAAACAATTCAAAATGTGAAGTGAGACATTCCCACATTTCAACCCAACCTGAAAAGGAGGTGTTTTGGTGAAACACCATTACAATAACCATGACAACATCATTAATCTTATCAACACAGCAATAATCCACAAGCGTAAAACCTGCAGCTCAAATGTGGAAGTGAAACCCATTTGTCTGGAACTGATTAGATTATTTTTCAGCCTGGGAAAAGGTACTACATTCCAGTTGAAGGTTCTCCTGATTTTCCTGAAGGGGCCATGTTAGATAGGCACTTTACCAGGGATGTGGGAATCCCAGGGGTCCCAGCCACTTCTTGCTGCACCAACATCACCTGCCCTACTCATGGCATAGAATCATAGAATTCCAGAACAGTTTGGGTTGGAAGGGACCTTACAGATCATCTAGTTCCAACCCACCTGCCATGGGCAGGGACACCTTCCACTAGACCAGGTTGATCAAAACGCCGTCCAACCTGGCCCTGAACACATAACAAGGACCCTCCAACAGCCCACCACACACACACAAATGTCACATTTGGGATGAAAGGAGGCAAACCCAGGAGCTACACAGGTTGGAGGAATTAGGATATTTTAGCAGGAGCTTGGCTAGATGATTACTATAGACCATCAAGCTGTTGTCCTCTGGCTGGATTTATTGTTGACTCAACAAAAGAAAGTGCAGCGTGCTGAGCACCTGCCAAGCCTGTGCAGAGCAGTTGCATCAAACGGAGAAAAAAAAAACCCAAACCAAAACGGCAGTGTAAAATAGGAAGGAAGCCACAGACACTTGTTCTATCTCACACCTGCAAACCCAAAGCTAACTTCCCTTTTCTCTCAGTGGAAAACCTGCAAATGCAGAGCCTTGAGAGCCACACACACAGAGCCACACACACCCCATGAATACTTACAGTAGATATTAAAAAAAAATCCCATCCCATACTTCACCTTCTGAAGTTGAGCATTTCTTGATTCACCTTCTCGTAGCAACCTGTGGTTCCTTTTCTAGGGGATATGAATGATAAAGCTATGACAAGGGGGAAAAGCAAACCTGACAAATGCCCACGTCACCAAGACAGACAGCTCCGAGCAAGTGGACACAGCAGGAATCACTTGCGGCTCAAAAGCAGCAAGAGATGGGTGATCTGTATCTGCAGAGAGCTTGAGTTAGTCAAATGACTTTTTCAGGGCTTTGTGCCAGAACGAAGCAGAATGTAACCGAGATAATCCACTGAAAGAATGCCCCGTGCAGCAGGGGAACAGCCAGATGCTTCCTGTGCATGACATTTCAGGGTAGTGAAAGATACGTATCAGGAACACAGGTTCAGCATGGCCAGCAGCAGCCAGTCAAAAGGGAAAAAAAAGGTTAAGAAAATGTGGAATATGACAATGCAAAAGCAGAACTACAGGGCAGCAGCTTTGTGCTGAGAGGTTGTCACTCCCTGAGGTCTGGCATTGAGAAACAGCAGCAGCCAGAGCACCAGAGAGGCACCCCAATGCAAAGCTGCACGCAGGCAGATAGCAATTTGGGGGACTGTACGACACCAGATATTCATGAGTGGTTCAGCACAAACCTTGCAAATAAGCAAAGCATCACTGTGAAGTAGACTTAGCATTCACAGTAACCTGAAAGGCAATATTTGATTTAAAAGCTATCAAAATTAAAATTAAAAAACCCAAACAAACAAACCAAACAACAAAACAACCCAGCCTGCTAAAATGTCATACAGTAAATGTTGGTTGGTTTGCTTTTCTGGAAGCATCTGTATTTTGAAAGTCATTTTAGACCTCAAAAGAACTGTCCGCAACTTAGTAGTTATTTGTTTAGGTTTTTTTACATAGTTCCGTAAATGTCCAAAATTGGGTAATTAAGAAAATAGTGCCTCTAACAGACAATTGGGCTTTCTGTGGTCAGTCTTTCCAGTTACATCATGTGCTCTTTAGCAACATCTTTCCTTGCCTCCAAGTATGTCACTGTCTCAGAGGATTTTAGATCACATCTAAGGCTATAGCCGTCCAACTAGTCACAAACACCCAAAACATTATGAGTTGAACACACAGAGACACAGAGCGGTGCACCGAGCAGCAGAGGTGCGATGCAGAATTACAATCCAAAATCTTCTGAACGAGAATCATATTTTCACATCCCACAGTGGCATTTGCAAGGCAGTAGTCCTTTTACTTCTCTAGAGAATGACCAATATTTTTAGCTTTATTCTTTTACTTATTTAGTTATTAGCAGAGGAAAGAAATTAAGTTTCTGTACTAAAGAAATTTCACTTCTGTGTGCCCTCATGCCTTCCTGGGAAAAACCAACAAAAGCACTTTTTTTTGCAATGACAGTGGACACATGTAAGAGCAATGGGCTATCAAATTAAAGGCAAATGTGTTACAGTATCAGCTGTGTCTTGCATACACAGCACAGCTATCCTACTGAAAAAAAGAACTCATGAATCCTTTCCTACATCTGACAGAAGCATCTAAACAGTGTGGACAAAGGGAAATTGCCACAGAAATGACAACTGATTAGTTGCAGGAGATTTGTGCAGGAGAAACTCCAATCCCCAGGTTATCGCCAGCAATTGGTGCTTCAAAAGACCACCAGAAAGTCGTGAAAGGCTCTTTAAGACAGCAAAAGCCACTTCCTCCTCAGCCTTTTGGAGATAGCCACACAGCTCAAAGCACAAGATACAACATCTGGCGTACCAGAAATCCTGCTTTTCTGGCTTACTCAAAACTGTAGCACAGTGGCGTTTCAGGGTCAACTAGACTTTGACAAAGCAGCAGTGCCTCACTGGAGCTTAAATGTTGCTATTCTTTTATTTCAGAAAAAAAAAATCTAACATTTGCCCTGTGGCAGAGGGCTCACAGCATCCTTTCAAGGGGGACAAGGCCAAGTACTGAATACTTGAGGAAGTTGTTTTCTCATGTGGAAAACAGACACTTTGTGAAAGGGATCCACTTACTGCACGTGCAGGTGCCTGGGATCAGGTCAGTCTGGACCTCTCATCTACGAGAAGGTACAGGGGGTATATGCAAAGGGAAGACACCAGCTGGGTTAGTTTTCAGCTAAGCCGTGCATCTTAGAATGGTTGATTATTTGGGTTTTGACTCTTTGTTTATATGTAGTAAGCTTTTATGAAAAAGAACCTGGGTCCAGGGGTCTGCAGGGCAGCTCTGAGTCAATCAGACCAGTAATATTTTTTTTCCTTCCTACAGAAAGAGGAACAGATCCTGTCAATTTTGGACCATAAATAAGCTTCTTAATTTCTTTCACACTCATCTACAATGGACAACACTTATGTGCTGCATGTTTTTTCAATAGAAACAAATGAAACAAATATTATTTTTAATGGTATAAAAGAAGCACATGGGAACAGCTCTCACTTACATTCAGTAGGATGCAGACAACTCAGTAGTGTTTGGCCTCTGAAAGCCTCCCACCAGCTTTACCTGATGGACACAGCCTTAGGGTTTCAACTCTCCACAGCGGAAGAAAAATCACAAAGCCAGTATTAGCTGCCTTGGTTTAGACGTCCCAGCCTCTGCTCTCTGGCACTTGCATCCCTAGTAAAGGTAACCTCCCCGGAGATTAATGGGATCTCACTCCTAGCCATGCTGGGACAGGACCCATCTGATCTAACATTACACCTCAAGACCTGAGAAAGCCATCAGGGCTTCTTTAATTGTCAACAAGGATGAAGTCCGACCTCCAGAGCCTATTTTTTCTACTGTTTTTTCTAAAATGAGACTTATCACATGCTAAAGTACCTATTTCGCTTACCAGCCTATACAAGGAGAATAGATAACCAGCTCTGACAGCAGTGCATGCCTTGTAGATGCTTGCACTCGGCTGGATGCATCCCACAGTGATCTCCTGCACCCTAAGCAAATTCCCAGCACAGAAAAACACTCCCGCCTCCCCATGCCTGTCCTCCATGTATTCCCTTTCATTTCACAAGGGGAACAGTTTTCTTCCAATTAAAAGAAACTGGAGTATTCTTAGAAGAAAATGAAGCTCCAATTCCCTTGGCAATGCTGGAGAACATACTCCCCTTTACAAGGTCATTTTTAAATTATGGAGTCGCAGCAGCATGTTATTCCCAGTATCAATTCTGCTCTGGCAGCCAGCAGCAGTGAGAGGGGACAGAGGGAGTGGGAGTCTTGCCTATGAAAGCCACATGTGTGCAAGTCCTGGAGAGAGATGTAGAAACCAAGCCCTACCCCCAGCACTGACAGGCAGGGCTTGTCGCCAAACACCAGCATGTTTTTTTTTCATATCTTAGCCATCCCACATGGTTTTGCTTCACACCTAAAGAAATGAACTCCAAAAGCCAGGCTTTTTTCCTGTTTTCTTGGCTGCTCTGAGCACTGACTCCGATGGCTTTCCCTTAGCCTTTCTGCCCTCACCGCCAGCCCAGGACACCCAGAAGGTCAGCACTCTCAGCGCTTCCTTGCTTGAAAAGCCACAGAAGTGAAGAATACAGACGTGCCTCGGAACAAAAGGTACTGGAGCGACCACCACTGGGAAGCCCTGCAAACCTGAACCCATCCTCCCCAGCACGGGTACAATTGCCACATCTCCATCTGCCTTCCCAGTGCTGTGACCAAGAGGAGACAGAAGTAACACTGTTCCACATTTCATCTTGCTAGAGAAGAAGATACAGCTGTTGTAGTAGCGTCTCCCTCCACTCTCCACCACTGCATGTCAAGTGAAGCATGAGAGTATAACATCTCTGAGTAGGTACCAGAGTAGTTGCAGTCCGTACAGCACCTGAGACTACAGAGTTGCCTGGGCAGCAGTAATTCCTCCACCCACCAAAGTTTTCTGTTTGAAAGGCTGACACCTTTGCAGCTGCTCTGTGCCTGGCAGCCCTCCAAAATGTGGTCTGTGGGGCGCTAATGTGCATCTGAACGGATTCATTCCCGTACCCATGCACCCTTCACCACTCAAGGGTCATCATGGCTGGATTTCACCTCTGCTTTTACAGGCAGGCAGCCAGCAGAATCCCACTTGGATACCTACTGCAAGGATATTACACCTCTTTGACAAGCAAGGCCACCAAATCCTGCTGGGGGACACCTACTCTCAACACACTGCCAACCACATCCCGTCATTTGCAACCATGTCTACTACCTATCAAGAGCTATTAATCACAGAATCACAGAATGGTTTGCGTTGGAAGGGACCTTAAAGATCATCTAGTTCCCACCCCGCTGCCATGGGCAGGGACACCTCCCGCCAGACCAGGTTGCTCCCAGCCCTGTCCAGCCTGGCCTTGAGCCCTGCCAGGGATGGGGCACCCACAGCTTCCATGGGCAGCCTCACAGAAAATGAGGCACAGTCAATCTTCTCGTCTAGTATAGTAAGGGTTACGAGGTTGTAGCTTACAAAACCAAAACCGTTTAGTTAAGATTCTCATATACTGAGAGCTCAGGCATCATAAACGACCTGTCCAGCAAAAGGAAGATACCTTTATTTTATAAGTATATTTAGGATCAAGTAAGCATCAAACTACCCTTTCCCCATCCAAACCAGTACTCTAGGAATATTACTTTGGCACATTTTAAGATCTCAACAACCATATTTGTACAACATGGGACACAGAGAATGCTTAAAGAGAGAGAAAAAAGAGCCCATAATGTTATTTATCCTACCAGAGTCTCCTTACACCAAACATTCAAAGGTTTCATGTAAATCTTCATTACTTAGAGCATCTGTGACATCCCCATGGAATAAGCCATCTGCATTTCAGCTCTCCAAGGGCAGATGCCTAAGGAATGCCAGTACTCCAGTATACTGTGCAGACCCATCCAGCTGCGTTCCAAAAATGTTTAGTGTGACAGCACATTTTAAAAAAGGAGAGAAGAAATATTAATTAAAACTAGACAAGATGTGAAGGAGGTGCAAAGTATCAGCTATGGTTTATAGCCGGCAAAACCACACCGAAGTAGAGTTCCCAGCTCTTCTACAGCAGAGATGGAAATGAAATCCTGCCTTCAATGCACTGTTCTATACAAAGTCTATCCCCTTTTGCTCATGATAAAAATGAGCAGTCTCTCTGTTTACCTAATCTCTATGAACAGGACCCTTTCAAAGGCTGGAATCACAGACCGTATCATGGACTTTTGATGGAACAAAGATAAATGTTTATCTTGTTTCCCTGAAACTCTAAGTGACCAGTGCTCAGCCTGTGATTATACACTAGTTAAGAATAATCTCAGATCAGTATTGTCACTGAAAGCCATCTTTTCAAAGTAGTGGCTATAGCAGTGCTGCAGGTAGAGGGGACAAGTGTTACCAGCTGTTGTTGGAAAGTGCAGTTCGGGGCTGGTGATTCAGACTTCTATCAGAAGGATGTGTTACAGACATGTTCTGGACATTTCAAAAATACAGATTTCAGTCAGCCAGGAGTGTTTTCCCTTGATCACGGATGGGTTGATAGATAGTTGTGTATCTCTCTCTCTCTCCTCACCTGCTCCAAGAGGTACCTTGTGTAGGGACAAGCTGTGCTCAGCTTGCCCGAATGCTTCATCTAAACCTGCCTCTATTTTTCTTTCTTGTATATCAGAAGGCAAGAGAGGTACTCCCATTTTTCTTGTTGTAGTTTGGGACTTCGCAATGTAGACCTTGCTAGCGTTTATTATTCCTCCATGTAGCACAGCTCCCCTTCCCATTGTTATCGACTGACACATTGTTACTGCAGGGGAAGAAGGAAGAAGGTGGTAATGACATGAAACACAAGGTTTTAACCAGACGTTTATTCCTCTCTGACTGTGTGAGGCTGCTCAAAGCATGAATCCAATTCTGCTGTTTAAAAAAGAATTACCCAAGTGACTCACCTATTGCTGCAAGAGACATACTGCTAGCTTGCTCTTCACGTGCCAGCGTTCAGAGCGTGCTGTCTGTCCGTGCTTACAGCAAGAACCTGATTCCTGCAATTTATTCCTGGGTCTGCCGTGGATTGCATGGCTTTGGGGAAATCACAATAAAACCTGAAAAACTTGGCAATTTTAAATTGATGCTTCCCTTCCCAACAGACTCTTCCTGTACAGACTTGTTTAAGTTCAAATACGAAAGCTGAGATTTTAAACTTCTGCTTCCATTTTGCCTTGTTCACATACAAGTCATTAGCAGCATTAAATTGAGGGAGAATCTGCTATGAAATTTGGTCATCTGGTACCATGAAAAAGTGCTGGCACAGTTGCTTGATGTTCTGAGAGGCGCTGGTACTCCAAACTGGGAGATACCAGTTTTTCAAGTCCTGCTCATTATTTGCTTTGCAATGACACAGGAAACAGTAAGGGTTTTAATCTGTAAATAATCTTTCTGACAGGGCTCTGGGAACAATCTACAGGACATAGCAGTTGCCATTTTTTTTTCCCCTCCATGAAATGCTTCGTTGAAGTACCACTCGCTTTATAACAAGTTTGGAGAAGAGGGCGGGGGGGGGGGGGGGGGGGGGGAAGGAAAAGAAAATAGGTGATGTGTTTTTATGCAAAGCCAAAACTCCTGCACCTCTTTGCTCTTGTTGTACTACAAACAGCTTGCTTGAGTTGCAGGAGATTTGGCTTTGCATAAGAATGTTTCCCAGAACAAGAGGGAAAAACAATTCTTAAGCACAAGGGAAAAATTAAGAGGGAAAATATAGATAAGATGCCCCGATGAGCAGTTAAAGGCTGGGACACCTTGATCTTAGCACATCAAATAGAATACATCTAGTAACATGCAGAGACTGTGCCCTCCTAAAAGCACAGATATTCAACTTCAGATCAAAGCATTCTCAAGGATTTTTTTTTTAATCTTTCAGCCACTTTTAGTCACTTCCTCACTCCTGCCTACACCCCTCGATACACCGGATACAAGGCAGCACTTTGGATTCAAGTTTTAACACTGTACATCACCATGATGGATTGGACTTCAGCAAAAAGACTGTGTAATGATAATTTCAGGAAGAGGGAGGATTAATTTTGGTCTGATACTGCAAATCAATCTTCATTTTAGAGTAATTAATTCCAGCAGCTACAAGACTGGCAACACAGACACCACTGCTGCAGGTACCCAGTGAAAGTGCCACCCAGGTACCCTGCAGCAATGCAAGCTATGGGCTTTGTAACCGAGACAGATTTATGATGTGACTCTTCTGCCCAGTAACCCCCAGTAGTGAGACAGTATTACTTCAACAGATTGCCCAGAGAGGTGATAGATTCCCCACCTCTTAAAACATCCAGGATCAGGCTGGATGGGGCTTTGAGCAAGCTGATCTAGTTGAAGATGTCCCTGCTAACTGCAGGGGGCTTGGACCAGATGACCTTTAAAGGTCCCTTCTATGGCAGACCATTCTATGATTCTGATTCTTCGATCCTGCCAGCCTACCCACGATCAGAGGCAAAGGACTATGCTTGCAGATTAGAGGAGCAGCAAATACAAGAAACACGTAAGGAAACAACACTGCTCATGGGGTAAATGGCAAATGGGGTAAAATGGGGTAAAAACCTGGCAAATTTGGTAAAAGCTGCATAGGAAGGAAGGTAATAGTTTGATTTGCAGTGGCTGGTTATATTAAGGATACCAGAAAATGCATTGATGATCCTGGTATAATAATTAAGTGCATTAAACTAAAAGTTTGGGCCAAATTGTGTTGCCGTGTTAGTTCATTTAGGTCTGTGAAAATGAACTGAATTACTCAAGATCTTCATTGACGTAATAAAGCTGGTCATTCTGGCATTGCAGTCCGTGGGTACTCATTACAGAAGCTAAACCACAGGCTTGCTCCAGATGGCTTGTCTCTACAACACAGCATACATTCAAGGCACTTCATAAACTAATCACCTACTGATCGTATCCCTTCAATTAAAAATTACTCAATATTTCCAAGTGCTGGCATCCATTTTAGAAATACCAGAAGATTATGAAGTGCTTGGCCAATAACATGCAGCTTTTTTCCTGCATAACAGAAATGTCAGCTAAACAGCATTAACCAGTTCCGTAAGGCAGGATAGTTTATATCTGGCATGTGGTGTATTTGGACATTTCTCTACCTCTACATCTGCTGTGGCAATCGCCTTAGTGGGACCAGATGAGAACAGAGATGAATAGGGGAAAAAATACGCTCACCCTACACTGGGGATACAGATGGAGAGAATTTTTAGAGCAGTTTGATTCAATCAAACGGCAAAAGCTGCAAAGGAAGCTCCAGCATCACTCCTTTTTGCTGAAGCGAACCCAGGTTGATGCACATATTGCTGCAGGGGAGAGGACGCAGGAGGGGAGAGCTTTGCTGAGTGGTGCAGGGTTAACCAGGATGTTTCATACCCCCACTAAATCGCACATTTACTTAGGTGGCTCTACTGCTGGTTTATGTCAGGTGAATGTGGAAAAGCAGAGAGGTGAAGACCTGCGAAGATGATGATGATGATGTATTTTTGTGGAAAACAGAAAAATACAGAGAGCTCGCTACACAGTTTTCTGGCTTCTTTATACAAACTATAGACACCAAGCCAAGTGGGTTTTTTGTTTTTAATGCAGACTCCTCAGAGCATCACTCTCCAGCTATTTCAGTTTAAATCAATGAAGTCTTTTCTCCAGGAATACAGTCATTCGCTCCTCCAGTCTCTGCTGATAGACAGGCAGGGTCCACATTAGTCATGGCTAACAACTTGGAGCAACTAGCAATAAAGCTAAAGTATGCCTTCGATGAAGCAGCAGACTTCCTTACTCATTGTAAAGAAAAGTAAAGGTATTCTCCATTCAAACAGCTGTGCATCTCAAATTTCATTCAATATATTTAACGTCATAGCCATACTTTCAGCCAGGAAAAGGTGGCAGGAGCAGATGTTTGTATGAGATAACTGAACCAGTGTGAGCAAAATCTTCCTTTTTGACAAGTGTCCCAGAATTCAGTGATTTTTCACTACACTGGGTGAATTACGGGCTGTAGGTATCCTATGGTCCAGAAAAACAGGACCCTCCACAGTCATCTAAATAACCTCCCTCGTATGTTCATCATTTGTTGTACGTGCCTTGTCATTTCCCTTTGTGAATACACCTTGCTAGTCTGCTGAGCCAGCCATTTACCATCTCTTCCCCAAAAAAGCAATTAAAACATTTGATTCAGTCACTCACGTCCCCCACGCTTTTAGCATTTATAAATATTAACAACCCTGATTGCTATATAGCACTACTGTAGTTTAAAGCTTGGAGCATCTCAAATAGTCATGGCAAAGAGGCAGTTACTGGGAAATCAAAGCTGATGACAGAATTCAAGGATAAAATTTTCAAAGAGAATAAGGCAGGCCATCATGTGAGGCCACCCATCTCGCTCCCTGACATACGGCTGCATTCAGGTAATTCAAACACTGTGCAAGTGTGTCACTACACCAGAACTGTGTTTTGCAGCAATGACAAATGTGACTTGTTCATTTAAGAATATGCATGGGTGTATAATAACGTAACAGTTTCCTTTAGAGCAGCCCTATGAAAAGGTGTATTCAGCTTTTCTTTTATCACAGTACAGACAACAACAATAAACACAGCTTTAAAAATGAGCATGTAGACAACCAAAATGTAAACAAAAAGTGTATCAGTTTGGGGCTGTAAAGGAGTTTGCCATGATGATCTAAAGACAACCTTTGCTTGCCCACCCCAAAACCATACATTTGCCTTCTTTGGTACTTGTCTCAGCAAACACCAACTGAACTTGTACTAAAATAAAGATCAATTTTCTTCACAGCAGATAAGTATTCCATAGCCTTTATTCCAGAAACCCAATTTTTTCAGTTAACAGCTTCACCCCATTCTAGGTTGCAGACCTCTTCATGCCATTCATGACCAGAGACCTAGTGTAGTAGCTTATTTTTACTTCATGGCTAGCAACCAGAGTTACAGCAACTGTAAGTCATTAAAGAGACTTGTCTGGCTGAATAACTTCCAGAATCGCAATGAAGAAGTTATTTAATATCCCCAGACTAAAGGTACTATGCAAATATAGAGTACTGTGTTGTACCAAAGAGGGTTCTCTGATTACCATCTCTTATTAGTCCAATAGAGGTAAACGGATTCTAGCCTGAGATTTTGCAATACAGTTTCCTGGATAAAGAGTCTTTAGTTTAAAATAAACCCTGCTAAACAACCTATAGTCCACTTAGCTTGACAAATTTAAACAATTAACTTGCGGGAAGCCAAGCTGCTTTTTCATATTTGCAGGTCAGCTGCCTTGAGACAATGTCTGAAGTACAAATAGGCTTTCTGGGCCAGATTCTGATTTCATTCAGCATGATGTAAATCAGGAATAATCCCTTTAGAGATTATAGGAGCAAGATCAGATTCAGGCTTTTGGAATTAAGCACAAACCATGTGCTTGCTGGGCTTATTCTAATTCTGCTAAGTACAAAGCGGTTCTCCTTCAGTCTGCCCCTCTCCCATTCTATCTAAAGCACTCTGAGCTGAGGAGCAAAGCAAGTGCTGCTGATAACACCCAACAGAAGACATTTGTCATTGCAAAGAGTTTTGCCTACGGAGTTATTAAATAGGCCTTGCAATTAAAAAATTTAAAAAACCAAACAATAAAACCCCCAAAACTTCAAATTACACAGGCAGAGCAAAGTTGTGTATAAAGAGCCCTCCTGACCCCCGAACCATGAAATGAACCACAATAACCATCTTTTACAAGTAACTAGCACATTTCATTACTTTGATTTGCAGCATCTGGTTCTGGGTCTATATCAAAGGAAAACATAAACAGAGCTTTTGCCAGATGCATGTAACATCCTTAGGAAGCATCTTAACAAGAATTCCAGCATTGTTATGAACAAATGCAACATCATCTGAAAGTCATTTGTGTCCTTCCCCTGCCACCATCTCCTTTGAAAGGTCAAGCAGCAAAAAGTCAAACATGGCAGTGAGTACCTTGCTTATTTTTAGATAAGATCAAAAGCCAAGTCACCACCTTGATGAAACTGTGCATCACTGTACAACTATATCAAAAAGATATAACTTCTGCCATTCATCGTCCTTGTGGTACATCCCTGTTCACATACCACACTGAGTGTGCATGTAGAGAATCCTAGTGAAAGAGGCTAAGGTGTAAGTCTCCATCCTATTTAGATTAAGATACAAATTTCAAAAGTGATGGGGAACCAGGAAGCTACCCACTGAGAAGGATAGCATAAGCCTGCATAAATACTATTCTCATTGATGCGGAGTAGTTCAGTCTCTCTGTCATGATGTTTGTATCATTTATGTCTCCCAAAACACCCTACCAAGCAGCCTGAAAGCCACCTTTAATTCTAGATGCCAGTTGTGTTGCTTTGTTCGCACCTCCTGAAAAAAATTAAAAATTTAACTCTCCCCGCACTCAAGTCACTGTGCAGGTTCCTGCTGCATGCCTTACAGAACACTCATCAGCTTTGAAATGTTTTATCATGTACTGTTGACCATGATCCCTTATCTCATGGCCTTTGAGGAAGAAAACAAGTCTTGGGACAATCTCACAGCCCAGTGAATTTGGACAGGACGTTGAAATTCAATAGGAGCTATAAATGGGGTTGCCACACCTATGTCCTTTGAGAAGCGGAGGGTAACTTGGTAAGAAAGAAAACTTTCTTTACCTTCAGCTGCACCCTTGGGCACTAATGACTGATGGCTCTAAGTACTCTGAGATCCAGAGTGAAGAGTCCTGTTGGCTTTGGGTAAGGAAACTACCACTGACAAGCCGGTTCGTACAAGTGCTTTAAAGATTATGGGAAGTCACAAGCTTTGTAAGTCTCATTAAGCAGATGACACCTTCAGCAATCAATTCACACACACATGCTGAGCAACATCCCTGTGCTGACTCAAAAGGAAGCATGCTACCCACTCTGTCTCTGTAAGATATTTTGGTCTTGCCTTCAACAGTCCCCAGGTAATGAGCAGATGAAGCCCTAATGAGCTCATTAGATATGATAAGTCTATACTCAAGGTTACTGCGCACAACTGTATTCTCTTTCGGAGAAAGGTGAAACCGTCGTGCAGCATTTGTTGCTGATGGAATACAGGATTAAAAAGAAAACACAGCACTTGGTCTGAGATATGGAAACACCTTAACGTGCTTGAAAGTCAACAGTGTTCGTGCCAGCCGAAGTGAGGCTGCCACATACCTGCTCAGGAGCAGCAATCAGCTCCCAAGAGAGCATGGCAGCTGGAAGGGGAGAGCTGAAAGATTGATTTTGACAGCTATAAAAGCAAGAAGGCTTTTAATATTCAGAAAAGTGTCAGTGCCCTAATAACAGAATTTCCATCTCTACAAGCTACACTTATCAAATGAAACCTGATTAGATACAAAAGTAAAAAAGGCACCCAGGCTTTAACAAATTTGAAACAGTTCCCTTTGTAGAGGTGAGGGATCTGTGAAGGAGATACTCTTCAAAATGAGCAAGTATTGCCTGGTTTTACCCTCAGCTTGACCCTCAGGCACGACGGCAGAATGCCACGTTTCACTATTTAAGTGAGGAGGATGCCAGCAGTGCAGGAGCAGGCGGCACCTGTTTCAATGGCACCCAGTTTCACCCTGTGGAAAAGCTATCTTGCAAAGTCAGTCAATTTCTTCCAAGAGTGGGAAAGGTTACACACCACCCTAGTAATCCCACCCTCAGTGTGTGCACCTCTGCCAAGCAAGCCTGAAAGTCCCATAGGAAGTGCAGCAGGTTGCCTTGGGGTCTTCTTGTTCTACCTCCAGTCTGTTCCATGAGAAGCTCCTCACCGAGGACGCACCCCAATATCTTCTGCATCTGTGCATCACAGCCAGTAAATTTCCAAGCAAGACAGTGAAAGTGTACAATTTTTACTGGCAGACAACAGGCAGACTCATTATTTTCCAAACTGAAAAGTATGGTTAGCAGCTCTGAGAACAACCTCAGAGGAGTGTTACACCTTGACGAAATACCATTTTCCAAAATGAAGCTGTGCTGGGTTGTTTGTTTGTTTGTTTTCCATAAAATACAAAGAGCCTCTAAGTTCCTATGTGGTAAAATAAATCAGGGAAATGACATCTTCAGCAAAGCTTCTTTAAGAATTCACACACGCCCAAAAGAGGAGAAGTTGGATGTGTGGGTCCCCGACAGCTTGCCTGAGGAGGATCTAAGGATCGCTTTCTGCTGCGCTAACATCTAACTCTTGGCCAGACTTGTCCCCATAGGACAACTGACCTTTTTCAAAAAGAATAACTTTAAATGGGGAGGATATCTTAGGATTATTTGTCAGTTACTGTGGTGACAGTCCCCACAGACAGGACTTGGGTAGTTTAAGTCACAGGGGAAAAGGGCTACTGTCTAAACTGGGGTGGGGAAAGCTCTTCTCCAAGAAACAATAGAGGCAGCAACCGACCTGAGCGCTTCTGGCTTAATCTGGTAAAATTTTAGCTTTATCTAGCATTCTTTGTCCAGAGCTTTTACAGGTAAAGAAAATGTGTCCTCCTTTTAAGCCAGCAGAAATGAAGCACAACAACTGAGCCCCTCTCCTATGCCCGCAGTGGGTCAGAATGCAGCAGAGGGAGAAACAAACAGCCCCTTCCCTCATGCTCTGTGAAACAGAGACATCCCCCTCTGAATAAGCAGGGATGCTCATTCTAACCTATCAATTCTTCTCCATCCAAACCTCCAGTTTTTCCCCTACTGTAAAAAATCCCCAAATTAATTGCAATTACACAGCAACATCCTCTGCCAATGCTTACACTCAAGTTAGTATTGACACGAGAGTCCCGCCTTGCAGGGAGGCAACTTAATCTAAACTCTTCTGTTTCATTACTACTCCCAAACGTTGTAGCCACTTCAGCAGTTACTGTATCACCTTGTGTTTTTCAACAATCTTGTATTTTTTTAACAGCCAGCATCCATCTCCTGCCTCCTTGCTCTTTGGCCTTACAACCACTTACGCAGCTGCTTGAGGCTTATTTCTGTTTGAAGCATTGGCCGTTTTACGCAGCAGAGTTACAGTGCTTTTGGAGAAGCCCAGGTAGAACACAAAATCAGTGTCTTAACTGGGCGTTTACACCCAAATCTTTTTGGTGTAATTTAACTGTATGAATTGTGAGCCTTACATCAAACAACACCTAACAAATCCGATGGCCTTCTACAACAGGATTACGGCGCTGATGGGTGAGGGAAGGGCAACTGACATCATCTGCCTGGAGTTGTGCAACGCATTTGGCACTGCCTCAAGTGACAGCCTTGGCTCCAAACTGGAGAGGCATGGATTTGACAGACTGACCACTCGGTGGATAAGGAATTGGCTATATGGTCGCACTCAAGGAGTTGCAGTCAACAGCTTGATGTCCAAGTGGAGACCGGTGCTGAGGGGCACTCCCCAGGGGCTGCTGTTGGGACTGGTGCTGTTTAACGTCAGTGTTGGCAAGACGGGATTGAGTGCACCCTCTGCAAGTTCACAGAGGACACCAAGCTGTATGGTGCAGTTGACACCCTGGAAGGAAATGATGCCATCCAGAGGAACTTTGACAGGTCTGAGAGGTGGAACCCACGTGAACCTCCTGAAGTTCAACAAGGCCAAGTGCAAAGTACCACACCTTGGTCAGGGCAATCTCAAGCAGAATCCCAAACAGGCTGCACAGAGAAGGGATTGAGAGCAGCCCTAAGCAGGACTTGGAGGTGTTGGTTGACGAGAAGCTCAACATGACCTGGCAATGTGTATGTGCAGCCCAGAAAGCCAACTGTATCCTAGGCTGCATCAGAAGAAGGGAGGCGATACTCCCCCTCTCTTCTGCTCTCATGAGACCCCACCTGGAGCACTGCGTTCAGCTCTGGAGCCCCCAGCATAAAAAGGAAATTAATCTGTGGGAATGAGTCCACAGGAGGGCCACAAAGATGATCAGAGGGCTGGAGCACCTCTCCTAGGCTGAGAGAGTTGGGGTTGTTCAGCCTGGAGAATAGAAGGCTCTGGGGAGAACATATTGCCTTTCAGTACTTAAAGAGGTCTTATAAGAAAGATGGGGACAGACTTTTTAATAAGGCCTGTAGTGATAGGACAAGGGAAATTGTTTTAAACTGAAATAAGGTAGATTTAGATTAGATATTAGCAAGAAATCATTTACTGTGAAGGTGGTAAGACACTGAAGCAGGCTGCCCAGAGCAGCTGTGGGTGCCCCATCCCTGGCAGTGCTCAAGGCCAGGCTGGACGGGGCTGGGAGCAGCCTGGGCTGGTGGGGGTGTCCCTGCCCATGGCAGGGGGTTGGAACTAGATGGTCTTTAAGGTCCCTTTTCCAACCCAAACCATTCTATGATTCTGTGAAATCACAGCAACTGTTCAAGGACCTATATATATATGCATACATATAGTGGGGTTTTTCTGAAAATTTCCATGATTTTAAAGGACCATTGGGAAAAATAGAAGTAGGTGTCTCAGTTATTTCCTGTAATTTGAGTGAAATTCCCACTTGTAAGTGACCTAAGTCACTCTATTTTTCCTTAGTCTGGAATATGCATCACAGTTCTCCAACATCCTCAAGTACTGTACAGTGCACGTATTGTACAGGTGAATGAAACATTTCCAGTTTCTCAAAAGTGGCCAAGAAACACCTGAATATTGCGCACAACTATGCATATAGTTAAACAGGTCCTGTCAAACCCAACCTGGTGGTCTAGAGCAAAGCTTTTCTGTAATCAGTATGCTTTTTAATGCGTTTTCTTTATTAGGTTGTCTCCCAGACTGCACATACATCTTGCTGCCCTAGCAGGCTAATGCAGTGGCCATTTGAGATGGCAGGATGGCGATGCTCCATCATTCCCAGTTTTATCACAGAGCTGGGTAGCTGCTGCCGTTTCACACATTCTGCTGCCATGACACAGGCTTTTGCTCTATCATTTCTGGTCTGAAGCAGTTTTTAATTCTGCATAACTATTTTTGCGATATTCACAGAAAATCTGCTCTGACAGCCACAGTGAGTCAATGACACTTTATGTTCCTCTATAAGGTCTCAGGAACCAGGCAAGCAAAAGCAGCACACCAACAGCCACATGGAAAAAGGACCAAACTGCATGATCTTTCAGCACTATGGTGATAACCTCGTTGTAGCAGACAAAGAAGAAGTTTAGGTGATTTTTGTCGCATTGGCAGTGCTTTTGCACATCTCTGATGACTGCACTACTCGGAGTGGCAGACAGTAAATTGCTAAAGCCAGCATCCCATCTCTAAAGCTCTTCTGTTTATGTGGTTGAAGATTTCCTGTTAGAGTCCCAACTCAAAATCAAGCTGTTGATCAAAAGGATAATGTTTATATACCTTTACTGGAGTCTCTACGCATTTTCCAGGCTGAACACCTCCAGGAAACTGAAACACTGCCATTTACAGCTGGTGAGACTGGAGCAGAGGAGCTGAGATAGGAGGGGGCTTAGCCCTCCAAGACCACCACAGGTTCTTAGCCACAAGTCTGTCCTCCCACCACCACTGTGCTTGTCCTCAGATGTAAAGTTTGCATCTCACCAGCTCTCCCGATGCCTTGGTTCACTCCAACCTTGGCACACAGATGATGAAGCACAGCAGAGGAGTGGGGGTGGTGGGAGCTGTGGAAATAGTCTGTTCTGTACCCAGGAGCAGATGTGGAAACAGACTAATGAGAGGAAAAACACATGCAAAGGAGGGACAAAACCCACAGAAGGGTACCAGAACAGCAGGACTGAAGGACATTTTGGTGTCTACTCAGGAAGGTCAGAAATGAAGATGCAACTTGGAAAACTCATCCTGAAGCTCTGAAGAAACTCTCAGTGTCTCACACACAGTTTGTATTTCTATGAGCACCTCACGTCGCCATGCTGCAGCCATCAGAATAACGTCAGCAGAGGGAAGTTTTTCACCTGGCAGTGAGATCCTGAAGCAAAGCTGCATCCTCTGGCCCCACAGCTGCACCTCCTCCCCATGGATCCATTAGAGTCCCCATTAGGTGGGTAAGCCACACCCTAGGCATTTCTGGCAGCCCAAAAGAAAGGAGCTGCCCTTCGCCAAATTTATAAAGCATCTCCACTCTACCCTTCCAAACTGTTTTCCTCCTCTTAGTGCCATAAAAGAGGACTTTGATTTCCATATGATATTTTATAAGAGCCAGTTTACATTTGAATATTGCCTTCCTAGACAAGAGAAGTTTTTGCAAGAGTCTGCTTAACTACTGACCTTTTAGAAAGACCAATGCAATTTTTCCTTGCATTTCTGTGTTGCCATTAGAGCACAATCTCCAGATCATGAGAGGTAACTTCATCATAACTTGCATAACTTCATTGCAAAGGTTATGGCATTCTCAGCTGCCGAACAGTAATGTGCCTCCATGTCCTGTCTGCAAACTTAGGATCTACCTGCTTTGTGTTTCCACCACTGCTATTGCTCGAACGCCTCAAGATATTAGGTAGCCCTCAGCATTAGCATTTGAAGTTTGATGCTGAACTTTTGTTAAAGGGATACAGGGCAAGCAAAAGTTAATTTTTACATTTCAGGGTGAATTTTTAGGCTAGAATTAAGCCAGCTGTTTGAGAAGAGCAGCAGATCTGTTTGTAAGATGCAGTGAAGCCACAGGAGACCTGATCGTACAGTCATCACTTCTCAACAAGAACGAATTTTAACTGAAGGGGAAAAGCAGAGGATGTGGGAGTGGGGGGATGAGAAGAGAGGGATCAAGAAGGAAGATTCCTAGTTCTTCCAATAAGCGCTAGACCAAGAAGCAGGAGAGATCCTTTCTTTACTTGAAATGCACAGAATTGCCCTTGAAAAGCTGGGTGAACCTTCTGAAGAATAATGACTTTTAAGTAATTTTGCATTTATGCAAAAATAGTTTCAAAGAAGCAAGAAACAAAAACCAAATTCAGGTGTAATATCAGTATTGCTATTGGCCAGCACTGTGTCGCTGCAGGTCACATCAAATTCAGAGGAATCATTCTGACATTTCTGAAGGCAATCTTTCTTCTTGGCCCTTTCAAAATGATTAACTTTGGCTACCTGAGAATTTGAAATGGACCTGGAATTAAGATTAAGTAAAGTAAAAAGCAAGAATGTTTCACTTGATCAAAACCATAGTTATCTTGACCTGCCTTGTTTATTTGAGGCTTGCTTTGACTCAATGTAAACCAATATTTTTCTGAGTTTTGTCACTGGAAAATCTAAGTCAGATCATCTGCACAAACTGATTTAAATCAAGTTCTAGTAAGAGAAAGCATTAGATGCATGAAGCAATAGTGTTAGCCGCTAAAGTCTTGCACTAATGCAGGCTGCAGCCTGTATACCTACCCAAGGGCAGGTCATGTAAAAGGCATCGCTATATCCCATCAGACTGAAGGAATTTAAGATCTATGCATGGATGCCCTTATCACACCCTGAAAGCTTCGTATGCACTGTAAGATGTCATAAAAGAGACAAATATTGTAAGGTCAGCTCCGATTCAAATTGCAGGTAGCCATATATCATATTCTTTACATATGACTTTGTAGAAGTCTCAGGAGGAAGTAACACAGGTCTCTGCTTCAAGATTAATCCCAAAGGACTGCTTGTAGGACTCAAACTGGTATGTTTCAACCCAAATATTCAGATGATATCTTCTGATTTAATCTACGGTTTTGCGTGCCAGGGTGTAAGCAGGTACCTTAATAAAAAAAATAAAATATATCCAAATCTGTCCACATGTAGGTACACTGGATTTCAGCTGGAGATAGGGAACCCAATTCCTACCTAACAAAAAAAAAAATGGAAGTGATGCCTTATGCTTCCCCGGCAGGGTCATATTAACTGAGCTGGCAGATTTGATAGAATTAGATTTCTTTGTCGAGCTGGTACAGCACTGTGATGTGTCAGCACACACAGCATTTCAGATAAGTAAGATTAAGTCATTGATTGAAGATCCAGCCTCCAGAAATATTGTAGTGTCCTTTAAAAGGAACAACCTTTGTTTTGTGTTGGTGTACCACAGCCAAAAAAAAAAAATAAGAAGTCCACCGATCCTTGGAAAATGTCAGCAGCAATTATCTAGTCCAGAGACATTTTAAAACTGCATCAATTTAGTACCTCAGCTTCACTGTGCCAGTTTTTGCTCTGCAGAATGATCTTCCAAAGGGTCGAACAAGGACTGATCTGGCTCAGAGTTTGGGCATTCCCAGAGTATGCGTGGTCACCTCCATGCCAGCAGCAGTCCCGTGTCAGGCACCAGCAAGGTGGGGAAGGTCATGTTTGGACCCTGGGGCTCCGACCACAGCCACTCAGTCCTCCTTCACTGAAACCCTTGGGGGCAGAAAGCTACAGAGGGCTGAGCCTGCATCAGAAACTCCTGCTGGGAGAAAGGACTTCCAAAGAAATGGAAAAGCTAGTACAAAACCCAAAGGCTCTATGGAAATGATGTCCTCAGAGCAAGCAACACAGACACAGGGCACAACCATTTATGCTGTGCCTCTTTTGCACTCCGTGATACCTCGCCATTGTCCGACAAACAGCTGTGGGTTTATGAGGTTTACAGCTTTCCTGAAATTGTACACCCCTTCTCTGCCCAAAGGCTTTGGTGTCTCATATGCAGGACACAAGTCGTCTTCTCCCGGAGGAAGGATGCACACGGCAGTCCAGATGAAGCAACTTAATCAAGAGCACTTCAAAGCACAGCAGAGCCAGGAACGAATTGCTACCTACCCTCCTTCCCCTCCCAGAATTGCACTTTAACAATTGCTACAGCCTTTACAACTGATGACATCCCTAATCTTAACTCACGCTTCAGAGCAAGCTTCTACCAGTGTTATTGGGAGTTTTATTTTTAAAAGAGCTCCCTGTCACCCCAGACCCCCCCATCTGCCACAATCCACAGCCATTTCACAGCTGTGGGTGTTGCGCAGCCCAACTTACAGGGGCTTTTCAAAGCCTTATAGGACATTTTCCACAAAGTGACTTGAGTTTGCTACTTACAAAATAGAGCATGGGACACTCGGCACCAGTGGAAAGAGGAGGCTGGGGTAAGAGTGGGAAACGCCACCAGGAGGGTGATGGTAATTCTTCTGTGATTGCTGTTAATGAGTGCTAGGGTGGGCCAGAGCCCTTACCAGAACAAGAAGTGATGTGAGGTAGGAGACAACTCTTCTCTGGCAAACTTAATTCCTAAATAGAGGCCACTTACATTGAACATCTATTTCATAACTTAAAGGTTAATGCCCAGAAACCAAATCCAGCTCCCACAGGATCAATTCAGTTGCCAAACAGGTTTCAGATGTTACTGGAGATGCACTGGACATCAAAGCCACCTTCCTGAGGTCTCAAATATGACAAACCATCGAAGAGTCACATCTTTCTGGAACAGCTCCAGAAGGCCAGGACAGATAGTTCAGAGCAATTCAAATGGCACTAAGTGACTATGGCTAAGAAGCAAAGATGCCTGAAGCCTGGTGCGTGATTCACAGCTCCCTGGAGCAGGTACCTGTTGGGCGATACAGAGCAGATACCTACTGGGCGATGAGCTGAATGAACCTTCAAACACCATGCTAGCCCAGAGGGGGATGCAGACATGCTCTGGATGGGCCACAAAGGCATTTATCCATCTCACCAGTGGGACCAGGTGCACCATACCTGCCAGAACTCAAGAGGCAGATGGGAACTACCACATTCCTAGGCTGGCCAAAGCCTCTGTCTGTCTGCAGACACAGGCAATACAGCAATTAAGAGTAATATCAACATTTACAAAAGCAATTTGCCAGTCTGCAACTCTTGCATTAGTTGCAGTGCTCAGAAAACACATCTGTATGGGATGAGGAACTTTCTCGCTGGAGTGGAATTACAACGAGTTGTAAGCTGACAGATAGCCCTTAAGTTATTTTTAACTTGCATACCTCTGACATAACACGGATTTTCACTTAGCAATTCTTAGGCATAGCATAAACTTGACAGACAGGCTTTGATGCAGTTAGGCAGGACTACATACCTGAGAGGGGAAAAGGAACCCCTGCCACACTTTGCTTTATTCAGTGGAATTTACAGTCATGTTTTAACCTATATCAGTAATCTCAGATTAGTTAAAAATGCAGTTGCTTCTCTTCCTCTTGCAAGCCTGACTGTACACAGGCTGTTTGGCAAATATTCTATAGTGATATTTATATCAAAGTTATTAGTACAAAGCTAAGCTGGCTAGCACTGAAAGGTTTCATCAGAGTATCTTGGAAGAGAGGCTGGCTATTAAAAATAATTCTTCCACTTAAACGTTCCTAGGTGAAATCAAATAGCTTCCGGATGTGCCCAGACTACAGTCATGTTCTATGCCAGCATCACATTGCCTTTGGGGCAGAGGGGGGGGGGGGGGGGGGCGGGGGGGCGGGAAGAAAAAGAAAAAAAGTGGTCTGCAAGGGAAAGACAAGGACAGGAAGAAATTTTTTCTCCTACTTCACCAGTTCAAGTCCATCTAGCTACAGGGGCGCGCTGTTTCAGATAAAGCACCAATAACCCTATGCCTACTTCAGCAAAGTATAGAATACATAGAAGATATAGAAAATTAATTAAGCCTGGTATAAGAAAAAAGTTAAAGAAACTCTACTTGTAGCGTCTGACAGTATTGAAACAAGACAAAAAATACATCGTTGTTCAGTTCCCTCAGCCAGTGCCATGAAAAGCTCCACCAAGTGGTGGGATTAACTGAACTAGAAACGCTATGGAGCTGGACTCGCTCTTACTTCCTTTGCTTTTAAAAGCACATTTCTGCTTCACCATGCTTTTGAAAATACTTCTAAAAAGCTCCTAATAAAAACATATTACGAATTTCATTTAACAGCAGCATTTGCAATGCACTTGGCATAAAAGATGTTGTTATAACCTAGAAGATGGAACTGCCTTCTGTACATCCCCAATTTCCCCTCAAATTGCTCCGTTTACATAAACAGAAAAGCAAATTGATTAGCAGATACAAAGTCTTATATCAAATTATGTTTAGTTTTAAAAGCTACCTTCCACAACTGAGATGCCATCACCGTTATTAATATTGTCAAGTTTGGGAGAAAAACTGCAAACAAGGCCACAAGTTCCTTTCTGGCTGGGATGTGTGAAAAATTTGTAGAAACAGGGCAACTTGCCGTCTCCACTGCACGATCAGGCTGTGCACCAGGTGAGCAAGCCAAAAAATAACGAATTGGATTGTTATCTTTCTCTCATTCAGAGACTATGCTCTCACATGCTACTAGCAGAAAGGTAAAATAAACTTATCTTAGGCAGAAGTGTACTTTAAAAATCCAGAGGTAGCTTTAAAGACCATAGACCAGGACTTTGTTGAGGTACAGGGTTTAAACCTGCTGCTGCTGCTGCAACATGACCCTACAGCAGCACAAAAATTGAGTAAATGAAGTGAGAAACTGGCAGAGGAACAGAGTGAAACAGAGTTCACCATGGACCTGCGGTGGGGTTTTGTTATTTCCAAGATAATCAAAGAAAAACAAGTGCCTTTAACTAATACACAAAGCCAGCTTTTTTATTCACATCCAACCTTTCCCTCCTACCCCCACCCCCACCCCAATCCCCACCCGAATAGGTGTTCAAACAGATGAAAAACTGTCAAATTCTCAGATACGCCCAGAAAGGGCCTCAAGTGCAGCTTCCACCCTGGGAGCAGCTCTCCCAAGGCATTCCAGGGGGCAAAGCCCCGCCAGCCCCGGGGCAGACTGGAAAAATTGAGGAGGGGTGAACACAGCAGCTGCAGAAGGCACTGGCTGGCATGGGTGTCGCGGGACACTGACGGGCACGGCAATCCAAATATTTCCAAGCAGATGCTTCACACAGAGCCGCCCCTCCAGCTAAAGCCCCTAAATAATATACAGGAGTGTGCTGCTAATTGAGCGTCTTCCCAACGGCCAAGAGGCAGGAAGACTCCGGTTAAAGGCAACTCCGCACTTTAACTTAAATGAAGTCCTGAGGACAGGCTCAAACTACAATAGGAAGTTTCTTTTCTTATATCCTTGAATTTCCTGTCCCTTTTCCACACTGAAATTTAATTTCCTTTTCAAAGGGAGCTTTTGGAGCTTATGAAAATTGACCCAAAAGATTACAAGGGCTTTGTCACCCTTCCAATCTCTCTGAAAGATCCATAATTAGGGAGGTTTTTCCTTTAACATGTGTGCCCAGCAGGCAAATATATAATTCAGGCTTACAATTACATGAACGAGCTATTTCAATGTATTGGATACATACAAGCCCAACCATTACAAAAAAAAGAGTTCAAAAATCTCGTGTGTTTCAGAGGAAAAGATAGGCATCAAGGCATGTTTTTAAGGGTTTGTTTTCATTTACGCCAGACTAAATACAATTACAGGAAGGACCTCGGATGTATGTTTCCTATGAAGACGAATATATCAAGTGCAATAAAAACACACCTAACAACCAAACTGCTGACCTCAGATGAGTCATTTATACTCCACTGGAAATTAATTGTGCAAGCAGATAGGTGTGCGTGGATACCGAAGGCAGCTGTTTGCCTTTTTTCCCCTCTTCTAACGGAGCGACACCGGCTCTCCCCTCTCGCCGCACAGCCTACCCGGGGGTGGGAGGGTAATAAAAATAAAAATGAAAAACCACCAGGGTGCGGGACTCCGCCAGGCTGGACCCCCGGGCTGCTGCCCACCCTGTAGCCGAGCGGCCCTGCCGGCAGGTCTGGGGGATGCCGGGGGCAGCCCGAGGGGGTCCCCCCGAGCGGGAGGCGGCAGGGGCAGCGCCCGGAGGTGCGCCTGGCCCCGGAGCCGCCTCGGCACCCGCAGCCTCCCCTCCGCCGCCCGCCCCCGCCGGGGAAATCCCGGCTGCGTGGGGCGAAGCCGCCCCGGGCCAGACTGTCGGGGCATCCGCCGGAGGATGCTGCCAGGTCCGCCGGGGCCGCCCCCAGCTTCTAAACAAGACTAATTAGAAAAATAACAACTTCAGAGACGAACGAGGAGCTGGAAGGGAGGGGGAGGCTCCCGCCGCGCCTTTTGCAGCGGGAGGGAGCGGGAGAGCTCGCAGGTAAGCGGGGAGGAGGGCGGCGGGGGGGGGGGGCGCGGTACTCACGGTGGGACGCGGGGGGCCGGCGGGCCGGCGAGCCCCATGGCCGGGGAAGGGCGATCGCTGCTGCTGCTGCCGCCGCCGCCGCTGCCTCGCTGTGTGGCGGCGCTGCCCGCGGAGCCTCTCCAGGCGCCCCGTCCCTCCCCTTCCCTCCCCGGCAGGGCTTCCTGCCCGCTCATATAGCGCGCCCCCAGCCACGTGGACGGCGCCGGGGGCTCCCGCCGGCTCCTCCTCGGAGCCGGGCAGGGCGGTACCGGGGCGGGCGGTACCGGGGCGGGCGGTACCGGGGCGCCCCCGCCCCGCCCCCTCTAGGCCACTGAGCGGGGCTGCGCCCGTCGGGGCTGCGGCCGCCCGCGGCCGGGGGGGGGTGCAGGGGGCAGGCTGCCCCCCGAGCGGCCCCGGGGGAAACCCCTGCGGGCACCGCGGCCGGCCCGGAGGGCCACCGCCCCGGGAACCGGTGTTGTCCCCCCTCCCTGAAACGCCGCTGTCTGAAATGGGCTGCGTGGAGCCCGACGGTGGTCACAGCAGGGGAGGTGGAAAGGAATCCCGTGCTTCTCGGAGGAGAAAACGCACGCTGTATCATTAATAACAGTAAAATAAAATAGCACAGAGTAAATAATGCCTTCTCTCGGTTCAGCACCAGACGTTTTTAAGGTGACTGTAAAACACTGTAGAATTAAAAAGAATACAGCATCATTAAAGAATCCCCCAGACAGAGACATTCAACTGAAAAAGTGGCTGCTAAAACTATTTAACAACAAAATGTTGGCTTTTTTAGTGTCCCTGTGTAAAGACTGGAGCCAAGACAAGTGGGGAGGTTACAGCACCTCCAAAGAACCTAATGATCTCTCTGGTCTCCTCTCCGGCCACCCCAACGCCCTCCACCCCACACCCTCCCACCCCCACACACCCCTTGTAGGCAGCATAAAATGCACAGCGAACAACCGCAGCACATGTCAGCAGGGAGGATGTATTCCTGAGCTCTGAAAAAGTGTTCCTTAGTGCTGGATAGCCGGTGCATAATTCCCTTTGTGAAGAGGATGAGTTTATAGGTTATTAATCTACTTACTGAAACTGCCCACGTTGTTGCTTTATTACATCCAGCACAACATAACTTCCACTGGAAGCTGTAATATGCTACGTAGGAGCTGCAAGTCATCAATCATCACGGAGCTTGTTTCCATAGAGTTATATTAGTAAAAGCTTAAGTGTGAATTTAGACCGGTGTCACATCGTGTACTGCGCTGCGCAGATATTTGCGGTCGGGTGTGAGTACCTGTGACAGGCTGAGCTTTCTGCTTGGGAGCATAAGGCGGTACAAAACCTTCCAGGGGCTCACCCCACCACTGAATCCTGGCCCTGGTTACTGCAGAGCAACATAGTATGATCTGCCTCATAAACAGGGCTTGGAAGGGATTTAATCTAAAGGAATGACAGAAGACTAAAAGTAGTGTTCTTTTACCAGGAATGTATCAACGAAGGAATTGCTGTGTGGGGGAAACAGTGTATTAAATAGCTCTTCACTGCTTTTTCCCCCAAGAGCTGCTTGCTACTTTGCTACAGGTGGGATAGGGCCCTGGAGGAGTTCCAACCTTTTCACCTGTGACACTTTCTGTAACCCTCTTGACTTGGTAACTCTCATACCTTCAGGCAAATTAGTTGAATTTGCTGCTTTATTTTCTTCCTGATGAGGGTAGGTGAGTGGGTCTGTTTATGAAAAAATCACTGGGGCGCAGCTCACCAGCCAAAAGGCTGTGCATCAGATTTGGAGACCTCTCCCAAGCATTTTTGAGGTGATGGAGGGAGAGAGAGGGGGATAAGGGCTCTGAAGAATATCCTATGAAAGCAACAGGGTCTGGGGAAGGAAGAGCCTGAGCACTCTGCATTTCACTACCTGCTGTACCACACCTGGTCTGTCCATGAGTTTAACAGAGAAAAAGAATGATTCCAGTAAAACAGGCGATTTCTCATCATACGGTAGATGAAGTTTTACTGGTGTGGCTACAGGTTGTATCAAGGAAAGCACCCTGCAGTCAAGAATGTCCGTATTAAGGATAGTTAATTGAATGACACTGGCCCAGGCTGCCCAGAGCAGCTGTGGGTGCCCCATCCCTGGCAGGGCTCAAGGCCAGGCTGGACGGGGCTGGGAGCAACCTGGTCTGGCGGGAGGTGTCCCTGCCCATGGCAGGGGGGTGGGAACTGGATGATCCCTTCCAACCCAAATCAATCTATGATTTTATGAATGAAGAAAGGGAGCAGGGGATAATATGAAGTTTTATCTGCATTTTCAGTCCTATTTCTGCACCGTTTCTCTGGAGTACACAAGGGGTAAAATACGGTGCCACACCAGCCTCGGTTACCAGTTGCAAGGAGGACAAGACAAGGAGGGTGCTTGCCCCTGGGGTGCCTCGAGGAGGCAGGACACAGTGGTATGGGTAGAGCATGGAGAAGTTCCTCAGGTGTCTGCTAGCCAACAGCAGAGAACAAGACCAAATCCTCCTCAAACAGCAAGTGTGGAAGCTATTTCTCTTTTTTATATCAGTGCTACACTCAGCTAACTACTTTGGATGCTCCCAGCTTCACCAGTGCCCCCCAGTGAGTGTGCAGGCAGCAAGTGCTCTCCAATAATGCCATAGCAGTTACAGCAGGGTCCGACCTGGGGGGTGGATCCCCTCCCCTTTCTACAGTAGTATTTCCCTAGCAAGTGTCATTTTAGCTGTTTTTGGGAAAGAATCCAGGATTTGTTTCACAGACGGCATTTCCTCAACAGCTCAGCAAATATGAAGTAGTTTGAACTAACCATGCAAATCTCACTTGTCTTATGTAGAGAAACGACATCTTTTCTAAACTCTGGGCCAGGACTTTCAACTGATGATAGCGGTTAGCTATGCAGACATCAAAGGAGCCGTATGAGCTTTCACCAAGTGGGGATCCAGCCCTTTATCAGTATTTTACAATTCAGAAACTATGTCTACATAAAGCATTTTTCTCCATATTTTTAAGTAGCCAGTGTTTTACTTTACAGCTGTTCCCTCAGTGACAGGATTGTTTCTCAGTAGTCAATGTTTAAAGGCCCTTCAAGGCTGAAAGAATTAAAAATTAATAATTTAAACCTGGTCTATGATGCAGAATCTTTAACATATGTTTTACAGGCCATGTAGAGTGATTTTTATTTTTTTTTTAATCTTCTCGGTAGGTATTACAAACATGCTGTGCTGGAACCAAAACACTTTTTTATTTAAGACTCAGATTCAAGCCCATTTATGCATCAACACAGGGGTGTGCTGGTGTCTACAAGCCATAACAAGGAAATCATTATCACCAGAACTGATCAGAAAAGAGGAGAAATGAAGCAATTTCACCACCTCTCCCTCTAAACCAGATGCGGGCAGAACTAAGGCTCTGCCATCTCAGAAAGCCTCATCCCAAGGTACAGAGAAAGGGGCTGTAATCTGTTTAACCTAAAGCTGCAAAACAGCTGTACCCAGGCTGGAGGAGGTGTGAGACATGTTGCCTATGGGCTACTTTTTGAAGGTTGACTGGAGTGGTTTTTTGCAAACTTCCTTTTAACTTCCTGAACAATGTAGTGCTAGAAACGCCCAGCTCAGTTACTCTTGCCAGTTTTAATAGGCGATGCTAACTGCTGGTAAAAACCCAGTGATTCACCTTACAGGGATTTAATTTCTTGCCCCTTCCTAAGTCCTTGTGACAGCAAAGGGAGGAGGCACCTTCTCTGCAGGGGCTCAAAATCAGCCTGAGTTTCAGCCTTAGAGACTGGTTTCCACACTCTTCCTTGCTATTCTAGATTGTCCAGCTTTTCATTTCTATTTTATAGTTATTCCAGATTTGCAATTAAAAATACATTGTTTTGATTATGTTAAAAGCTCTTTGGGCCCAAAACCAATTTCAAGTATTTTAGCAAGATGTCAGGTTAGGCACCACACTGGGAGAGTGCAGATTACAGCTTGCATTTGCTCTCCCCTCATTTGCTCTCCCTTTAGTAGGTAATCTGTCATCTTTCAAACAAGCCAATTGCCATTGTGTCAAGGCCAAGAAGAACAAGTTAAAATAGAAAATCAGCATTTGGTGTGTACACGGTTGCCAAGAAGCTATTTCTCCTTGCCTGTGTAAATAAATTGTCATTGAGAAATGGTTGGCTTGCTCTAAAAGATGTGCTAAGTGCTACCACCGCACCGTGCTCCCAATGGGAGAAAGGAGGAAAGCATCCAGGAGGGTGGCCAGCTAATGCCCCAGCCCCAGCTTCCCCCACTAGTTCTGTCAAAGGGGACCGCTTTTTGCACAAGCCAAAATGTCACTGGATAATTTCTGTCCCAATTAACATAGTGGGAGTGATTACTGACCTTTGCAGCTATGTCCCCAGTCGAGGACCAAGTTCCACGTAGGTGGATCCCTTTATCAGGCAAAGTGATCTACCAGTAAACCTATTTATTTTTCTGCAGCTAGACATTCTTGTTTATTACGTGTTATACAGAGACACACCTATTGATTGGCATGGTTAGTTGTGAGATTAGACGCTTCCAAGGAAACTTTATAAAGGTGAAATTAAGAACATTGGCCACAAATGGACTCTGTTTATTCTCACTGGTAAGAAGAGAGACAGCTCATCTACATGTATTTTGTCTCCACTGAAGAGGTAAGAGAAGGTCTCTATTTGAACATGTAAGAGGCGCTGCCATTATTATATTATAACTTGCTGCAGCAGCACATTAAACAGAGTGAGAACAAACTTTATAATTCTATCTGATGGTAATGGACTTTGCTGTAATTAATAGATAGTTCTTGTCTGGTTTGGTTGTCTTGGCTTGCTTTTTTTTGTTTGTATTTTTGGGTTTTTTTGGTTTGTTTTTTTTTTTTTGCAAACAACACCCTGCACTGCTGACAGGTGTCGCAGAACTGTGATAGTCTCCCCTGGTCCAAAGTCTACCAAAGGCAACTGGTAAGAGCTCAGTTTTAAAACGGGCTTTTAGATCATTTCCTTAGCCTCCATACTTCACAGAATCAGACTCCAGCATTGACATGCTTTAAAAGCAAAGAGAAAAGAAACAAAAAAGCATCCAACATCCTTCCCTGCTTGCTCTTGGAGTTCAAATGATGAAGAGCTGCAAGATCTCAGTGGCACTGCCATATGGCCGGTGCTCTCAGCACCTGCTTTGCAGCACCTAAGTGCAGGACTGCATCTGAGAGAGCTTTGACATCAGAGCAGGATTTCTTCTGAGGCCAAATTATTACACAGAGACATGCTTTTACCTTCTAGAACTCATTAGTGCTGTATATGGGAGCACCAGCTGTGGGTGAAGGTTGTGATATGGCACAACCTGCTCTCAATAAATACCTGAGAAAGTCAGAAAAACCTTTCAGTATTGCAGCACATAAAACCACACAGTAAACACCAAAACCTTGATTTGCAGATATATTCAGCAAATCTGGAGCTCAAGCAAACTCACATAAAAAATAATCCGAGCTATGAAATACTTCTTTGCTTTTATGCTCTTAGATAAATGCAGGTTTTGCTATAAGGACAATATAAAGCCTGAGAGAAATAATAAACGTTAAATAAGAATAAAACACTGTGAGGATATTAAAATAGAAAAAAACACAGTTTGTCTCTCAGGAAGTTAAATTCATGTAGGAACATTCATTGGCCATCAATAAATTACTGCAGAACAAGTGAATGGCATAAACACATAAAACATAAAAAAAAAGGATAAAGGTAAGTGACTATATGGTAAAGAGAGACAGGTCTGGTGCACTTTTTAGGTGTTTCATACACATGTAGCATGTTTAATCTCCCCAACATAAACGACCCTTCTTGTCAGTTTAGGCATCAACTGTGGAAAAATTAATCTGATTTACCTTCATGCATTTTGATCCCATGGTGTCTTAGGTTCCATTTATCCCCAGCTGCTTCAGCTGAAAATCCTCAGCTTTTCCGGACCAAAGGCTTGAAAACATGTGTATTAACATTAATTTTTTAGCATCATTTCATTTTATTTCATTTCAGCTATAGCCCAGGATAGGCAGAAATAAACTGGAAGGTGAAATTAGACTTAGACTAAGAAAATAAACATTGATTAGGTTGAAATGTCTACTAGGCTTGTGTTTGAGTTTCTAGCCCACAAGAAGAATGGCAAGTAAAGCCTGCTAAAGAAACATTTTGACAAGTATGCATTTTTCTGTGGCTCAAACAAAATAAATATAGTAACGCAGAAGAACCTTTTCAAAGTCAGGCTTATGTGCTTGTCTGATCAGCACCAGCTAACCGTTTCATCTCTCTTGAATGTCACAGAAGCGCACAAGCTGTGCAACCGTGCAGTTTTCAAGATAAATGTTTTTTCTCAAAGGACAAGGCACACATACCAAGGGCTGTACATGCTGCATTAAGTCAAACACACTAACACAACCAAACACTGATTGCATGTGGAAGTCATCCCCTGGGAAAATTATGAGTACAACAATGACCGACACCTGGCAGCTGTTAGTCACATAGCTTAATTTACTACGGAAAGGCATTTCCATAACATAACATAACATAACATAACATAACATAACATAACATAACATAACATAACATAACATAACATAACATAACATAACATAACATAACATAACATAACATAACATAACATAACATAACATGCTAGACAGGGTAGAAAAGGCAGAAAAGTTTTTTTCTTGCTGGACGTGTAGGTTAAAATAACATTTAGCAGTCACATCAAGCTGGTGGGACGGGCTGGGCAGGGATATATAGTGTGAGCAAAACCATTCCAGGGAGGGACACTGAGCAGTTTGCTGGGGTAGTGCTGATGATCTGCTGTTAGCCCACAGCTTGGAGCTTTGTGTAGGACAGAATATCTGAAATGTTACTAAAAAAAAAAAAAAAAAAAAAAGTCTAGAAATAAATGTCCCAGATGTAGACTGGAAAATACTTAGATCACATTATTTCAGTGTGCAAAAGCTAGCAGAGTTCTTCACTAGAGCAGCACTAAGGCAGCTGTAACGCTGTTTTAGATGTGGTATTAGCAAATCAGTAGTTAGAGTTTGTCATCAAAGATAGCTTTGGAGTAACTGATCATGATTTTTTTCCACTGAAGTTGCATGGTAAGTTAAACAAAAGCAGAACTACAAATACGGTTACCTGGTTGCAGAAGAGCAAAGTTGAGTTTCTTTAACGATTAGAGACAAGAGCTAGAGAAAAGATTTCAAAGACTTGAAAATGGTCTTTCTGTAAACCAGATAGGTGCGACATTCAGAACATAACCTACATCTACGAAATTGGGGAAAAATTATTTAGAAAACCAGAGAACAATTGATCTAAGCTTTATACAGTGTGATTTCTTAGAGTAAATGTAGAAAGAAAAATTAATTTAACATCTGGAGATAAATACAAAATGGAATAAAAGGCAAACCTCTGTTTACCAGAAAGAGATCAAACAAGATTAATTTGTTGAGGAGGATCTCATTAGAGATCATTTAAACAGACTTGACACCCACAAATCCATAGGTCCCAATGGGATGCACCCCCAGTTGCTGAAAGAGCTGGCAGATGTTATTTCTAAGCCATTCTCCATCATCTCTGAAAGTTCATGGAGGACAGGAGAGGTGCCTGAGGACTGGAGGAAAGCCACTGTCACTCCAGTCTTCAAAAGGGCAAGAAGGAGGACCCAGGAAAGTACAGGCCAGTCAGCCACAACCTGCATCCCTGGAAAGGTGGTGGAACAGCTGGAGGTCGTCTGTAAGCATGTGCAGGGAAAGATTATCAGGAGTAGTCAACATGGATTCACCAAGGGGAAACCATGCCTGACCAACCTGATAGCCTTTTATGATGGAATGACTGGCTGGCTGGACGAGGGGAAAGGGATGGGTGTCGTCTGTTTGACCTCAGCAAGGCTTGTGACACTGTCTCCCATAACGTCCTCACAGGTAAGCTCAGGGAGCATGGACTAGATGAGGGGACAGTGAGGTGGGTTGAGAACTGGCTGAATGAGGGAGCTCAGAGGGTTGTGATCAGCGGTGCGGTCTAGTTAGAGGCCTGTAGCCAGCGGCGTTCCCCAGGGGTCAGTGCTGGCTCCAGTCCTGCCCAGCTTACTCACCAGTGACCTGGAGGAAGGGACAGAGGCACCCTCAGCAGGTTTGCTGGTGATACAAAACTGGGAGGAGCGGTCGGTACCCCAGGAGGCTGCGCCGCCATTCTGCGAGACCTGGCCAGGCTGGACAGTTGGGCAGAGAGGAACCCAGTGCAGTTCAACACAGGCCAGTGTAGGGTCCTGCCCCTGGGGAGGGACAGCCCCACGCACCAGTACAGCCTGGGGTGACCTGCTGGGGGGCAGCTCTGCAGAGAGGGACCTGGGAGTGCTGGTGGGCAGCAGGTTGCCCATGGGCCAGCAGTGTGCCCGTGGGGCCAAGAAGGCCAGTGGGACCCTGGGGTGCATGAGGAGGATCGTGGCCAGCAGGTGGAGGGAGGTGATTCTGCCCCTCTGCTCTGCCCTGGTGAGGCCGCGCCTGGAGTGCTGTGCCCAGTGCTGGGCTCCCCAGTTCAAGAGAGACAGGGAGCTACCGGAGAGGGTCCAGCAGTGGGCTGCAAAGATGGTGAGGGGGCTGGAGCATCTCCCTTCTGAGGAAAGGCTGAGAGAGATGGGTCTGTTTAGCCTGGAGGAGACTGAGGGGGGATCTTATCAATGTCTACAAGTATCTTGAGGGTGAGTGTGAAGAGGACGGGGCCAGGATCCTTCCAGTGGTGCCCAGTGACAGGACAAAGGGCAGTGAGCACAAGCTGCAACATAAGAAGTTCCATCTGACTATGAGGAAGAACTTCTTTATCTTGAGGGTGGCAGAGCCCTGGCACAGGCTGCCCAGAGAGGCTGTGGGGTCTCCTGCTCTGGAGACGTTTAAACCCACCTGGAGGTTATTCTTTGCAACCTGTTCTAAGAGGGTTAGCAGGGGTTGGACTAGATGATCTCCAGAGGTCCCTTCCAGTCCTGACCATTCTGTGATTCTGTAAGTTTATATGAGACAAGAAGTAATTATCAGGAAAAGATTAATGTAGTAGATTGTATTTACCTGGTCTTTGATGAATCAGGTGAAACGATTCTGCGCAGACAATTGGCAAACTAAGGGTAGAACAAGTCTGGTGGTCCAAAGTCCATGTGAGCTGTGCATGAACTATTAGGAGTTACAGATAGAGCTTTTGGTGCTTTATGCAAGTGTGGATTCAAAATATCTTCTTAAGAAGATACGGGAACCTTGCACTTTTCCCTATCTCCTGCCATCTTGTTGGACGTACTGGTTTTGCCTGGTGTTGAGGTACTCATCCTCACCACTGCAGCTGCTCAATGGATCTGTAAGTCTCTGCGTGAGCCAGGGTGCAGAAATGAGTTTCTCTCCTAGCCATGGAGCAGGGTGCACATCCAGTGTATTTTAAAATGCTGCATAGCTTTTATCTGTGCTATCACACAGGCAGAAGGGTATCTTGTCATCCAAGTCAAGCCAAAAGATAAGCCCACCACTGAGGATGAGGAGGGGAAGAGTTACCTGGGCTGCAGCGTTACCTGCTTCAGAGCTCAAAAGCAGTCAGCAAATTTGAGGAAATTGTCAAGGTGTGTTTTAGACCAAGGTAAGTGAGGTGAACCTCACCCTTAGCAATCAATAAAACCATCTGCCTTGAGATAAGAGCTTTTTACTTGCTTCCAATGAAAGGGTGGAACAACTGTGGTGTACAAGATGACTCTCAGCTGCCAGCAGGATGAGGCCATGAAATGGGCAAATAAGATTTGCTCAGCTTTGCAAAATGAAACTGAGGGGGAATCCAATTGCTGCCAATTGATTTGGAAGCGAATGTAAGGGAAGAGGGGAACGTATAGCAGCCAAAGGAGGAATGAGTATCAGCTGCAGGTGGATGTATTCAGGCTGTAAATTAAAATAATGTTGCTAACTATCATACAAAAACCCAAAAAGATGCAAGAAAACCAACCTCCAGTGGAGAAGGGATAACAAATTCTCTGAAGTTTACATATGGGCTTTGATATATTCCCGGGGAACATTTTATATGGCTTCCTGTACGAGAAAACAACCTACCTTAATGAATGAGACCTACACCTCCTTATGTAAGGAAATGCATCTTGATGTTGCATATGCTCAAAGCTATACATCACTGGCAAGTGGCACCGCTCATATTGTGCTTAAAGGAGTAAGAAACAAAGACATTAAACAGCCTGACAGAGGTTCTGCTGGCTCTAGCAAAGGCCATCCCTCCATGACCCATTCCTAACGTCTCTGATGGGCAAAGGGATGCCTGGTTTGCCCTTGCAAGAGCACTGAGGTTATGATCAGCCCAAAGAAGGCTGAAAATAGGGACCTGCTTGTCATGGGAAGTGCTGTTGAGATCTGGTATTATTAATATGTTCACACAAACAGTCACATGTTATGCAGTGTTGAAGTTTCCCACAGATAAATTGTTCCAATATGCAGTTTCTAAAGGTTTACTTTTGGGCAGGGGAAGGATTTTTCATTGGAAAAAAAACACAAAAAAAAACCAAAAAACCCACCCAAACCAAGAAGCTAGCTGGTACAGCACAGTAGTGTTTCCACAGTGTAACATAAGCTAGTGTTCTATTTCCTCTGTTACTGCTAGTTTGTGTCATCAAATATACTTTTATCTTTTTCCTTACATTGTACTTTGAGCAGTTTGAGAAGTCAAAATAAGTTTTGATCAAGATACGGGAGGGGAAAAAAATGGCTGTGATACAGGCTGACATTCTAGTTGCATCACTGTTAATTAAATAGAATGCATTTCAAAGTAAGTTTCATGAATACTTACAAGGTTGCGATGCCTTTGCAGTTGCCCCAGTCTTCTACTGTTTCTTCAAGAGGCCATTTTTCTCTGGTTAAGAAGTCTCCCACGTGGTGTGCCTGAGCATTGAAACTTGATCTATCAATAACTTCAGACATGAGGGCTCCATCCTCAGCTAGTATAAATCAGCTTTTTGGTACCTTCCATAGATCTATGATGATTTGTATCATCCAGGGATCTACCTTCACCTTTTATTTTGTAAGACACTCATTATGTCTTTCCTTTCTTCTGCCACTCACATCATTAAAAGTTCTATCCAAGTATTAACCCTATGCAAAGTATACATCATAGGAACATAGGTTGAAGAATAGGAGCTGAAAATATACAGTTGTCTAAGAAATAAAACACTGGGCTGTTACATTCCCTTTTTTCCCATGGTATACCCTGTGTGATATACGTTGCCTCTCTTTACTTTGGAAATACACCCATCCTAATGCACATAATATACCGTTTCTCTGTTGTTCTACTTCCCTTCTTTGTACTATATTGAAGCCTATGTGTTGTCTTCCTTGGATGATATCTGTATCATTTACGCTGTCATCATTCCTAGCACAGTCGCCATCAAGTCAAGGACCTATTTAGTACAAACACACATTTCCTACTGCAGCTGGCCTATACTCCAGCCACTCCTCCCTGAAAATCAGTTGCATCAGGAGCTGAGATACCATCCTTATGGGATGCTCTTCTCTCTCTGAACACTAAGAAGAGAGATGCAGCTTCCTGCAAAACTATTTCTTGTTTTATACCAAGGGAAATAAGCAAAGCAGGAAACTATACATATGAAAACATGAGGACAGGGCACAGTGTGTGCATCACCTCCAGCTGCCCCCATGATGCATTAACTCTGCTCCACAAAGGAGTCAGAAGAGCTGGTTGGCAGCAGTTCCCATGAGGCAGTAGAACATATTCTAGTGAATTCTCTAAGATCTGAATTGAGCCTGAAATGCAGGGCTCAGGGAAAATATTTATTTTTATCTCAGAAACTAGGTTTTGGACACTGGTACCACTTGAAAGGGGTGGAACAGTCTCAATCCCTCCAATCTCCGTTTGCCACTTGAAAGAGGTACAAGACTGAAGAACTGTTGCTTCTAGGGGCAGCAGCTCTGAAGACTTGTCCTATTTTTCCTACCTTTGCAGATCAAATCCTTCTGATCATTTCCATGACTGTGTAGAATATAGTAATATTTAAAAAAAAAAAAAAATTAGCTTTTCTTTAGCAAACAAAATAACGTGCTGAATGTTCCCCCTGCAGAACATACAGAGGAGTCGGTGGAATTTTAGGTATAGAAAAGTATGCAAGCTTTAAAATAAATTTAAGACAGGGATTAGCCAAAAGTTCTGGACAAGTCATCTGATCTGATTTCAAGCAACACAGTCCACAGGGGTTTATTCTGTTAACCCTTATTAAGTGCAACAAGGAGCGTTGGTCTGGACAGGTATTTCAGAAAGACATCAGAGGCTTTTTGAGACCAAAAAGCCACCTCTTCTGTTGCTACTGTTTGACAATGATTTGTCTCACTCATTGTACATAAAACCTCACTCTGTATTTTCTTTGCATGTGTCTGGCTTCAGTCTACAGCTGCTAATCCTTGTTTCTCTCTGCTGGATAACAATGTCCACTGGAAACAGAATTGTCTTCATTTGAAGGTCCTCCATGCTACAATCAAGTTAGCCTTGTGGTCTGCTTCTGGTGAATTAACTAGATTGAGCTTTTTCAGTCTCTCACGTGGGATATATCTGGCCAGATGTGAACTTCTACCCTACAGATGGCTATATAGCACAAGTCACCATCCCTTTGGAGTCAGCACAGAAAAATGAGCCCTTCCAGGGTGAAGTTCATTTCATTCTAAAGTGGATGTTTAAACCAGACCAGATAAATGTCCCTCACAGCATTCCTATTTCTCTCTAGCAACAATCAAGGAAGCCTGTGCTGACTACCTCTCATGTCACTGCCTGCATTATAGACCTCTGTATTTAGGCAAGATGAATCTGACTCTTCAATTAAGTCATTTTCACAGTTTTGAATCATTTTCTTGGCTTTCTCCTCTGTGCATCACACTGATAGGACCTTGCAGCATCTCCAGCAGACGCATGGCATTCGTGCCCACGTACAAGGAGGCCTCACTGGTAAGTGCTGGGAGTGCAGAGTGGGACAGTTCACTGGAGAACTGGTTAGGGAGATACAGCTGGCTTTCAGTTATTTATGTTGTCCATATGTCTACTGAACGTACTTTAATGAGATGCATGTGGCACCGATGAGAAACACCTTAATAATTATGATCTCCCTGGAAAAAGACCAGACTATGTAACTATTAATCTTGATATTTTTGTAACGTATCTGTTTTCCATTTTTCTGATACTAACAATCCCTGAAGCATCACAGACTTCAGCTCCTTCCACCCAGCTTGGTTTCCAGCCTTATCTATTCAGCTGTATCTAATCATACCAGGCTCAGCCACTAGCCCAGCCGGACAGCTGCCAGATGTTTTATTTTTAAATAAATACTTACATCTGTTGAGTTATAAAGCAGAGAGCAATGAATCCATTCTTGATGGCTTTTTTTTTTTCTTTTTTTTCCCCCCTCTGACACTTGTAGAAGAGAAGCTAAGAGTTACACAGTCTCTATAACATAAGACAAAGGAGTCCTGTATCTGGGCAGGTACCTTTTAATTTATACAAAAGCGTGTTTAAGTGTAAGTGTGTAAACCATCACTCCAGAGTGGTTTATTAGATCTGAAGGAAAGAGGTGTAATGAAAATCCTCTCTTTTGCCAAAAACCTCATCTCTGTTTTAAGAATGGATGGTTGTAATGCTCTTCTATTATAAATATGATCACTATAATATATTTATATATTGCTTACTCGCCCGGGCGGTAGGCGTTGCTGAGTAGGAACTTGCATGTCTTTCTGACTGGGAGAAATGAGGGGTTTTCCCATCAGAGTCCTGCTGTTCCCTTTGGGCATCTTCTACCACAAACTGCAGGAACAGCTCAGGCGTGCCCTGTCCTCAGCTGTCCCTCTCTGCCCTCTGTCTTGCCGACTCTCTCTCCATCCCTGTCTTCTTCACTCGGCCACGGTTACTTGCCCTGATTGCAGACACTTCAAGGAAAATGGACAGCACTTGGACAAGCGTTGCCATTTTTTTCTTACCTGTGGCTGTGTTCCCACAGAGGTATAGCCATGTTAGAGAGCTAAGTGTCAGCCTACGCATGCTGTATCATCTCACATCAACCTCATGTTTAACTATAAACTGGTCCAACAGAGATAATGAAGGCAGATTGTACTGGCTGTTGATGGCGTTGCCTTCTCATGTGCTCATACCATAGCTTTCTTTTTGGGATAGCAAGAATGAATCATGGCAAAGAGATTCCTCCAAAGAATTGATTTTTCTTGTTAAATTTTGCTGCATGTTGTTGTGGTCAGCGACCCAAGAATACAGGTGAGACCACAACCCCCACCCCCACCCCCCACCCACCCACCCCCCCCCGCAGCTCCTTCCGCATTGCTCTGGAAGTGATTTGTATCCATTTAGTTTTAGTTGGTAGGAATCAGTTTGTGGTAAATCAATATGATGTGGGCTTCCATTGATTTGAGAAGGTTCACACAATGGGTTGTGCTGGTTTAAATAATAATTTTGAAAACGTTTGGTACCTTTAGTTAAAAACTGGCACATAAGCCAGTTTGAGAGCCACAGATAAAACAAGTATTTTTAGTAGTGGTTCGTCACAGGGGTAGTAAAGACTAGGAAAAAGTAAAAATCTTGTGGGATAAACGTGAAAGTGTTCGAGGCATGAAATAATTCAGTAGGAATTCAAACCCTGTCTGGTATTTTGAAACTAATCTTTACTTAGCTAATATAATCCTGCATTTTAAACAAAGCATGTAGGGTGTTCATTTCTGCCCTTATTTTTCTGCTACTTATATCAGAAGATTTTTATAATCATCTGTTCACAACATCACACAAACAACCCTGTGACAATTGAAATAATGTTTCCTAGAGGATTAGAGGAATATGTAGAAAGAGTCATTGCTTCATGTGGGAACAATCAAACACTCATTGCAGGCATCTTTGTTCCTTAATTTCTTTGTGCCCATACCTTGATTTGTTTCTCAAATTTAAGAAAGAAGGATACAAAGCTACTAAAAATCTAAAATTACAATGTAACCATATGGAAATATTAAGTTTAGGAAGTCTAAGCACTTAAACCAACTGTTCAGGGTATCTTCCCCTTAATGTGCTTACATAAATCACATTAGTTTTTATGAGAGTTATTTTTCAAATTTATAGACTTTTTCAGATGGATCTTCATCTCCCAAGGTAGCATATGCAGAGGCTGAGTGTGATGCTGCAAATTAAAGACTATGGAGTTCAAATTTTAACTCTGACACTGCATTTGCAGATGTCATTGCATACACAAGGTATGCCTGGACTTGTGGAAATAGCTTTTACTTTTTAATGCTCAGCTCTAGATGCTGAACTGTTGTTTCTGAATAACCAGCACAGAAACTACTGATGTAACATGCAATATTTGTGTGGCAATTTTAGAACTGCTCTGTGCTACCTCTTCAGCTATAACAAAATCGGAAGGGGAGAAAAATCACTGCCGCTATTTGAGCAAACGGTGCATAGGACTGCTGTCTGTCTTGGGCTTCTCATCTATGTTTCACTGAAATCCTCCATTTCTGGAAATAGCTGATTTGGGGGTGTTGTGGTTTAACCTCAGTAGGCAGCTCAGCCCCTCACAGCGGGATCGGGGAGAGAATCAGAAGGGTGAAAGTGAGAAAACTCGTGGGTTGAGGTAAAGACAGTTTAATAGGTAAAGCAAAAGATGCGCTCACAAGCAAAGCAAAATAAGGCGCTCAGTCACTACTTCCATCAGCAGGCAGGTGCTCAGCCATCCCCAGGAAGACGCGGCTCCATCACTCTTTACTTGGCAAGACAAAGGCCGTAACTCTGAACGTCCTGCCCTTCCTCCTTTTTCCTCCAGCTTTATATACTGAGCACGACACTGTATGGTATGGAATATCCCTTTGGTCAGCTGGGATCAACTGCCCTGGCTGTGCCCCCTCCCAACTGCTTGTGCACCCACAGCCTAGTCGCTGGTGAGGAGCAGAAAAGGTCCTGCCTCTATGACACTGCGTGGCAATAGCAAAAACATCCCTGTGTTATCAGCACTGGTTTGGTCATAAATCCAAAACACAGCACCCTATGAGCCACTATGAAGAACATCAACACTACCCCAGCAAAAAACGGTACAGGGGAATATATCATAATTTTGAGAAACCGTATTTCTATCTTTGATGGCTTATATTAATATTTATGTATTTCATTTTTTGTATTTATATAGTAACATTTATATATAATGTAAATGTTCATTAATTGTATTTTTATTCATATATGCTGTTTCTAATTTTGATAAGAACATGTATCGAATGTGCCCTGGAGGTTCAGAAAGCAGAAGACAAATCAAAACTTTCCAACATTTATTACAGTACTGAATGCAGACTTATTTTAACATTGATTTGGAAATTTTGGAATGACCTTGTTCACACATTTTGAATTTGGCATTATTGTGAAAACCAGCAAGAATCTCTTGAGTGCATTCCGCTACATTAAACCCAAGAGAAAAACCAACACACAGCAAAGCTTCCTCCCCATCCCAAAGCCCCAGTGAAGGCTGATCCCCAGCCCCTGCTACTGGTTTGATACCATATGGGCTGACTGGTAGCCCTGCGCAGTGCTGCAGAGAGCTGGTGTGGTGCAGGCAGTGCTCTGTGCCTGCGGACTGCAGCACGTCAAGAGTCTAAGGAGAGACTTCAGATGCTCGAGAAGCAGAAACCACATCAGACAAAGTGAAGAGCTCTGAGCGCCTCACACGTCCTGCCAGCCAAACCAGATTTTGCCTCAGAGCTCTTGAATTCACCTTAACCCCCATCCTTCTCACACCGCTCTGTATGGGTGTAGGCTTTGGAGGCACAGCGTGCCTTATACTTCCTATGTACAACCCCAGCTCCACCATACTCAGTGAGGGCCACTGTTGGAAAGTGTTTCTAAACATATTTACAACATAAATAAGGTGAAAGTTTATCACAACAAGGCTAATGAGGAAGTAGGACAAATCAGGGAGGTATGCTGCTAGCTAGACCTACCTTTGGGGTGGAGGCTGGACCCTAACCCATGCTCAGCACTTGAACGTCTTTCAGCGTTGGTTATAGCAGTCCATCTTGCCCTGGTGAGACTTGGAAATTCTTCAGAAAAAGGAGAACAAAGGCTCACCAAAAGGTCAAAGTAGTCACCAAGAACATTTTTTTTCCACCTGTCATACGGACAGCGACTCACACAAACACTCAGCAACTAGTAGCTGTGGTAGGATGCCATTAGCTGCCACCTCTTCCCAAGGCTGATGATTGGAGACTGCTCCCTCCTCTGCTATAGAACATCCTCCTCAAGGAGGACTAACTTCATGGGGCTGGGGTGCATTGCATACTAGAAGTCTTTTCTCTTGGTTAAGAGACATCAACTAACAGCATAATTCTGAACAAGGTCTACCATCTCCCCTTTGAGACAGGAACCAGGCCAGTTTTTGTGCCAAGAGGTGGTTAGTCCTAGTTAGGACATGACATCAGTGGGTTGAGAGGTTTTCCAGTCCAAAGCCAAGTCCACCGTCTTATATCTCCTTCTTAAGGGCAGTGGGGTGTTATCCACCACTTGACATCTTTACGCATGGCTTAAAGTTTAGGCTGGTTCTGCGACATCCTAAAGACTCATGGCTTGATGTGGGGAACACAGGTGAAACACTGGTGTGCATTATGCAGGACTTCAGCAGAGATGACCGTGATGGCTCCTGCTGGCCTTACTACCACTATTGCTCTTCTTTTTGCCTTACATAAAGCTTGTTGCTACCACCTAAGCTTTTGATGACTCAGGGCTCCTCAGACTTCCTTGGTTTCTCAAGTGTCACAGTCCTATCAGCCTTGAGAAAGCTTCAGGACTGCTTGGAACTGGGTTTTAAATACTTTGCCTTCTAGCTGTAGCCTAGTTCCTGCACCTCAAAAATGAGCATGTCCATTTAAGTTCAGGCTTTCTTGACTATGAAGTGTTTTGAATAACCAAGCCCTCACTTTGTTTCTTCTGTGATGTGGGTGGCTTGGATTGGCCAGTGTACGTGAAGAGTCACAGGTACCTGGTTTGCTGTATTACTGACGTGAACTGCCGACTGTGCACCTCACAGAGACTATGTGGACATACAGGCATTGTGTGGTTACACAGGGTGGGTTTTTTTTTGCCTGGAGGTCCGGTCTTCTGCTTCTTATTTATTTTGGGGAACGTTTTTTTTTCCTTTTTCTTTGCCTAAGCAGTTAAATACAGCTGTAACTCCTGATCTGCAGTGCTGGGAGCAGGTAAGTACGTCCTGTACTGGGCAGGTACCTGTATTACATTTCAGTGACACAAAAATCCCTTCTGTGTGCTAAAGAAAAGAGCAAATGCCTTTCCTGTTTTAATGGTAGGTGACACCTGTACTGCCCAACGAGCTTTTTTAAAATGACTGCCTCTTAGTGTAGCTCAGATCTCATTTCCATCTTCTTCTGAGTTTCTTTTACTGCCACGAGTTTGGGAGGGCTGTGCTGTGCCGGGAGGGCAGCAGGTTTACAGTGCACAGTAACAGCCACCAGATTCCGTCATCTTAAATAGTATTAAAATAAATTCTTTCATTGGAGGAAAAACAAAAAAAAGACGAGTAAGATGAAAGCCTGTGTGAGGGAGCACAGCATGTTAGCTAGCTGGGTCTGTTCTGTCCTGTGCAAGAGGAGGTTCCATGGAAGACAGTTCACTTCAAAATGCAGAGGTGTGACAGACCTGAAAGCTCAGAAACATCAGAGCACGTCCCAGCAGGCTTCTTGTTGCATGATCACTGCACTTCTTTAGAGTGGTTAAAACACTCTGTGAATTTGTCTAACAGTTGTTGGCTTGGTGTTGCTAGAGAACTTGATGTGCTGAAGCCTCCCCTCTTCAGAGGCTTTCCACTTTCTTACTCCTGTCCCATCTCCTGCAAACACCTTTGAAACAGCTTGAGCCACTCATTCCTCTTCCTTCCCATAACCATGGATGAGCTCTTTGTCACCCTCATGGTTCTCCATGAAGAACTCCCTCTGCAGCTCACAACCTCCTCCACTCTCTGTGCCAGGTTTCACGGAGCACCTGAAAAGCTTCAGACTCATCGGGAATTGGAAGAACATTCAAAGATATAACCCTTCATAGATAAAGTCCTCAAATACATCCATAAATCTCAGCTGTGGTTTTCAAAGTTACTTAATACCCACAAATGCAGAAGGAGAGTAGGTTTTTTAAGATCCCCAACTGCTTAGACATCCATCTTCCATTATGCCTCTAGTCTCCCTTTTTTTTTTTCTCTTTTTTTCTTTTCTTTCCCTCAATTTTAGCAAAATTTCTGCATCTACAAACACTTTTTGAAAGTTTTCTCTATTGGTCTGACAATGATCAGTGCTCCAAGCAGCAGGTAAGTCAGAAGCAGATCTGCTGGGAAGACTCAACATCTCCCCATCACCACTGCCATTACCCAGAGCTACGCTTATCAGCAACCATGTGATAGCCCCCACCTCTCTTCTCTGGGCACCATGCTGCTGCAGACAGAGCCGTTTGGGTAATGACAGGGTGCTTCTACAGGCAGCCTGATGTGAAGAAACACATTCCTGTCCGCAGAAAGCTCTACAGATAGTCTCTAATCTCTGAACAGAGTCAACATTTCTGTGCTACCCTGGCAGGGACACTGTCCTTGGTATAGTATATCAAGGCAACTTTATTCTTTTTCATAATATGCTACAGTACCACTTTGTATGCCACAGTGAGCTGCACCACACAAGCAAATCTGCTGACTGAGCCATCAGTGAACACAAAGATTTATTTCTGAGGAAAAGGCTAAGCGAGATAAAATCGCCATGGCAATGTTCAGGTATCTGAGGCTTGAGAGATTATGCACAAGCAGCAAGGTAAAGCCAGACACCATCAACAGCTGAGTGGGTAACGCACAGCAAATCATGGTTTTGATTAACTTCACCCTTTTCCTAGCCACAGACAAATCGTTAAAGCTCTTGGAAGTTCTCTACTTGCTTATGGTAATTACAAGTTGAGCCCTTTATACAGAAGACCGATGCGAGTATTGTGTGCTTGTTAAATCCCCTGAAGCCCTGGAGATAGTATGTTCCAGCATCCAAGGTATTTCAGAAACTTTGAGGATCTTGTCACTGAGTGAATTCCACCTACTTGGAAGCCCTGACTTTTGCAGTCAAGAGAATACCTCAGAAGTACCCTTGTCTCCTGTGTTTAAGAGAGGAGCCTGGCAAAATAAAAGCAGCGTACACTGGTGCACAAGCAGTGAGGCTGGGAGACACGGGTTGCGTCGCTGCTTTCTTCATGAAGGTCACAGGTCATTTGTGCTTGTCCCCTGTATGTACACGGAGCATACAGGTCTGTAGACACCCAAAGGATTCCGTAGCTACGGGAGAGCAAATGTCTCTGTTCAAGCTCCGTTCACATTCCCTGATCATCCAGCCATGCTTACGTGTTGGCTTGCAGTCTGGTTGTAGGCAGGAGCCAGGAAACTTCAGGCACAGCAAGAACCAGCTCACACACGAGTATGGATATTGCTTAAGACAGTTAGGAAGCCCACATCACCATAGTAACTGCATGCTGTTGCATTAATTTCAGTGAAATAAATGAAGCTTGTAAATCAAAGGGTATCTACACAGAGCAGTGCAATAGCACATAAAGAAACTGTAATGGTTCTGAATGAGACAGGCAGGCTTTCCTGTCTGGTTTATCCTTCTTTTCAGGAGGGCTAATTGCCTGGTTGGAAGACTTCATCAGCATGGTTAGTCTGCTTTGACTATATGAGCTGGCACGTTCAGATATGGCCTGGGTATACCTGCACAGCACTGCATTGAGGTGCATAGGACCCATCAGACGCATGAAAAAGCTTCTACAGTACTGGAGAGATTTTCAGAAACTGTGGTTGTGCTAGAAGAATTTAGCAGGTTTTGGTATTCCTCTTCTCATTGGTGGGGTTTGCTTAGCAGCTCTTACATAGTTAAAAGGAGAAGATGAGTTGTTCATTATGGGGAAAACAAGAAGCTAACTAAGATGGGCTGGGATCCTCATTTTGTTGCTGTTGCCAAAAGCCAAAGACACTCCTTTCTAAAAAAAAAATAAATTAACATCCTCACCAGGGGCAAACACAGGTACAAAATTCTGATTCATCCAAGAACTCTTTAAGGTAGCCCTGCTCGGAGGGGAGCAGGCAAGCATGTGGCTGCTTGTCCACTCTAACAGCCAAAATGCAACGGTGTCTGGCAGCATGTTGACTTCCCCTTTAGTCAGGGGTTTGCAGAAGTGTTATGAAAAGCAGAGTCTGACTAATCTAGGAAGTTTGGTGTCAGAAGGAAGAAAAGCATTAACAAGAAAGAAGAAGGTGATAAATGGAAGAATTGGCATCAGTGATAAACATGCTGTTGATTGTGAAGACGCTCTCTGGTTCAGATTTTAATGGCTTTTATACCATGGGACTGATAGATCACCCAAGTCTGTCCTCCAGACAACCCAAGGGATTGTGTGGCTGAGACTGTTAACTGTCCTCCTGGCAAGGCATACTTGCAGATGTGGGGCAGGACACAGGCTGTCATGCTCACAGCTGCTCTAGAAGTTCCTCAACCCCTGATATTTTGGCAGTGACTGAGGAACATCATCTGGGTGAGGACTCCAGGCAGCCTTAAACCTCTGCAGAACTTCATTGGAAGCTGATCGCAAAAAATGGGAGATGATCTGAGGACAACTCTCAGTCATGACACTTCTTCGGTTGTTTGGTTGGGTTTTTTTCCAGCTGATTGGAAACTAGAGCTGGATCCGAATAACAGCAAGTCAGGAAATGCATTTTGGGGGGCTTTAGGTGAAGAGGGCATGAAGGCAGTTTGCAGCATCCCTGGCCTGTGGTACCCATGGAGCAGCTGCACTCTGCAGCCCGATCCGTCATTAAGGATCATGTCCTCTTTGCTTATGTGCAATACAAGGAAGTGGGGAGGTTGTTTTTTTTTCTTTTATTATAATAAATGCTCTGCCCATCAGTCTGATTTCTTTTCCCTGCCAAGCTATACATTTTCCAACAAGCCCTCCAGCAGCACAGGCAGTGATAATTCAGGTCACAGGTTTTGACAGAGAAACCGCATCATCAGCAAGTCACTGCTAATGAATATGTTTTTTTTTCTGGCTGCTCATGGACTTATTCTTATGTCCAGCACTCCACTACTTGGAGTGGGAGTGAAAGATTTGTTGCAGCAGCAGCTTAGGAACCCTCTAAATCCTTACGTGGGGCTGCCCCTTTGCTGAACTTTTAATTCCACGAAAGAGGGGGGTAAATCCAGGACAGGAACAAGGTGAGCAGCAAAGTCACACCTTGTGCTGGGAAGCCTGGAAGAGGCATCATCTGAGGGAACATCTGAGAGTGCTGCCAGCACCTCTGCAGGGACCAAATACAAGTGTGGGACGGTGGGAACAGCACAGCCATGCCACAGGGAAACTCTTCATTTTCGTGCAGAAGTAGGGGGTGTTTTGGCTGACCCTCAGGTGGGAAGGCAAAGTGAAGGAAGACACTTTCTTCCTGCTGCTGGCCATTTGTATGGGGCTAGGCAAGCATACGGCAGTTATTTTACAGCAAACGTGACACTTCAATCACATCATCTTGTTCCACCTCAGGATCAGTACAGCCAATGCTGTTTTGTTTGAAAATTAAATCAAAAAGAACTCAAATGAGTCAGAAGGTAACTAGACAACAGGTCTTGTTGTGCATTGATTTCAACACCTGTGTGAGCATCTCAGGACCTCTGGGCTGACTTGAGGCCACAGGCAGATTATTGCAGTGAGTTGATTGCTGCTCCTAATGTCATCATTATAAATCAGCTATACCTCAATTGATTTCAGTGACACTTTGCTAGATTTATACCTAAGAACGGACACTGACCTTACGAACATGGTCTGAATGGGGCCCAGTCCTTCTCAGCTGAAGCCATTTGGAGCTTTTCCAATATCATTTGATTGGCATTAAGACTAGATCTGTAATGAAAGAGTATATAATAGCTTAAGAATTGAATCAAATATATCTAACCTGGGTCAGATCCTCAGACAGGAATGCTGATGGATCTTAAGACAGCTCAGTGCAGGTTTTAACCAAAAATAAGGACATGGCTCTTTAGATGTCACTGTGGAAGGCCCGTGTTCGATTATGTATTAACAATTTTTTGATTTGAGCTTGTTCCTCAACAGCACACATCTTGCTTGCTCATTAAAATTAATAAGCTGCTTCCTCTGGGAAAGACAATGCCTGCACCTATGTTTCAGGAAGAAGGTGACAAGAAAACAAGGATGACATGACAGTTCAGGAATGCCCAAAGCTCTTCCTCACTTTAATGCAATGCAGAGAACAATTTTGCACGGCTCCTTAGCCGGAGCAGTTCTCTCCCCTGGGCTTTCCCATCTCTAATTTCTATGACCCTGTGAATCTAGTGCACACACAATGTGTGACTGATGCTTCTACATGGAACAAGCCACATTAATTTTTTATTCTCACCAACCACAGAACTAGAAAATTGCTTCCAATATTGTGTGAAAGTTCATCCCTGGAAAGACATCTGACTTTGGTGGGTGGATTTGATCACAGATTAGGTTTCAGGAGGCAGGAGGGAGGGAGGGAGTAAAGCTTTGGCTAGATTTGAAGAGTAATTACACGTTTCCATTTATGAAGACAGGAACTTTCTAGGATGCAGACGGAGGAGGAAGGAAGGGAAGATCTGGGCTATGAAACCCACAGATCAGACAGAGTCATGACTGAGAGATGCAGCTGCTACTGCAGCCTGGGTTTTACAGCTGTGTTTTCCCTTCCCTTATTTCCTTGGCCTTTTCTGCTGGGGCAGTGGGGCTGGGCTGCTAGAGATGGCAAGCGGCTCCCACCTGTACCTAGAGGTGGTGTCATGCCGGTGGTGACAGTTGCTTTAGGGGAGGCTGGATCCAGCAGCCCAAGAGACGTGAGGCTGGGGCAGCTCCATGCCCCAGGTCCCACCAGTAGCCAGGCTGAGTGTGTATTCCCGGCAGGCACACACACACAGCACGCCTACACCACCTGTACACGTACATAAACGGCTGGCCACCCGGGTTACACAGAGAACTCAGACACAGAAAGCACTGATGGCTTCATCCTGCTCCTCTCTGAGCAGGACAACAATCGATTAGTGGGAATATGTATATACACACACATATATAGATGGATCCTCCCAGCAGCTGGGCTCAGGCACTCCATCTGCCCAGTAGCTGCCCTGGCTCCCAGTCTCCCCAGTTACTGGCACTTGGACATACAAGTGCCTGAGGTCACCACCCCAGTTCGATTGCTATTACAGACCATCTCACCCACACAGAAAGCTGTCTAGGACTCCCCTGGTCTCTCCAAGTCTCCTTTGGTCTTATCCCCAGAGACTCACTCACCCCCTTCCCCCAGGCCACGTCACCTACTTGCTGGCTGGTCCAGCTCAATCTTCAGAAGTGACCACCGGCTCACTCCTACACCCACACCCCCTCTGGCTGCTGCACCACAGACACATGGACCCAACAGCTGCTGGTCCCACCGCAGCTGCCGCACCCCGAGCCCCCCTGCTCCCTCATGCACACAGAGAGCCTCTCATCCAGGAAAAGAGCATTTAAATAAGGTTTAAAATGGGGTTCGATGAAAAAACAGAACAGATAGAATCCATGAGGCACTAGACACGGCCAGGCAAGCGTACTGTCCAGCAACTCATTTACACTTGACCAGCCACTTTATCCCCTCATCTCTCTGTTTTCCCATGCTTGTTCCTCCTCAGTCCTGGCTAATGCTTTCATTTCCCTGACTTTGGTTACTCCCCTAACTATCCCTTAATAAGCCTTGGGCAATTCAAAGTTGCTTTTCCCCTATACCCCAGTGTCCAGTACTCCAGTCAGGGACCCTCCTTGGTCACTGAGGAGACCCAGAGAGCTGCTGGCATTGCCCCACAGGGCAATTGCCCACGGACCCAAAACTCCTCTTGGACAGTCCTGGCAGGTGCCGGGGCAGGGGCTCACGTCTCTGGCTGGGGTGTTGGGGCTCCTCCACTTCCCACCTGCCTCTGGGCTGCTTTGTGTGTGTGGAGATGAGCTTTTTGTCATGTAACAGTTATAAGGAGAGGGTAGAAGAGGGAGTGGATGGGGTGACCTTCCATGGTGGTTCTGCATAGCTTGGTCACTGTAATGGTAAAACCAAGCTGAAGTACTTTATCCTGAACTGGGGGGGGGGGGGGGGGGGAACAAACCAAAAACATACTTGCACAGTTTTTTAATTTTTACACAAATCATTACAGTTTTAGGGAGGAGCCTGATAATCCATTCAGCCTCCACACTTTCATTTGGTCTTATCTGACAACAGCGTTCAAGCGCAGCTTTACAGAATTACGTTGCTTCTCTTGCAAACATGCTTCCTGCCATCCTTCTTACAAGTGTTGCTGCTGTGAGGTGAATGGAGAAAAAAGTCATGACAAAATAAGTCATGACAATGAGCAGAATCAGAAACCCAGGAGTAATAAGGACACTGTGAGCAGAGATGAGGCATGGGGACTGGGGTATTGTTTCTTTCAAAATTATTTTGGCATTTAAAGACTACACTATCACCTTACATGCTGCAACAAACCAAAGTTAATGCTTGAGTTCACTGAGACTCATTTTTCACACCAGCTTGAATAATACTTGGGGCAAAATTTTTCAGGATGCTTAGATACTAAACTCACACTGAAAAAAATGGCTTTTAAAAGCTCTCTCTGACTCGTCATCTTTGTGTAAGAAGAGATTTGGCCATCAGTAAAATTCTGCTCCATCTTGTCTGTGTGGGACTCCTTTGCTGAGCTGTGGAACACAGGGAAGATAACAAGGAGCAGAAAAAGGGATCAGCAGCCTGCTGGGTCACATCTGTTGCTTTTCTCTCCACAAACAGACATTTATTGTCCTGCCAGCATACCACAAAGTGGTACTAGAAAAATAGTAAAGGTATGAATACTAAATTTTAATGAAAATAAACTGTTTCAGATATCTCCAATCTATGCACAGGATGGCTTTAGCAAACCAGTATAAGGGTTCAGCAATGTTATGCTGCATAATAAATACTACCAGGCTAATGCTCAGTTTAATCAACTCCAGCCTAATGAGATTTTGCTGTTGATTATTCCCCAATCACGATATCAGGAATGACTCAACAAAAGTAAAATGGATGTAAGGACAGTCAAAAATACTGCCGGCTGAAACTGAATTACCAAATTTTACATTCAAAAGCTCTGGCAGGGGACAGGCTCTTCAGTGGTCAGCCGGTCAGATCTGATCGGCATATGAGTTTCAGTCAGGTTTGTTTGTGACCCTTAGGAAGTCCATCCTCCCAGGTTGCCTGGGGACATTGGGCTTCTGAGCTTCTGGAGGGCTCAGCAAGATGTCAGGCAACACGGGAAGAAGTAATGTCTCTTATACAAGGACACCTACTGGGTAAGTTTTTTTCCCAGAGCTCCTAGTATTGGAATCTTGTCTCTTAACCTCCAGATTCCTCCATCCACCCCAGAGAGCACAGAAGGTATGAAAATCCCATGTCAGCTTGGAACTCTCAAGTTTCCCAAACTTTTACAACAGACTTGATAGTGATCCTAAAATTCAAGACAAAGTTTTGTGACTGCTTGGGAACTGATGCTTGATTAAAGATCTTAGTACCTACCAGTACAGTAGAGAGCCCTGGGACCTCCTGTGGTTTCCAAACTCAAAGGTACTGTGCAAGTTAACAGTTTCATGAAAGATTGCTGCAACAAATACATTTCCATGGATATTCCATTTTCTAGCAAACTCAGTTCTATAGACTGCATTATCTTTATTCCTTCCTGGTTGTACTCAATTTACAAGACCAAGACCTATCCCTCCAATGACTACAATCATGGTATGCAAAGACCAATGTGACCAAAACCTAAGAAAATTAGGAAGTCTTCTAGGAATTAATGAATTTCCTAGGAACAGAAGTGTGTTCAGTCTCTAATCTGAGATCCCCTAGTCCTGTTTTCAATCTAGAGCTATCAATCTCACATTGCTATTCTGTCACTACTTTATTTCTGGCCCCCTACAAACACTCCATTAGGCTGCTGAAAGTCTGCCTTCACAGCGCTGTTCTACCATCATCTCATAGCTGCAAGGCACAGATAGAGCAAGATCCTCCCTCCCCTATGTATAAGTTACTAGCTGTGCTTGGGCTTTATCTTTCTTTTCCTTTCTTTTAACTTGCCTGGCTTATATATACTTATGGATTATGAAAAGATGGAATATAGAGGGGGACCAGGTTGATTATTGGAGATTAGAGATGAAGTACTTGAGGAGAAAAAAAACCCAACATCTTGTTAGAATCCAGATCTTTTTTTGCATCTTTGGGGGGGGGGGAGGGGGGAGGGGGGGGTGCGGGGCTGGGGGGGAGAAAAGAATCCTGAGGAAGCTCTTGCTCTGGTGTCTGGCTTCATATAGGGCAAAGGATCCGTGCTGAACCGTGAGAAAGAGGCAACTACTGTGCCTTTTGGCAAGAACCTGACAGGCTTCCTTTTCTTGCTAGCTGAACAACAGAGTAAACGGGCACAGGAAAATTATATAGATTTGCTGTCATACAAATATAGTTTGTACACAGTGATGAATTCAGCAAGTGTAGTAGTGCCTTGGCCTCAAGGGAGAAGATGAAAGAAACATCAATATTTGTGTTTAACACCCCAAATGAGGAAGACAGACACACTACAGTACTCCAGGGCACCAGGGCTCGTATTGAAAGTTGTGCAGTATGGGATAAAGGGTGTGTGGTAGCACATGGTAGCTAGTCCAAGATTCTGGTCTTCTGTTCCATGCCCCCCTGGAGACTTATTCCATGATGCAGACACCACAGATCATTTCCATATGACCAAGATTTCCGAGTACTCTCTAACTGAACTCAAGCCCCCAGACAGTATCCTCCCAGGACAGTCCTGTCTCTCTCTTTCCTTTTAATTTCTAACACAGCCTGGAAGAACACAGAACTCTCTGTTCCCTTCTTTAAGCCTTTTCTCAACCAAGTCTTTGGCAATATCTCACAACCATAAGAAAAGTGCACAACGTCACCACGCTTCTCTACTCACCCAGTGTATGATGGTGTACACCCAGTAAGTGTCTTACTCAAAGCTGTACAGCAAGGTTACAACACAAAATGCAGACCCCAACAAGCAGTAGGACAGCTCCAGGGACTTGTTCTTGGAATCTTCCTTCATCTGATGTGAAATATTTCAGAAGAACTGTACGAGGCTGTGTGATTAAAGGCTCATCTCCACACACACAGGGAACTGAGAGGCACAAGTGCAAGCAGGGGAGCCACACTATCCCAGTCAGAGACACAAGCCCCTGCACTGGGTTGGGACTATCCCAGGAGACCCTCAGCCTCATGGGCTGGAGGTGGCATCTTCCCCAGGGGAAACAGGGGAAAGAGGAACATCTCCCCAGCTCACCTCAGGGGTCAGAGGGGAATCACTGCCTGGTATGGGACACATTGAGAGATGCAGGGGAAGAGCATCTGGGGATTGCAGAAGACCTAATATGGGATAGGTTAGGGAAGGAACCAAAGTCAGGGAAAGGGAGGGATCTAACTAGTTTAGGAAGGAACACATGTGGGAAAATAGAGGGAAAAGTAAGCAGTCCTGTGCAAATAGGTTGCCAGTCATTGTGCTGGTATGCAACTTACACTCCAGAACAATGGGCCCAGGAGAAGATATTTGTGGGAAACTGTTAGCAAGGAGGTGGTCCTACTTTACAAGAAGATCTTTCTTCAGGTAATTAATTGCTCCAGCTCACACTTTGCTCGAGAACAGCAGAACAAGTGAGATGTTATTCCCACCCCAAAGCAGCACTAATGAGTGGTGAAGATGGCAACGCATCTCACTTCTCTGTTCTAGGTTTCTTTTGTGTGTTTGCCGGGGTTCTGGCAACTGACAAACAAACTGAGGAGTTCCCCTGATTTCCTTGGAACCAATTGCACTTCTGGGCTTAAAAACTGCATTGAAAGGAACAAAACAAAGGGAATCATTTGTATTAAACCAGACAGACACAGACCCTAAAACAATTCCATCATGTAAAGAACTTCCAGCCTTGAATAAAATCACATTCAGTTCTGAATTTGCTACTTTAGAAGTCTGAGAGCTCTTAAAAGAACCTAATCCTTGTCACAAAATACAAGTCCCCATAAACAAGCAAAACACATAAATCCTGTCTGTGCTAATTATTTCGCAGATGATGACTAGCATTGTTACATTACATGCAAGGGTCTGGCTTATGATCCTGAGGAGCTGATACATACAGCCAACTGATGATCAGAATTTCCTGTTGGTTATAATTTTTTAGGGTTTTCTTTCAGTGTGCTTGGCTCCATCCTGGATTAAAACCATGGTTTCTAAACCTGGAAGCCATCCAATCTTTTGTTTTCCACCAGACTGAAGTTCTTGTCAGGTTCACAACACAGATCAACTGCAGTGAAAGGGAGCTTTGTTTGTTCAGGATCACACGGACACAGAGAAGACCCGCTGGGCTCAGAGCCCTGCCTTGGGTTACTGCAGGTTTCTTTTCAAATGCCAGATGTTTCCAGTGAAGCAGCCTGGGCTCTCTGGACTGAATCTCTGCACAGAAAGACTTCCAATTAAGTTTTGCTGCTATACGGCAAGCTGTGGGGATGGTTTGACTTACCCATGTATAATTTCTTCCTTGGATAGTTTGTAAGTATTTGCAATTGCTTTGGGATGCCAACTTTTCTATTGCCCAAGTCTCAAACATCGTTTCACATCAGGCTTGCTCCTGAAACAGGCTGATTTATACCACTCTACTTCCATGCATGGTGAAGTGACTCCTTGGATTGTATAGTTCAAGTAAAAATAAAATACGGTGAAAAAGAAGTATATTTGAGGTCTGTAGGCAGTTATATAACACTCCAAATATCACCCTTCTCCCTACAGTGATGTGTGCAAGCCCTACTGAAAGACATGACTTCCCAGTTTATCTCACTGGCATTTGCTTCCTGGGTTTCAAATCATGATGAGGATAAATCCTGTGTATGTAGGAAAAGTTCTTTTGCATCTGAGAAATAAAATTTGGTTATTTGATGACCAAAGCCCCCGCAATGAGCACATGTCCATCCTCACACTGATGACTTTTCTCATGTGCATTAACTTCCTCAAGGCAATTGAGACCCTCAGCTTGCTCTGGAGTCCACAGGGGATCAGAATGGTTTGGCATTTGCTTGGAGTATTGCAGGGTGAGGCATCATTTCATGCTGGTGTATTAAAAGGCCTTGAAGTATTTATTGTTGCATTAAGCTATTCTTTCATCAAACAACTGGCATCGATGAGTCTCCCTTAGGGTGTAAGTTTGTTCTGATGATATATCTAACACTTCTCTGTAGCAGGTGGTCTTCTCAAAATATCACATTAAATTCATAACCTTCAAGGGAGCATTGTACCTCACATGATGACTGCTTGGTATTTTATCATGACAGAAGAGTTGTTTTAAGATCTACTCTTCCATCACCTACAAGAAGTAGGTGGCATTCTTCCATCACCTACAAGAGGTAGGTGGCATTCATGTGACACCTGCGCTGGTGGCTCAGGCAACTCTTCCACCAAGTCCTGTGTCATTGGTGCCTCGGGCAAATGTCCTCAGGCTCAGAAAGAAGCAAACACGATGAGTAGGCATGAGAAATGGAGAAATCCATATGGTCACTCCATGCACACATGGCTAAAATGATGCTTGCAAGTTGCAGCATCTCTGTAAGTACTTTTTTTTTTTTTTTTTTTTCAGAAAAAGAGCTACTTTAATTTTGTGAGCTCTGAATTCTTTCATGGTCATTACCCATTTCAGAGAAACCAGTGCTCCTGAGTCAGTTTTTTAGAAGGGCTCACGTTCCCAGTTAAGACTGATTGAAACTGATGTACATATGGGGAGGTATATTCCTTTACAGGTGGAAGACTGAGTTCTTTCACTGCCCAAAGTCTTATCTACCAGGGTTTTTAATTAGAAAAAACAATATCATATATAAGTTAATGAGTGTTTTTCTTAAGACCTCTGAAGTCAATAGACCAGGCCCTAATCCTTACCAGTTTCAGTGATTTGATCATATGCACCCACTGCTGTTGCTCTGTGCTGAGAGCTCTTACATCAGGGGCAATGAAATCATTGTCCTCATTTATAGGGGGACTTGGGACAGTAATGTGGTTTCTGTCTTGCAGACTTACAGTCTTATTGCCCATATTTTAATCACTATATAAAATCTCTGTTTCCTTGGTTATGTACATGTGTCCCACATGGATCATGCTTAAGCATTTCAAAATAATCAAAATGCCTCCAGTCCTAAGTCCAATTTTATTACATTCTTAAGAGTTTATTTTTAGAGTTAGCAGAATGGACAAATTTCACTTCTTCCTAAGCAGTGCATGACCTTTAGCTATCTTTAAAATCAGGCCTCTCCATCTGTGTGATCTTTACAAAGCAAAATGTTCAATTAAATCTAATCTTTTGCTTGCACCTCTTGGAGGGTTGCTTCCACTGCCGCTTTGGGCCCAGCTGACTCTTCATGGACCAGGTTCCTATGTGAAAAAAAGCATATGGACTGAGGAGGAGCTTTCTTACTTATTATTTAGGCTGGTGTGCTACACTGCTCGTACTTAGCAGCACTGGACCAGGACAGGGTTAGGTTACCACAACCATAGTGTAATTTTACTAAGATAAACTGCACACTAGATTAGCTTCATGGTCAAGATGATCTTTCTGTTGGCATGATGAAATAGGTGATTGCTACTGACTCTTTCCATGTCCACCAGCACGTAACTTAAATCTCTACTCTTTGAATCATAGAATCACAGAATGGGTTGGAAGGGACCTTAAAGATCACCTAATTCCACCCCCCCTGTTGTGGGCAGGGACACCTTCCACCAGACCAGGTTGCTCCAAGCCCTGTCCAGCCTGGCCTTGAACACTGCCAGGGATGGGGCATCCACAGCTTCTCCAGGCAACCTGGTCCAGTGTCCATCCTCATAGTTAAGAATTTCTTCCCAGTATCTAGTCTCAGTCTATCCTTTTTTAGTTTAAAATCATTACCCCTTTTCCTATTGCTGCAGGCCTTACTGAAAAGTCTGTCACCATCTTTCTTATGTGCCCCCTTCAGGTACTGGGAGCTGCTCTAAGGTCTCCCCGGAGCCTTCCCTTCTCCAGGCTGAACAACCCCAGCTCTCTCAGCCTGTCCTCACAGGAGAGGTGCTCCAGCCCACTGATCAACTTCATGGTCTTTCTCTGGACTCATTCCCACATATTCATCTCCTTATTATGATGGAGAGTCCAGAGCTAAATGCAGTGCTCTAGGTGGGGTGTCATGAAAGCAGAGTAGAGGGGGAGAATGACCACCTTTGACCTCCTGGCCACACTTTTGATGCAGCCCAGGATGTGGTTGGCTTTCTGGGCTGCAAGTGGACGTTGTCAGGCCATATTGAGCTTTTTGTCCGCCAAAACCCCCAAGTTCTTCTTCCCAGAGCTGCTCTCAATCCATTCTCCACCCAGTCTGTATTGGTACTGGGGGTTGACCTGACCAGCATGCAGAACCTTGCACTTGGCCTTGTTGAGCTTCATGATGTTCAAGCGGGTTCCACCTCTCAGACTTGTCAAGATCCCTCTGGATGGCATCCCTTCCCTCCAGGGTATTGATCGTACAACTCAACTTGGTGTCCTCTGCAGACTTGTTGAGGTTGCACTTGATCCCAGTGTCCATGTCACCAGCAAAGATGTTGAACAGCACTG